>NC_056739.1:925776071-925793832 GCF_019279795.1 Protopterus annectens
GTGTATATATGTTTCATTATTTAATGTGCACTCCCTTCCTATTATTTTATTTCTTCAGTGCTTTCATTTAAGCATTTATAAATATATTGATGTTTTGACTGACTGCAGTGATGACTGGTGTTTTATTGCTCATTTCTAGCATCACTGTGTATGTGACCACTTTCGTAATCGTTTCATTCTGATGGTGTAGAATTTGTATTTTGGATTTCATTGATGACTTGCTGTGTTTCACATTAGCCGGGTTAAAATGTCTTGTGCTGAAATGTTTAAACCAATTTCTTATGATGCTGGCTTCCATATAGCACAGCTGAGGTGCATTATCTCAGTAAAATCATGTATCAATCCAAATGAATCCCTAGTTCACAGTGACCCCTTTAGCTCTGCGATAAATGTACAACCACTTGTCCAGCCCCTTCTCATAAAGCACTCTAACCACACAGCGTGTGCACAAATATAGTACTTTGGAAGATGTTTCATTGTGCGAAAATTCATTATTTAAAATATTACATACGCCTCCTACTCCTTTCTTTCCCTTTCTTAGTGGCATACCTCTCAGCTGTCCAGATTTTCACAGAATGTCCAGATTTTTGTCTCATATTTTTTGGTCTGTTCTTCATAAAAGTTGTGGTTCTCTGGCAATCAGTGAAGATAGATGTCATAATGATAATGACACACATTTGAGTTTCAAACTGTATACCCTTCAGAAAATACATGCTAACACAAAATCTGTTATTCTCGCAACTTTCTAAGTTTATAAGAACAATATCAAAAATCTGTCCCATTTTTGGGCCTCTGTACCCCATTATATTAGGTTTTATTCAGATCTATTGTGCTAAGAGGTTGAGAGGTATGTGTGAAGGCTGCCAGCCTAGCCAGATAGAATTTTATAGATAATTCTATCATTTGTAAATATTAATGTAAGGCACAGGCTTGTTGTCTTAAATGGAAAAACTGCTGTTAGATGTGGAACTGCAAAAAATGTCACAACAGTGCTCTCTACTGACCAAGTAAAAGCATGTTGTGACCCTTTGATATAAAGTCAGCTCCAGCCCGTCCAGATGAAGACATTCTTTCTATTGTTTTAACCAAGAGTTAAATTGCTAGATTTAAACATGCAAATGTATTTTTATTGCTCTGCTTCCTGACCAGCTGCAAGATAACACAAGGAGATGTTAAGAATGTAAATGCAGTTTCTGTTAGCCTGGGAACCCAGGGAAGTATGAAGAATGATGTAATGGAAACCAGGAATATGATTTTAAAAACAGAGAGAATCAGACAGCTTTAAGCATTTTTGTCTTGACCATCCATCTCACAGCACTTTCTTGCTCTATAAGTACGTTTATCTTAGACTTGTGTTTTCTCTTATAAATAGCTAGAAACTAGAAAAATTAGACTGTGTTTTTCTGTGATGTCAGAACTGTACTACTGAATCATTTTAAGTATTTCTCTGTGATCTCTGAACTCTTGACTAGTACTGTGTAGTAAGAAGTATTGTCTTGTGTTTTTAGTATTTATTATTAAATATTTTTAAACCTTTCAACTGTGGCTGTTTTGTGTAGAGATAATTTAAGCTCTAGAGTACATTGCATATTTATAGTGATTACTATACCAAGTCACTCTAATAAGCCTTGACTGTTTAGTTATACTACCAATTAGATAATAGCAAAACACGTTACAAAATTTGGTCTACAACATAATTTTAGATTTTTTTGTGCTAGAAGTGGTTACTGACAATATCAGAGGAGGTGACATAAAGAATAGGACAGAGTCAGCTGAACAGAAGTGGATTCTTCAGTTTGGCGCTGACAAAATACCAGGAATAAATAATGTAGTTACATTGAAACATTTCCTACAGGCACATAGGCTAAAGCATTGATTTATAAATGGGTCCACCTTTTTTTTTCCCTCTTTTTTTAATTTTTATTCTTGTTATTATATGCAGATTTTTAAAAGAGTGATGTTGCTTTTATGTGGCTTGATTGACTATAAGATTTCATTGGCTATTATTAATTGGATAGGGGTGATAGGCTGTTCAGTACTGTATCTACTTGGTGTATTTTGTTAATGGCAGTCTGATGAAGCAATTTCATTGTGAAAGCACTTGCTACTGTTTTACTACTTCCAATTAAATATTTTTAGCCTGTGTCTGTGTGTTCTGGTGTTTTGCTGTGATTTCTGGAATTTATCAATATTTTTAACCTTTGACAGTACTCATATCTATTTGGTGACTCTGTGGCCACTCCTGAAAGCTGTACTGCATTAGTCAAAACACTACCATTTATATTAATATTAATTTCACTCGGTATAATTGGGTACCCTTGTAAAAGCCTTAGAGTAGCTGGCTTTGGAGTGTCTGGTGGCAGTAGCTACCTTATAGTCTGGGCAGAATGAGGCATAGCTAATAAATCTGTGCCAACCTTTCCCAGGTGTGTGTGTGTATGTGAGTGTGTGTGTGTGAAAATCAAATCTCAGAGAGTGTGTGTGTGTGTGTGTGTGTGTGTGTGTGTGTGTGTGTGTGTGTGTGTGTGTGTGTGTGTGTGTGTGTCATTTGCTTGGAGCAGGGACACAAAGCACTGATTTCACAGAGAGGGTGCTGGAGGACTTGGCTTGGAAACTTGGCTGAGGACTTAACTCTATAGCTGTGCAAATGGAAAGTCTTATTGGGGACCTGGAGAGAGACAGAGAGAAAAATCCAGACCCCGGACTGAGTGTGTTCCCTGTGTGCTCTTATGGAAAATTGGGCTTGATGCAGAGAGCTGCATCTGGAAATACTGTGTGTATCTAATTTTATTCCAAGTGAATGTCCCTCTCCAGTGTCAGTGGTGAGGATTCAGGCACCTTGATTACTGGCCCAGAGTGGGGACGTCACATTTGCATGCAATAGTGGTATATAACATACGATTACAAAGTGATGAAAGGAAGACTTGCATGCTAGTTTAGTAAAGTATTAGGTACAGAATTACAACAAAATATGTATCTTAATCATAATCCTGATCTTGGAATAGTAATACATATGAGAAGTGTATAAAGGTAAAGAAAACAAGAAAATAAGTTTAAAATGCATCTTTACAGTAAAATGAACAAAAGCAAATATGTTTTACTTAATCATTCACAGAAAGAAGAACAGCAGCCACAGATTTTGAAAAAAATCAGTACCATTTAGCATGGAAAATGGCAGGCTTACAAATGTCCAGCAACAGTATATTTAAGGCAGACATATCAGTACAATGCATACAGCAGGAATCCCTTGGTATTCAAAGCCACCATTACCCTGCAGTAAGTCTCTAAACAACAAGTTCAAACTACTCTGCATTTATGTTTGCTTTATTCAAAGCAGGACTTCAGTTCTTCTCACTTCTTTTTAGATTTAGAAGTGGAGTATAAGCTATGGCTAACCAGTTATGCTGAAGGTTCCAAACTGGGTTACCTAACTGATTCAGTTAAAAGATGCTGAAGTTCCCCCAGGTGGTCCAGCAAAAAAAAATAAATAAATAAATAAAATAACACTAGTGCAGTAACAATTACCTCAACTTAAATGCCAGTAAATGTAGCATCATTGATTCGGCACTACATTTATGTGTTCTTGTTTTCTTCTTGTGACATGAAGCGGATATGAAGCTGTTGTGGCTGAATATCTCATTGACCCCGTTGACAGTCTCTTTTAGCTTGTTCCTAACACTGTGCTATAAAAGTTAAATTTAGCTTTCCATAGAATGTTAGAACCTGCAACTCTCATAATATAGCAGGTCACATCTAACAATGTTCCTTTAGTACTACAGTTTACAACCATCGCACCTTGCACATTACTTTCGGTGTCATCATTTAACAGTTTCCATCATTCAGTAACAACATAGAAATTGCTTAGGATGTTGGAATTTTGCACACTTCTCTTTATTTGTCAGAATCATAAATTTCGCACTACTGTTATAGCTCCCTTGTAAAATTTTAATTCAGCTGTCTGGTGTAATCTATATCCCTCTTAAAGCAATCTTCACCAGTCCCTATAAATACTTTATTTTATTTTTTTTTATTGTTTCAACTTGACTGATCAGTATGAAATCACAGACTGTGCTTACATCTTCTGAGGCCAGTCTGTTTGAGTTTTGTACATCAAGACAGCATAACAGCTGTCTCATACTTACCAATAACACACTAGTCTTATGTATCAATGGCACAGTTTGTGAGAGATGAAAGTAATTATTCAAACTGGAGGATAATCTCTCACCACAGTGCTCATTTAGCAAGCAATGCAGTCACACTTCACAGGACACCACCATCCCCTAATTAATGCTGAGATGGTTAAATCTCTACTAGGTCTCCTAGGTAACACACTAAGCACACAGGCTCTCGGTTATACCATACACAACCATACTATTCACTCTAACATCCAGGTCATATACACAGTCCTAAGTCCTTAAGGTCCACAAAGTCATCACTCACACACAGCAATGTCTTGGCCATAGGTGATACCATAGTCAGACACTCAAAGTGTACCCTCACTGGGCTGGAAAAATAATGTGACTGCAAGCCATTTTTCCAAAGCCAGGACCCATGAAATAATGAACACCCTCAGGTTCTTCCATCCCAAAAAATAAGAGTAGAGCCTGATGGCAATTTATGTGAAGATTAATGATCAACAGGAAATGCAGAAGAACATGATGGGCTTGCTATGCATGTGCCAGACACCAGAAAATCAGTAATCTTGAGTATTATCATCACCAAGAGCGATGCCGTAATTCAAAGTTAAAATAATTGGCTTTAACAATTGTATTAGTAGTTGATGTCATTCTGATGGAATCTAGCGTGTATTAGCATAGGAGAAGATGTCTAACAAGTCTTTCTCCTCCACCAGGGATGGCTTGCACCTCTGTCGGCATGGCCTTAACATACTGTGTAAAGATTTTGCTATGTCCACTGTGCCCTTTGTAGGCACAGTCTGTCTCCTAAATAGTCTAATGTAATAAATTCTAATTCAGACTTTTTCAATATGGACCTGCTCATTGCTAAGTGTCCAAACAAAAAAGATTCCCAGGCTTATGGACTTTTTTAACACTCAGGCACATCCACATCTGTGTAATTGCAGAGACTTGCTTTCATTGTAGTGACAGGAGTCCCATTCTACTTGGGTTTAATGTCCATCAGACTTTCTGGTGACTATGGTGAACTACCTGTTGCTATCAAAGATCACATTATCTTATGCCAAATCCATTGTGATCCTCATTGTAATTTCTGCCTAGAACTTATGGAGGTCAAAGACACACTGAACAAATTTAACTACCACAATATTACTAGCAACAAATTACCATCCATGCCTGCTGTTGACCACAATAATTACCTAAATGCTTTAGATAAATTTGTCATCCATCCCAATGGTATATTTCTAGGTGACATTATCAACTCACACCAGTGCTACCAACAACAAATGTGCCCTGTCTTTCCTAAACTTCATGATTGACAGATCCCTTTAACAAATTCATAAGTTAAGTGTTCTGGCCAAAATGTCTGTCTAGGAACACTTTTCCCATATATTAGGATCATAAAATCTATTGCCAAGTCACTTATCTAGTGAAATATTAAACAGTTCTGCGTTTTTACAAAGTTTAACACTAGCAGGAATCCTGTTCCACAAATTGGGTGTACTTTATGTGCTCAAAGTCCGAGAATATCGAATACGATATTCTCGACACGAGTACACAGAAAGCGCAAAACATCGAAAATGTAAATGGAAATCTCTATAGGTGGAGATTTCCATTTACTTCAATGTAGTGCGATCTCAGAGTTGGTATATTTAAGTAGCGGGGGTGTGGGGGCACAGCCCCCCACATGGGGGGGTGCAGGGGTGCTTTTTTGTGTTTTTTTGGGGGGGACTTAGATTGTTTAATAGTTCGATGCATATGGTTCGATCCATATGCATTCAAGCTATTAAACTTTCGAGGTCCTAAAGTAGACCACCACAAATCTACTTTCCCATTACTGATGTATGCATTCCTAACACTAGCTAACTGTGAACCAGTGAAACATTTCAGTAATGGCTCCTCTCACCTCAGTAAGCACACAGATCAGTATGAAAAGAGATTTATTGAGCACTTTCTTCTTTTCAATACTTCATCAGAATAAAATACAGTACAATGGTCCCTGGCCTTTTTATACTTGCATTTAAGATTCTTAGTAATTAAACTTCATTACATCATTTCCTGAAATCAATTTGATTCACAGGTACTTGGTTAGTTAATAAATATTTAAAAATTATTTCCAATAATGGTAAATTAAAATAGAATGAAGTCAATTAATGAAATATTTCTAACAACAGATGTGTGTACAATAACATTTAGTGCATTACCTTTTTTTAAATACATATGCTTGTAAAAATACAATAAATACGTATAGGTTAGTGACACACAGTATTTTGTATGTGTTACTACTGGGGGGTACTCAGATTGAGCCATAACTGCCACTCCCATTCCCAGTACTCAAGTCGTATTTCCAATTGCCCTCCCCTAGGGTTGGGTTCCACCTGCTCTAACACCCAAAATAGAAACACAAAATTTTTGCATTTTTTTAGGTGCTTGTATATAGCATTAGACTCCATATTTTAGAGATCTCATAGTAATGTTCATAGATCCTTGTTTTTAAAGTGGTTTCTGTCTTCCCTATATAATAAAAGAAACAGATTTTACAATAAGCAGGGTCTACACCCCCTTAGAAAGAGACTTGCAGTGTCTGTTTACCTTAATAGGCTTTTTAATAGTAGGAAGACATAGATCTGCACTGTTAGCTATATATGTGCATTGGTGACAGGACCCACATTTACAACTGCCAGTTTTCTTGGAATTGTTCAATATTTTTTCTTTGCTGGGCCCTATTTCCAAAAGGTTATTAATGTTTGGTCCAGGGGGGTTTTGAGAACGCTTCTAGGCCATTCAGCATTTTCAAAAAGATGCTCCAATACTTTTGAATGATATTTCATATCCCTCCTACATCATGAGTGTATTTCAGAGTAAGTGATCTGGTGTAATTTGTTTCTGTTCTGGTACCTGGACCATCTTTTTGATCATTGTCCCCTATATTAGAATTACAATGATTACTGTGTTTGTCATTTTCATCTGGGTTTCCATAAAATGTTTTCTCTTTTAAACCTAAAAAGGGAGGGGTGAATTTAGTACTCCACCCTTCCAATATTTCCTTTTTTATTTCCATAATTAGTGGTTCAGGATAACCCCTTTCTAGAAAGTAGTTAGTATTTCCAATTTATCTGGAAGATCGCTGTAATCAGAAGTCATTCTGGCAATCCAAACCAGTTGACCTTTTACAATATTCTACTTTTGATGCAGGAGGTGGTTGCTACTAAAATACAAGTATGTATTACTGTACTTCTCTTTTCTATAAAGTTTGGATTTAAATTTCTTGTATTTTAAACCCTTTATTAAAGTTACATCTCGGTAGTGTATTTCATCTGTTCTGACATTGTAAGTAAATATTAGAAAATCTGTGGTAGCATTAATATATTGGACAAATTGTTCCAGTTTTCTCCTGGGTCCTTTCCATATTATAAATATGTCATCCAGGAAATGCAAATATAAACCTATGTAGTCATAAAAGGGGGAATTAAATACAAAACTTATTTTCCTAGTATAGTAGTACCAGGTTTGCAAAGAGAGGGGCACAGGCTGCTCCCATGGCAGTCCCATTCATTTGTTTGTAATATTCCCCCTCAAAATATACATAATTGTTGTCGAGAACCAATTCTAGACTTTCCATAATCACATTCAAGTCTTTATTAGACAGGTGTTTGTACTCACTTAGAATAGTAGCATACATTCCACCCCTATAGTGTGAGGGATAATGGAGAACAGGTCCTGAATATCAATAGTTACCAGCAGGTTGTGGGAATGGTAATGGATGGGAATAATTTTAGATAAAAAGTCCCATGAATCTACCAATATGTGATCATGTAATTTCGGGAATGGTTTTAATTTTCTGTCCACATAAACCACAAGCGGGTATGTTTCTGATCTTCCTGCTGCTGCTATGGGCCTATGAGGTGGATCTATCACATTTTTGTGTGTCTTAGGTATTCCAAATATAGAAGGTGTCATAGATTTAAGGTTAATAACAAATTTGTATAAACTCTTTCTGGAAAGATAACATTTAAAATAGTTGCCTTTCCTGCCTCTTCCATGTGCATAGCAAAGTCAGTAAAATCCTCCTTCACATAGATAGAGCTCCTAATGTTATTCATCCACCTGTAGGCTCTCACCAGGATGTAGTTGTATCTCTCAAGCTAGAGTGACCTAATGGCCCTTGCAACATTGCAGATCCTATCTCCATGAACAACTGTCACCTTGTTCTTGTCCAGCCTTGAGGGGGTAGTGCTTGTGTGCCTCACAAAACAGTCATCAATTAACAAGAAATTTCCTCACATAGATACATCCAATGTAGGCCTTAAAGTCTTGTGGCTTGCTACCTTCTGAGTCACAAACGTATGTGCAGTGGCTGGTGATGCATATGTTAATAATGTAGAGATGTGGCCTGGGGACTGAGATTTTCTTAGTTCTAATTCTGGGAGGCTTGAACAACAAATTCTTAAAACCTCAGCATAAGTGAATGTAGTAGAGGTGCTTTGTGCTGTGGTGATGTTTACGTGGTATTTGCTGAGTGTATTATACTGTGAGTGGGAGGTCTCTAGACTCATTACGTACTTGCATCTCTGACATATTGAGTCATGTTGTAGCAGCAGTAAAATGCTTTCAGTAAGCATGAGGTAGTTTCCACACTGCCTCAGAGCACCACATGCTATCAACGTGGCTACAGAAGGGATTACAGCTGACAGCAATTCCATATTAGTCAAAGTGCAGGTATGATTTGTGAAATTGTGACATATAATGTTGATATGGTTTTATCACAATTAGAACAATATTTAGGTCTGCTAATACTTGTAATCTTTATTTTTTACAGTACATCAACAATGCACATCTCTTAAGCAAGAATTTCAATGAGTTGCAGTTTGTGCAACAGAGCTTACTAACAAGTAATGAAGCTAAACCAGTTTCCTAGAAACAGAGCTTGCTGGATTGTGTCCTTCAGCAAGAGCACCAGAAAATACAATAAATAGTAGAGTATCTCTGCAGTAAAAATTAGTAATAAAAATACTGCTCACAATAAGATCGTCATCAGCCAGATAACAATACACCCCAACCCAGGTCCGTGCAACAAAATTCTCTCACACAAACAGAAATCAGACCTACTTATTATTAACCTAAACTCAAGAATTATATCCAACAAACTACATGACCTACACGCATTCATAGCCCACTACTCCCCAGATATACTAACCATTACTGAGACTTGGCTAAATCCCACCACCCAAAATGAAGAAATTCTCCCCCCAGGTAAGAGCATCCTAAACCAAGACAGAGATACCAAACAGGGAGGTGGAGTTGCAATTTATTTAAAACCACACTTACCCTCCAGCCTCTGAAAACCCCACTTCCCAAATTCAAGAATGCAGAGACATTAGACTCCGTTATGTCCCTCAAAAACAAAAAGAGAATCAACATCCTCTGTAGTTATATTCCTCCAGGAAATAACTCACCTATAATAGAAGAGATACCACAATGGGCCACAATCAACCTACCCCAAGAAACCATCCTGATATCAACATCCTCTGTAGTTATATTCCTCCAGGAAATAACTCACCTATAATAGAAGAGATACTACAATGGGCGCAATCAACCTACCCCAAGAAACCATCCTGCTATCAACATCCTCTGTAGTTATATTCCTCCAGGAAATAACTCACCTATAATAGAAGAGATACTACAATGGGCCGCAATCAACCTACCCCAAGAAACCATCCTGCTATCAACATCCTCTGTAGTTATATTCCTCCAGGAAATAACTCACCTATAATAGAAGAGATACTACAATGGGCCCCAAGCAACCTACCCCAAGAAACCATCCTGCTATCAATATCCTCTGTAGTTATATTCCTCCAGGAAATAACTCACCTATAATAGAAGAGATACTACAATGAGCCCCAATCAGCCTACCCCAAGAAACCATCCTGCTATCAACATCCTCTGTAGTTATATTCCTCCAGGAAATAACTCCCCAATAATAGAAGAGATACTACAATGGGCCACAATCAGCCTACCCCAAGAAACCATCCTGCTATCAACATCCTCTGTAGTTATATTCCTCCAGGAAATAACTCCCCAATAATAGAAGAGATACTACAATGGGCCACAATCAGCCTACCCCAAGAAACCATCCTGCTATCAACATCCTCTGTAGTTATATTCCTCCAGGAAATAACTCACCTGTAATAGAAGAGATACTACAATGGGCCACAATCAACCTACCCAAAGAAACCATCCTGCTATCAACATCCTCTGTAGTTATATTCCTCCAGGAAATAACTCACCTGTAATAGAAGAGATACTACAATGGGCCGCAATCAACCTACCCAAAGAAACCATCCTGCTATCAACATCCTCTGTAGTTATATTCCTCCAGGAAATAACTCACCTATAATAGAAGAGATACTACAATGGGGCGCAATCAACCTACCCCAAGAAACCATCCTGCTATCAACATCCTCTGTAGTTATATTCCTCCAGGAAATAACTCCCCAATAATAGAAGAGATACTACAATGGGCCACAATCAGCCTACCCCAAGAAACCATCCTGCTATCAACATCCTCTGTAGTTATATTCCTCCAGGAAATAACTCCCCAATAATAGAAGAGATACTACAATGGGCCACAATCAGCCTACCCCAAGAAACCATCCTGCTATCAACATCCTCTGTAGTTATATTCCTCCAGGAAATAACTCACCTGTAATAGAAGAGATACTACAATGGGCCGCAATCAACCTACCCCAAGAAACCATCCTACTATCAACATCCTGTGTAGTTACATTCCTCCAGGAAATAACTCACCTGTAATAGAAGAGATACTACAATGGGCCACAATCAACCTACCCCAAGAAACCATCCTGCTATCAACATCCTCTGTAGTTATATTCCTCCAGGAAATAACTCGCCTATAATAGAAGAGATACTACAATGGGCCACAATCAACCTACCCCAAGAAACCATCCTGCTATCAACATCCTGTGTAGTTACATTCCTCCAGGAAATAACTCACCTGTAATAGAAGAGATACTACAATGGGCCACAATCAACCTACCCCAAGAAACCATCCTGCTATCAACATCCTCTGTAGTTATATTCCTCCAGGAAATAACTCGCCTATAATAGAAGATATACTACAATGGGCCGCAATCAACCTACCCCAAGAAACCATCCTGCTATCAACATCCTGTGTAGTTACATTCCTCCAGGAAATAACTCACCTATAATAGAAGAGATACTACAATGGGCCGCAATCAACCTACCCCAAGAAACCATCCTGCTATCAACATCCTCTGTAGTTATATTCCTCCAGGAAATAACTCACCTATAATAGAAGAGATACTACAATGGGCCACAATCAACCTACCCCAAGAACCCATCCTGCTATCAACATCCTCTGTAGTTATATTCCTCCAGGAAATAACTAATCTATAATAGAAGAGATACTACAATGGGCCACAATCAACCTACCCCAAGAAACCATCCTGCTATCAACATCCTCTGTAGTTATATTCCTCCAGGAAATAACTCACCTATAATAGAAGAGATACTACAATGGGCCACAATCAACCTACCCCAAGAAACCATCCTGCTATCAACATCCTCTGTAGTTATATTCCTCCAGGAAATAACTCACCTATAATAGAAGAGATACTACCATGGGCCACAATCAACCTACCCCAAGAAACCATCCTGCTATCAACATCCTCTGTAGTTATATTCCTCCAGGAAATAACTCACCTATAATAGAAGAGATACTACAATGGGCCACAATCAACCTACCTCAAGAAACCATCCTGCTATCAACATCCTCTGCAGTTATATTCCTCCAGGAAATAACCCGCCTATAATAGAAGAGATACTACAATGGGCCACAACCAACCTACCCCAAGAAACCATCCTGCTATCAACATCCTCTGTAGTTATATTCCTCCAGGAAATAACTCACCTATAATAGAAGAGATACTACAATGGGCCACAATCAACCTACCTCAAGAAACCATCCTGCTATCAACATCCTCTGCAGTTATATTCCTCCAGGAAATAACTCACCTATAATAGAAGGGATACTACAATGGGCCGCAATCAACCTATCCCAAGAAACCATCCTGCTATCAACATCCTCTGTAGTTATATTCCTCCAGAAAATAACTCACCTGTAATAGAAGAGATACTACAATGGGCCACAATCAACCTACCCCAAGAAACCATCCTGCTATGAACATCCTCTGCAGTTATATTCCTCCAGGAAATAACTCACCTATAATAGAAGAGATACTGCAATGTGCCTTAATTAACCTACCCCAAGAAACCATCCTGCTATCAACATCCTCTGTAGTTATATTCCTCCAGGAAATAACTCACCTGTAATAGAAGAGATACTACAATGGGCCACAATTAACCTACCACAAGAAACCATCCTGCTATCAACATCCTCTGTAGTTATATTCCTCCAGGAAATAACTCACCTATAATAGAAGAGATACTACAATGGGCCACAATCAACCTACCTCAAGAAACCATGCTGCTACCAACATCCTCTGCAGTTATATTCCTCCAGGAAATAACTCACCTATAATAGAAGAGATACTACAATGGGCCACAACCAACCTACCCCAAGAAACCATCCTGCTATCAACATCCTCTGTAGTTATATTCCTCCAGGAAATAACTCACCTATAATAGAAGAGATACTACAATGGGCCACAATCAACCTACCTCAAGAAACCATCCTGCTATCAACATCCTCTGCAGTTATATTCCTCCAGGAAATAACTCACCTATAATAGAAGGGATACTACAATGGGCCACAATCAACCTACCCCAAGAAACCATCCTGCTATCAACATCCTCTGTAGTTATATTCCTCCAGGAAATAACTCACCTATAATAGAAGAGATACTACAATGGGCCACAATCAACCTACCCCAAGAAACCATCCTGCTATCAACATCCTCTGTAGTTATATTCCTCCAGGAAATAACTCACCTATAATAGAAGAGATACTACAATGGGCCACAATCAACCTACCCCAAGAAACCATCCTGCTATCAACATCCTCTGTAGTTATATTCCTCCAGGAAATAACTCACCTATAATAGAAGAGATAGTACAATGGGCCACAATCAACCTACCCCATGAAACCATCCTGCTATCAACATCCTCTGTAGTTATATTCCTCCAGGAAATAACTCACCTATAATAGAAGAGATACTACAATGGGCCACAATCAACCTACCCCAAGAAACCATCCTGCTATCAACATCCTCTGTAGTTATATTCCTCCAGGAAATAACTCACCTATAATAGAAGAGATACTACAATGGGCCACAATCAACCTACCCCAAGAAACCATCCTGCTATCAACATCCTCTGTAGTTATATTCCTCCAGGAAATAACTCACCTATAATAGAAGAGATACTACAATGGGCCACAATCAACCTACCCCAAGAAACCATCCTGCTATCAACATCCTCTGTAGTTATATTCCTCCAGGAAATAACTCACCTATAATAGAAGAGATACTACAATGGGCCACAATCAACCTACCCCAAGAAACCATCCTGCTATCAACATCCTCTGTAGTTATATTCCTCCAGGAAATAACTCACCTATAATAGAAGAGATACTACAATGGGCCACAATCAACCTACCCCAAGAAACCATCCTGCTATCAACATCCTCTGTAGTTATATTCCTCCAGGAAATAACTCACCTATAATAGAAGAGATACTACAATGGGCCACAATCAACCTACCCCAAGAAACCATCCTGCTATCAACATCCTCTGTAGTTATATTCCTCCAGGAAATAACTCACCTATAATAGAAGAGATACTACAATGGGCCACAATCAACCTACCCCAAGAAACCATCCTGCTATGAACATCCTCTGTAGTTATATTCCTCCAGGAAATAACTCACCTATAATAGAAGAGATACTACAATGGCCACAATCAACCTACCCCAAGAAACCATCCTGCTATCAACATCCTCTGTAGTTATATTCCTCCAGGAAATAACTCACCTATAATAGAAGAGATACTACAATGGGCCACAACCAACCTACCCCAAGAAACCATCCTGCTATCAACATCCTCTGTAGTTATATTCCTCCAGGAAATAACTCACCTATAATAGAAGAGATACTACAATGGGCCACAATCAACCTACCCCAAGAAACCATCCTGCTATCAACATCCTCTGTAGTTATATTCCTCCAGGAAATAACTCACCTATAATAGAAGAGATACTACAATGGGCCACAATCAACCTACCCCAAGAAACCATCCTGCTATCAACATCCTCTGTAGTTATATTCCTCCAGGAAATAACTCACCTATAATAGAAGAGATACTACAATGGGCCACAATCAACCTACCCCAAGAAACCATCCTGCTATCAACATCCTCTGTAGTTATATTCCTCCAGGAAATAACTCACCTATAATAGAAGAGATACTACAATGGGCCGCAATCAACCTACCCAAGAAACCATCCTGCTATGAACATCCTCTGTAGTTATATTCCTCCAGGAAATAACTCACCTATAATAGAAGAGATACTACAATGGGCCACAATCAACCTACCCCAAGAAACCATCCTGCTATCAACATCCTCTGTAGTTATATTCCTCCAGGAAATAACTCACCTATAATAGAAGAGATACTACAATGGGCCACAATCAACCTACCCCAAGAAACCATCCTGCTATGAACATCCTCTGTAGTTATATTCCTCCAGGAAATAACTCACCTATAATAGAAGAGATACTACAATGGGCCACAATCAACCTACCCCAAGAAACCATCCTGCTATCAACATCCTCTGTAGTTATATTCCTCCAGGAAATAACTCACCTATAATAGAAGAGATACTACAATGGGCCACAATCAACCTACCCCAAGAAACCATCCTGCTATGAACATCCTCTGCAGTTATATTCCTCCAGGAAATAAAACAACTATAATAGAAGAGATACTACAATGGGCCACAATCAACCTACCCCAAGAAACCATCCTGCTATGAACATCCTCTGCAGTTATATTCCTCCAGGAAATAACTCACCTATAATAGAAGAGATACTACAATGGGCCACAATCAACCTACCCCAAGAAACCATCCTGCTATGAACATCCTCTGCAGTTATATTCCTCCAGGAAATAACTCACCTATAATAGAAGAGATACTACAATGGGCCACAATCAACCTACCCCAAGAAACCATCCTGCTATGAACATCCTCTGCAGTTATATTCCTCCAGGAAATAACTCGCCTATAATAGAAGAGATACTACAATGGGCCACAATCAACCTACCCCAAGAAACCATCCTGCTATCAACATCCTCTGTAGTTATATTCCTCCAGGAAATAACTCACCTATAATAGAAGAGATACTACAATGGGCCACAATCAACCTACCCCAAGAAACCATCCTGCTATCAACATCCTCTAGTTATATTCCTCCAGGAAATAACTCGCCTATAATAGAAGAGATACTACAATGGGCCACAATCAACCTACCCCAAGAAACCATCCTGCTATCAACATCCTCTAGTTATATTCCTCCAGGAAATAACTCGCCTATAATAGAAGAGATACTACAATGGGCCACAATCAACCTACCCCAAGAAACCATCCTGCTATCAACATCCTCTGTAGTTATATTCCTCCAGGAAATAACTCACCTATAATAGAAGAGATACTACAATGGGCCACAATCAACCTACCCCAAGAAACCATCCTGCTATCAACATCCTCTGTAGTTATATTCCTCCAGGAAATAACTCACCTATAATAGAAGAGATACTGCAATGGGCCACAATCAACCTACCCAAAGAAACCATCCTGCTATCAACATCCTCTGTAGTTATATTCCTCCAGGAAATAACTCACCTATAATAGAAGAGATACTACAATGGGCCACAATCAACCTACCCCAAGAAACCATCCTGCTATAACATCCTCTGTAGTTATATTCCTCCAGGAAATAACTCACCTATAATAGAAGAGATACTACAATGGGCCACAATCAACCTACCCCAAGAAACCATCCTGCTATCAACATCCTCTGTAGTTATATTCCTCCAGGAAATAACTC
Organism: Protopterus annectens; assembly: GCF_019279795.1. Lineage (NCBI taxonomy): Eukaryota > Metazoa > Chordata > Ceratodontiformes > Protopteridae > Protopterus > Protopterus annectens. The sequence continues at coordinate 925,792,310 of NC_056739.1, forward strand.
ACCTATAATAGAAGAGATACTACAATGGGCCACAATCAACCTACCCCAAGAAACCATCCTGCTATCAACATCCTCTGTAGTTATATTCCTCCAGGAAATAACTCACCTATAATAGAAGAGATACTACAATGGGCCACAATCAACCTACCCCAAGAAACCATCCTGCTATGAACATCCTCTGTAGTTATATTCCTCCAGGAAATAACTCACCTATAATAGAAGAGATACTACAATGGGCCACAATCAACCTACCCCAAGAAACCATCCTGCTATCAACATCCTCTGTAGTTATATTCCTCCAGGAAATAACTCACCTATAATAGAAGAGATACTACAATGGGCCACAATCAACCTACCCCAAGAAACCATCCTGCTATCAACATCCTCTGCAGTTATATTCCTCCAGGAAATAAAACAACTATAATAGAAGAGATACTACAATGGGCCACAATCAACCTACCCCAAGAAACCATCCTGCTATGAACATCCTCTGCAGTTATATTCCTCCAGGAAATAACTCACCTATAATAGAAGAGATACTACAATGGGCCACAATCAACCTACCCCAAGAAACCATCCTGCTATCAACATCCTCTAGTTATATTCCTCCAGGAAATAACTCACCTATAATAGAAGAGATACTACAATGGGCCACAATCAACCTACCCCAAGAAACCATCCTGCTATCAACATCCTCTGCAGTTATATTCCTCCAGGAAATAAAACAACTATAATAGAAGAGATACTACAATGGGCCACAATCAACCTACCCCAAGAAACCATCCTGCTATGAACATCCTCTGCAGTTATATTCCTCCAGGAAATAACTTGCCTATAATAGAAGAGATACTACAATGGGCCACAATCAACCTACCCCAAGAAACCATCCTGCTATCAACATCCTCTGCAGTTATATTCCTCCAGGAAATAAAACAACTATAATAGAAGAGATACTACAATGGGCCACAATCAACCTACCCCAAGAAACCATCCTGCTATGAACATCCTCTGCAGTTATATTCCTCCAGGAAATAAAACAACTATAATAGAAGAGATACTACAATGGGCCACAATCAACCTACCCCAAGAAACCATCCTGCTATGAACATCCTCTGCAGTTATATTCCTCCAGGAAATAACTCGCCTATAATAGAAGAGATACTACAATGGGCCACAATCAACCTACCCCAAGAAACCATCCTGCTATGAACATCCTCTGCAGTTATATTCCTCCAGGAAATAACTCAACTATAATAGAAGAGATACTACAATGGGCCACAATCAACCTACCCCAAGAAACCATCCTGCTATGAACATCCTCTGCAGTTATATTCCTCCAGGAAATAACTCGCCTATAATAGAAGAGATACTACAATGGGCCACAATCAACCTACCCCAAGAAACCATCCTGCTATGAACATCCTCTGCAGTTATATTCCTCCAGGAAATAAATAAATAAAGGAACAAACCCCAAAAACCTCCCCAAAAACCCATCCTCTTAAATCCTCGATTAATTCCTAAAA
>NC_056739.1:925815451-925852951 GCF_019279795.1 Protopterus annectens
AGCACAGACATGAATTTGGCTTTGGAATTTTGAGGTTTCCATGGGGTGGGGGATGGTTTCCATGAAATGGTGAAGACAAATCCCCATGGGCACAGCCCTGTGTCTTGCCATGCAAGCAAGTGCAGCAACAATAAAGTAGCAGCCAACTACAGCTTACACAATTTACAGGCATTTAACAGCAACAGTGAACCTCGAGTACCCTGGTACCTATCCAAGGAAAAAAATATTAGTAGCAGACCTGTGAAAAACACAAAAAAAGTGTACTGAAGGCAGTACTGAACACAGCAGAAATGTTAAATAGCTACCTATGCCTTTTGGGGCATCTCTTCCTCTCCTCTGCTGCCTGTGTCCAGAGATTACCAAGGTTAGAGTGACACATCACCATACAATTCCTACACTGCTGGGCACTACATGGGATGCCATTTGTTCTGGACAGCTAGTATGTGATACCAAAGCAGGCATCCACATACCTGTGTATGGTTCCAACAACTACCCCCTGAACTAGCTGAGGAAGCGATGTAGCATAATTTTGTTTTCTTTTACATACCAGGCAAGTGTTGTCCATGGGGCAATTGCTACTGCAGCTGTTTTCGTGAGTCTGCATAAAAACAATATGGCAGCCTGAGAGTCACACCCTACATTCATCTGCAGTACGAACACATTTCACTAGGTTCAAAACAGTGAAACCGCAGAATTCTTCTGCAGACACTGATCAGGCTAGACAGTTTCATTCCACTGGCCTTGAGGTATTCCTAAGGCCAAGGTTTTATCCAAGAATGAGATCCAGATGACTGCATCAGCCCTACGTATAACCCAGGTCACCAGGGATTGACGAGTACCTTGGGTACTTGACATCACTGGCACGGGAGAATGGGCATGCCCATCCATTGGCAAAGAATGGGGTCAAAACTTTTTTTCTGTTTTTATGTTTCAGAATGCTGTTCACATGCCATATATTTTTGTTCATTTGTCAATCAAAAATGAGTCTGTGTCTCATCAGAAAGCCTTTTAAGAAGGAGGTTGAGTTATTTATTAATGTAATTGGTGTCTTTGTTTAGAAACCTGTTGTTAAGCCTATCTTTACCAGGATTCCAGAACAAGAAAAGCAAGCAGAGTAAGATTTTAGCAGACAGTGCAAGTAACATTCAAAGTAAACAGGCAAGGCAATACCGCCACAGTCACTCAGATGAGGGGCAGTATTCCAAGGAGCATCTTAAGGTTTGGGCTTTTGGCTCACCAAGCTACCACTTGATTGTAGACTTCAATAGTGAGTGTATGGAACAGCGCACTTGCAAGACGGAAGTAATAGAGGGCCCCCACTCTTGAGGCAGTATCTTGTCCCCAACCCATGTGATGGGGTTAGAACTATAGACAACATCCTCAGTTTCTGGAATGCTAGTGAGAGCACAAACAACCTTCATGGCTGCCTGTATGATGGTTCCCTCTGACAGCTCTCACTGGAGTATAGTTATTCTTACGGAGGAACAAATGAGCTGACTTTGACTGGGGATGTCTTTTATGACTGGCAGGCAGAGGGCAAATGTGATCTATGAAAAAAAGGAACAAGTGAGGTCCAGATATATTAAAGTATCAAGTATCTCTACTGCTGAGCCATTAAAACTCTTAACCATTGAGATAGGAGATAAGAGATTTGAGTGTAGGAGCTTTCTTAGACAGAAGGACCTCATTCTGTCAAGGGTGGTGGTACGTTTATGGGCATGGAACCAGATGTCTTCTTGCCAGAAAGGAGATGCAAATTGCTCTTATGTGATGCTGACCAGGAACTATATCAAGATAACACTAAGTTATCTATAAAACACAAGTACTAATGTTTTGGAGATCAGTATGAAACCACAAGTGAATACACAATGTGCAGGAGTGGTCTAAGGGCAGAGCCTCAGAGGACTCAAGTAGTGATGGGGAAATAGAAGGAAAGATTATCATTAATCTTAGTCCTGAAAGTTTTTTCTTTGGCCTACCCATTGAATCAAACATAACGATGCCACAGTTCAATTGCCTTCAGTAGGTCTAAAACACTGCAGAAGACCTATCCTATTAGAGATCATATTGTAGTGGACATGTGAGATGTAGTTTCTTCCCATGCTGTTTATTTGGAAGGAAGCCATATATATTGGTATGCTCATTGACCTTCTGGAGGGCTATCTTCTTAAAGAGTTTGGAAAGGGAATTGCTGAATGGATCTGTAGTTCTTCGACTTTTGCACTCTGCATGGGGATAGGAATAACGATGCCTTATTCTGCATGATAATTGCAAAAAGGCAACCAGGCTTCTTCATGAAACACGGTCGATCTCCAGCAAATGACTGCTGTGCTTTTCCCCAAAATGTTGACTTGCCAGTGTATCAGGTGGCTCCCCTTTCCTCATAATGGTCTAACCTCAGAATTGGTATATAAGTAGCAGGGGAGTGCATTAGGGCTTGCCTCCATGCAAAAATGCTTTTTTTATATTTTGGAATGTTGTTCATATACCTTGGATTTCACTTTTTGTGAGTCAGTCACAAATGAGTAGATGTCTTGTAAGGATCCTTAAAAGAAGTAAGCTGAGCTATTTATTAATGTAACTGGTGCCTTTAGAAATTCATGGTTAAGGCCATCTTCATCAGGACTTCAGAATGAGAAAAACAAGCGCAGAAATATTTTGACAAAGAGGGCAGATACCGTTTGAAGTGAAATACAGAAGGCCATCACACAGAGAGTGACTAAGAACATAGGGAATCTCTGTTTGTGCAGTTTCACCAAAAGGAAGATTCATGAAACATAAAGCCTTTGTAACCATCTGATTGTCAGACACCAGCCTGTCCTCAAGTCAAAGAAATATCATTAATATGGACTTAGATTTACTACGAAGAAATTCAGTTCCATCCTTACATTTGCAATGGAGTTGCAGCTTGTTTGACACACCTCAACTCTGACAAACAGGATTTTTTTTCTCAAACACTTTTATTGAATTATCATTTGTGACATAGGCAAATTTGCATTCATATAAAAGTAATCAAACTATGTTAACATAACAAACATTATACTTCACATATATTGCTATATGTCATATAACCTAAACAACATTACATAAATTATTCAATTCCTACTTTTTGTTTTAACAAGAAACATCTTTATCAAACCATCACTTACTAGATAGGCAATCATACATTTATATAAATGAAAACAAACCACACGAAACACTCCTAGTTGCAAGTATTTTACATCACTTACAATCTACCCAATCGTTCTCACTCAAGCATAACATAGCTCATTTAAGTTCTGCTGCCTTTTAAACCTCATTCCTCCCTTGTATGTATTGTTCCCACAATTCCCATTTTTCCTATGTAGTTTGCTCCTACCCTATTCTAAAGATCTCAGTTCCAGTTGTTTTACCTCTGTTACTATATTCACTACTTCCAATATAGTTGGTTTAGATTTTGATTTCTATTTTCTAGTAATTTTTATTTGAATCGTCTTTTTGCATTGTTTTATGATCTGTTTGCCATGATCTCTAAGAATTTTAGATGAAGGAAACTTCACCCAGCCTCACTTCTGTCTGATTATCTAAAGCAGAAGGTTTTTTGGGCTCCCACAATTTTTTTTTTTTATATGACAGTGCTAATCTTGCTGGGGGACAAAAATCAGGAGGGTGCATTAACAAGCAGTGTAAACACCAGAATTTGGTGTAACTAGGAGTATCATTATATTCTCTAAAAAGTATCTAACCACATGTATAGAAGGTGAGCTGTACTGTTTTAAGGTTTTTGGGATGCACTGTAGAAGTCCATGTCACACACTGAGGAGATAGTTGGGAAGGAGTTGGACTGACTTCAGTGATGACATAGGCCATATGAATAATGAAACAGAGCAACCAATGATGAAAGCAGGGTGCCATCTATCATTTTCTGGCTCTGACAGATGAAATGTGGAGGCCCGGGTTTCTATTCTGGGTGCCGCCATGGGGATATGAAGGATATCAGACAGTTCTGGTGGTCTTTGGATCTTGACTTCAGCTAGTAGGAAATAACAATAACTTTAGCCAGTGACTTAAGTGGATATTTAATACTTTACTGGCTAATTTGTGAAGAGACTTAGGTGGTTTCTAATCCTTGCTGTTGCTGGGCTTTAAAGAGTGTTGGGTTGTGACTATGAGTCTCTCAGAGCTGATAGTGCACCTGGCCCACAGCCAGAAACTAACTGTGATGTGAAGAAGAGAGAAAACAGGGTGTTTTATTTGGTTGAAAATGAGATTTAAGGATTCCCATTTGGTGGCTATTTCACTTCTTGGTGACTGTTACCTAAATGGTATTATTACCGTTTGTTTGCGTGGACGCATAACACTAAATGAAATATGTTTCATGACAGGTGTTATCTTTTATTCTGTTTAATTCATTCATTTTTATCTTGGCTTTTGTCAGTATCCATTGTACTTACTAATCCAGTACATATTTCATGTATTTCTTGCATTTACTTCTTTTGTTATATGATTTTCTAGTGTCAGGTATTTCTGTTCTGTTTTGGTTATTCCTGTTTAATTTTGCCATTTCATGTAGTTGTGCAGTGCTTAGCAGACAAACACTTTTAATAAGTGCAAGTTGCAATTAGGTTAGGGTAGTTGATTTCTGAGACAGAAGTGAGCCTACTTTTTAGAATTCATAGGTTTATGATGGTCGGTTGGAAAGAATTGTGCTTTTCACTCTGTCTTATTTCCTAGTTGTTTCTGTAATATTATCTGATATTCTGACAGGCTCCCACAGTGAATCCAGTATGCAAATACAATTCATGCATAATTAAGTTTAAAAAGACTGTATTGGAAGAATAATTAATTACACAGTTGTACAGTACTTGGGGTTATTCTTATTTTGTACAACTGTCCTCAGAATGAATACGACTAAATCTAACAAAACGAAAAGAAAGTAGAGAATGCCATCTTTACAAGAATTTTGGCAAGTAAATAAAATGTCATTTAATGTTATTTACTGTACTTTGTCTTTAAGAAGAGCAAGCTTAGAGTCTTTTTTTTTTTTTGCTTAGATGTTTGCAAGATCACTGAATTTTTGACCGTATTTAACATGACCAAGGTTACAAGGTCTATATTTTGCTGAGCTAGATTGTGAAAGTGACCACAGCATTTGACTGATGTTTGCATGTATGCACAGTATTTGTATGCTATGACTCTGAGACAGCAGGTTTATCCACCTCTACATACAAGGATAAACAGAAAGTAAAGAAATGAGACCTTCAAAGAAACACCAGTGTAGCAAAACTTTCAAAAATGGCAACCCAGGTCTGTTCAAAACAAAAAGTAAAGAAAGCAAGTGTGAAAAGCAGCTTTGTGTATAACTTGTACTGGAGTGGTGATGGTGTGAAAAACAAAATGACTTCAGACAGTCTAACAACTAATCCGTCAGCTGCAGTCAGCATTCTCACATTTGATGAAAGACTGCACTTGGCTTCCAGCTATTTAGTGGCCACTGCCTTCATCAGAAAAAGAGCATGAGAACTAAAGCCATCACTGCTAACCCCATGGCATAGATTAATAACTATTGACTCTATTCCAGGTGACCCATGACTGACTGAGTGGGAGCAAGATGAAAGTCAGCAGCTGAGGCTGGCTTGGCCATCCTACAGGATAACTATGTAAAATGAAATATTACATTTCACGAGAGACAGTTTAAGACCTTCTCTGTAAACCCTGGTGTGCAGGTACTGAAAGCTAGTACTTAGTGGTACATAGTGGAAACATTCTGTACCCAAAACGTTCCTTCCAGCCCATTCAGTCTCCATCCATCACATTTCACAGAACCATTAGCTCTGAGAGAGAGAGAGAGAGAGAGAGAGAGAGAGAGAGAGAGCATTGCATGCCACACAAAAATGGTGTCACTAAAAGTGTCCATAAAACAATAGATAATATAAATAATAAAATCCACATGCAAGCTGACTACCTGTCAAAGAACCAACATCTAGTTCCCTGCTGCCTAGTGTTCTGGTCACCTGTTGCTGGTATTGAGGCATGTATTTTGAGGTTAGCTGTAAATATTCTGCAAAAAGGGCCAAGTAGCTGGTACAGTAAATGTATGAATGATAAAGGGTTAGGGGGGTGATAAGTGAAAGACCAGCACTGATAAAGTTTTTAGTTGAGTCTAGAAGAGAAGCTGTTAAAAAAAGGATTATTAGTAGGACATATAAAATCATATGATAACTAATGGGGGGGGGGTCTAGAAAAGATTGGGAGGAGAGACTGTAAAGGCAATTTACCAAAGAACAATGGAAAGGCATCTGCATGGCTCCCAGGTAATAGACAAAGTCCAGAAGGTTTAGGATTTTTGTTTGGAAATTTTACATAGATATTTTATACCCCAAGTAGATTTCAAGTAGATAGCAAATGCTGGAGGTGAGATTGGAAATAAACAGGTAATTGGGAACATGTATTTTCGGGATGTAACAAGTTAACAAATTAAAAAAAAATTCTACAGTGTCAGAAGTTATGGAGAAAAAAAATCATTGTAACTAAGGAAATGATTCTTTTGAAATGGGACATAGGCTCTGAATTGCCTTAGGAAGTAAGGCCTTCTTAAATTTAACGCTTCTGGCTGCCAAAAAAGCAATTACTAGAAAATGGAAATCAAAATCTAAACCAAATGTAACTGCAACACTGAATATGACAGAAGTAAATAGAATCTGTGAAAACAACACATGCAGATTAATATGCAGGAGAAGAAGTGAGGCTTAAGGGAAGGAAGTAACTGAACAGTTTACATAATATCAAAGTGAATGATAGTTGTGAAAAGGAAATATACTTATATACTGTATGAAAAGCTGTTACCATAGTTTGCTTTTATTTTATTTTATTAATGTACGTGCACCTGTTACTGCTGTAGTTGTGATTTAATAAATATTTTTATTAAAAAAAAAACTTCTGAACAAGGCATGGAGTTAAGTAACACTAATCAGGAAGAATTTGTTGGTATTTTAGCATCCATTTGTGAAACTAACAATTTGAGTTTGAGACCAGCCTGGGATTGCTGGTGAGTCTCAGCAAGGATAAACACCTGATAATTTACTGCTTTATCTGTGCTGTGAAAACTCTGCAGTTGGATCATTAACAATCCATAGGGTTGCCATAAGCCAACCATGACTTGACAGTACAATATACTTACACACAAGTACACACACACACACACACACACACACACACACACACACATATGCATGGATGGACACACACACACACACACACACACACACACACACACACACACACACACACACACACACACACACACACACACACACTAAAAGGATTTAATTGTTGTTTGATACAGCTGCCAGCAAGATAGTAGGTTGAGATCCAGTCTGGATAAGGATAGTGTGACAGCTAGCTTTCTTTCTGGAGTCAGGATCTAGGATGTAACAAGGGCTCTTTGATCCATCCATCCTGACAAATATAACTATATCCTGATACTGGTCCACATGGGGGTGAATGACATAAGGCTCTACCCAGGGGAACATGCAGAAGCATATGATTGATCTTTTTGTGCATGTGTTTGAGGGAGGAAAGACACTCTCGTCTTGAATACAATTTTGCCATCACCCAAAATAATGCTGAGATTCAAAGACAAGATAATTGACTTTAATAATGGGTTATGTAGCTGGTATCTGTCTTGGGGGACCTAGGCTTTTCTAGGGATAGTTTACATCTCTCTTAATAAGGCTTTCTCATTTTGGCTAAAGCCTGTGCTAAAAAGCCACCATGGGGCAGCAGGGTTCATCTGATGGATAACATTCCAACACCATTATTTTTTATTTGGAATACATAAATGTGGCTCTACTCAATGCCAAGGATACATATGAAAAAGTGCCTAACTCTAGGATCTCCTGCAACTTGAACACATTCATGTATATGTAGTTACAGAGTCATTGTTTCAGAGCAATGAAAGCATTTCATAAATTCCAGGGTACAGCTCCTATCATGTCGTCAGCTCTACTGGGCATTAATGGGGGTATCAGTACTTGTTAAGGATATCATTAATTCACAACTTATTACTCAGGACACCACACTTGAACTCTTAGATGTCAAAATCATCATAAACATGACTAATTACCACTTCATAGTTAGTCATAGAACACCTTGTATGTCCCTTTCTGAGCATGATAGCTGTCTTAATACACTGGCTAAAATCTCCATTGAACCAAAAGCATTTCTCCTGGGGGACTTCAATTATCCATTAATGAACTGCCTGACTTACACTGCCAGTGGTCGAAATGCCCAATACTTCATTGACATTATAAATGCTAACTCTTGTTTACAAATTGTTAACTATTCCTGCTAGGAGACCCAATATCCTTGATCTGGTCCTCATAAATATGGCCACTTCTTGCACATGTCCAAACATATCATCCTGCTTTGTTAAATCAGATAATGGAATATGGACGGCACAGTGCTGCAGCAGTAGCGCTGTTGCCTCACAGCAAGAGGTTCTCCGGTTCGATTCTCAGGTGGGGACCCTTCTGTGTGGAGTCTGCATGTCTGCCCTGCGTTTGTGTGGGTTTCCTCCTGGTGTTCCAGTTTCCTCCCACTTTACAGACATGCATCTGGAGCCTTTCTCTCCGGGCATCCTGTGAAAATTAGCTTTGTTCCAAGTTGGACTTTCCCAGTTAACAAATGTTAAATAAAATAATACATTTCTGACTTTTTACTTTAAAATTGGTAGCATTTCCTGTGTAAATATCTCTTTGTTTTTGGATGTTTCATAAGCAGACTTTCTTCTTTAACTTCATGACCTCAATAAATTTCAGCTATAATCCTCCTCCAATTGATCCTATTGTTAAAGCTGCTGCCTATGCCTCTGATTCTACTCCCACTTAAATAGTTGTATTGAAAAGGCGGTTCATACCTGCACCAAATATAATGATACTTTTAAATATAAACCTCCTACGGTGGAATACCCATATAAATAAAGTAATTACAACAGAAAGAAACTGCTTAATGCTTATAAGAGGTTTCATTCTACTTGTCTTAAGAGCACATTTAAGCAAACTAGTAAAGAGCATAAGAGTGCCATTCATTAGGAAGCTCAAAGCTCAGTATAAACTTAAAATAGATAATAAAGCCAAAAATAACTACAAATCTTTCACTAACTACATGAGGAAGTTAAGCACTAACACCCATCAGTATTCAGAGCTAGTCCATAATAATACTGTTCACTCTCATCATCATCAGCCCCCTTTTCCCCCATTTTCTACATGGGGTCGGGGTGTCGTGTTAACTGTCACCACCTCTCTCGATTCACAGCTACACTCCTGCCTTTTTGGCGCTCATTCTTGACTATTGTAGATCTTCTTTCACACAATCCATCCATCTCTTTGCTGGACATCCTCGCTTCCTCTTACCTTCTTCCTGTCTGTCCCAAATCTTCTTCATCAGATTGTCTTCTGCTTTTCTGCACGTGTCCAAACCACCATAATCTGTTCTCTTTTACCTTCTCTGCAATTGGTGTTACTTTGGCTTCTGCTCTTATGTACTCATTTCTTCATCTGTCCCACAGAGTGCATCCTACCACCCTTCTCAGGTACTTCATTTCCATCATCTCTAGCTTCCTCATCTGCTCTGCCTTTACTACCCAGGTTTCTGTATCATACAGTAGTACTGGTCACAGAACTGTCTTGTACACCTTACTTTTTAGCTTCTTTGGAATTCTTCTGTCATAATTAGACCTAACACTCTACACCAGTTGGCTGCAGCTCCCTCTAATTCTAGCTTTGACCTCTTCATTCAGATTTCCCTTCTCCTCAACCACCCCTCCCAGATATTTGAAGCTGTTTATCTGTTCCACTATTTTCCCTTCTATCTCAATTCTCAGCTTCTTCTGATTTCCCCAGTTTGCTGCCATTACCACTGTCTTATCTGTACTTAGTTTCATCCCATGTGCCTTCAGTTTTGCATTCCATTCCCCTATCCTTTGCTGAAGTTCTTGCTTAGAGTCTGCCTGTAATGCCACATCATCTGCATACAGAAACTTTGTTTTTCTGTCCCCTCCAACCTGTTTGTTAATGTAGTCCTTCACCACTACGAACAGCAGTGGGCTCAGAGCTGAACCCTGGTGCACACCCACTCCCACTGGGAACCCCTCTGTGAGGCCAAACACTGTTCATACTTGAATCATTGGGTCCTTGTACATAGCCTGCACTAATTCTACTAATGTTTCTGGGACTTCAAACCACCACAGTACTGCTTAAATCAGCTGTCTTGGGACCTTGTCATATGCTTTCTCCAAGTCTAGGAATGCCCAGTTGGACTCATCTCTAGCTTCTGCTCAACTATCTGTCTCACTGCAAACATTCTGTCACTTGTGCTGCATCCTGATCTGAAACTAAACTGCTCATCTCCCAAATATTTTCTACTACTCTGCATATCTGTTTATCGATCACCCTCTCCAGAACTTTCATGCAGTGTGATAGGAGTATGATATCTCTGTACTGCCCACAGTTGTGGATGTCCCCTTAGTTCCTGTACACTGGCATGAGTATGCTTATTCTCCAGTCATCTGGGATACGCCTTTCTCTCCACACTGCTATGAGTACTGTCAGGAGCGATTTCTCCCCTGTCTTACCCAGCATCTTTATCATATCTGCTGTGACCTCATCTTAGCCTGTTTCTTTCCCTGACTTTGTTTTTCTCTAGTGCTATTCTTACTTCTTCTAGGGTGGACTCCTCCTTTTCTCCTCTCATCGTAGGCTGTTTCTGAGACAGTACAGCTTCTGCAGGGTTTTCTTCATTCAGAAGCTGTTGGAAGTAGTCCTTCCATCTGCTTTTGGTGCCCTGTGGACTGGTGAGCAGGTTGTTGCTGGCATCTATTACAAAGGGTCCCTGGCTATCTTCTTTATCTTTCTGTCTTTGCCTTACAACCTGATATAGTTTCTTTGTGCCACCTACTGAGTCAATTTCCAGAAGTTTGTAGAGTGCCTTTGATGCACCGTTCTTTCCTATTGCAACTCCTTTCTTAGCTTCTTTGTTAGCCAACCAGTATTCCTTCCTAGCCTGGTCTGTCTTTTCTATCTCCCCCTTTTTTCCTGCACTACTTTCTTTTGATGACTGCCTGGACTTCTGCATTCTACCACCAGCTTTCCTCATGTACCTTACTTCCATACTTGGCTCGGCCACATATCTGTTTTGTAGTCCTCATACATGCTGTATTGAAGTGATGACATTCTTCTTCAACTCCACCTATTCCCTCCTTTTCTTGGTCTTGGGGTACTAGAGCCCTGAGTACTTCCTTGAACTGTTGTACTTTCTCTCCAGTCAACTTCCACATCATCAGCCTGGTCGGTATTGACTTTAGAGGCTTCTCTAACCACTGATTGCAGCTGATTGTGGCAACCAGTGATTTTTGCTGTGAGACAGCTGTTTCACTGGGGATGACTTTGCAAACACTGATTCTGCACCAGTGCCCTTTCCTTACTAGGAGGAAGTCTACCTGAGTGCATGTTGACCAGTCTTGTATATGATCTTGTGACTGTCTCTCTTTCTGAACCATGTGTTAAATGCTATCAAGCCATATGCCAGACAGAAGTCTACAATGGCTTCTCCTTCTGTATTCCTGTTGCCCCGCCCATGTGGACCCAGGCAGTCCTCATATCCTGTTCTGTGTGCCCCGATATGTGCATTCAAGCCACCATTATCAACACTAATTCACTTTGTCCTGCTTTATCTAGTAGGTCTTGCAACTGCTGTATGAATACACTCTTTTCCTCACTTTCACAACCCTGCTGTGGGGCATAGCCTGAGATTATGAATACTACCGTATCATCACACTGGAGTCTGATTGCCATGAGTCTGTCACTAATTCTGTTGACATCCCTCACTGTCTTCTGAAGCCTCTCTCTCACCACAATTCCTACACCATTTCTAGCATGTCCTCCTTCTGAGCAGTAGACTCTAAATCCCAAGCCAAATGGTTTTGCTGCATTGCCCTTCCATCCCTCCTTTGTACCATCATGTCATCCACTTCCAAGCTCTGTCCTGTCAGTGAAGCTACATTAAGTGTAGCAATTCTTAGTTTATGATTGGCATGTTGATTGGTTTTACATCCAGCTTTCACTCAACAGAGCTATCCCAGGTAACCCAGGGTGGGCAACTGGACACCAGCCAACCAATAGCTTATTGACTCAGGGCTGCTGGGCTTTATGGCAAGCATGCACTGGCTAATAGGGGCGCATATACCTCTCCCACCATTAGCATGGATCCCTGGTGTAGGTCAGAGTAGGCCAGGTCCTCAACCCACATATCACTGGCAAATACCCATGCCTGTTTGGCGACATTAGTCAACATAACCAAATCACCTAGAACCATACTTTACACTGTTGAGTGGTTAGCCCTGCCATGGCATGCAGTTTTGATCCATGTTCTCTTATCTTGAGGATACTGTGCACCACAACCACAGTAGATGCCCAAAGCAGTTGGTCTGTACAACTCTTCCCCCATAGGGCACCATGTAGAGCCTGTGCTGCTACCCACAGCTCCATTCTTTGGTGATTTTGAGATGTTTTTGGAGGTGGGAGGAACCACATAAAGACAGAGGGAGAGCATGCAAACTCCAAACAGGCACTGAAAGGAGGTCAGGATAGAACCTTGCATCTTGTGCATGGGAGGCGAAGACCTTAACCATTACTGCTCACTCTAACCCAAAGGAAATACAGACTATCATACCTAAAAAATTTAGGGCAAGTTTTATACTACCCACAGTTATAGTTATTCCACAAATTCCACAATCCCTGCCAGCACCTTTAATTACTATGGAATAAGTTGTCTCAGCCTTCTCAAAAGCTGAAATATACAAGGTTGCCTGATTATCGGTGACAGATGTGGCTAATATAAGCTTCTCCACTGACTACATTCCTGAAGCCTGGAAAAGAGCCATTGTAATAGCATTGCACAAGGGTGGACCACCCACAGACCCTAGACCTGTAGACCTGTTAGACTCATTATCCTCTTATATGGATATTGAAAATCTCTTAACCATGGACCCCCGCCAATTTGGCTTTGTCAAAAGAAGGTCCTACTTTCTTAACTGCATTAAGTTCTTTGCAAAAGTAATTAAAGCAGTGGATAGTCATTATGCAGTACATAGCATATCTCAACCAAGCCAAAGCCTTTGATACTATTCCCTGTGCAGGTATTATTTACAGACTGGTATGTCTGGATGTAAATTCCAGTGCTGCTAGGTGGACAGCTAACTGGTTGCCTTATAGAACCCATGTGAACAGACTCACAGTTGTCATTTCTGAAAGTAAATAATTTACTGGAGATATACCACAGAGCAAAGTATTAGGCTTGTCTCTTTCTTATTTGGCATCTACTTCTCAGACTTTCAGATATGGACTCCTGGCCTTTGGTTGTCTAAGTTTGCAGATGAGTGCAAATTAGAAGTTGTTATACAATCTTCCACTGACTCACAATCACTCCATCATGGGTAAGACCATGATAACAATTGGTGCAATAATAACAGCCAAAATTATATGTGAAAAAATGTATCATAGTTAATTTTAGTAAATAAAACATATTCACAAACCATGTAGTTGACATACCCCTTCAATCAGACACCATTGCAAAAGATCTAAGCTCTCTTGTTGATAATGCCTTGTTGTTGATCATCATGTCTCAACAGTAGTTAGGAAACCTTTCTGTCTGGCTCATCTAATTTCCAAAGCCATCTCCACTAGATCCAAAGATGTCTTAATTCCCCTTTACTTATGTCTCATCCAACCCATTACTGAATATAATGCACCATTTTGTCATGTATTTATTTAAACATATCACTCAGCTTGAGAGACCATGAAGATTCATAACTAGATAGATCCATAGCCACAAAAATGTTAGTTATCAGGACAGACTGGCAGCCCTCTTTCTGTGCTCGTTTTTTTTTTTAATAGACTCCTTCATGGAGAGATCTAGATGGCCTTTTGAGCCATGAAAGATCCAACCCTATTTGACTTACTGTTCCTTCACAGAACAAATGATACCTCAAATTCTAAGATAAAGGAACTAAACCTTCAACAGTAGATAGATAAATAACATACATGGGCACAATATATTAAACAGAGTAGCACCTTTTCCACTTTCAAGGTAAACCTAGATAATTGGATGGGCAAAATCAAATTCTTACCCATTCTGTCTTATTTCTCTCTGCTCATGGCTGGAGAGAACTCCTGAAGAGAGGTTTTTGAACAGGCTTGTAATGGTCTACAGACTCATTACCTAGAACTTAACTATGACCCCATGAACCTATTCATAAGCACCAGGGATGATTTGTTTGATAGTAGTGACAGCGATTGGAGTGCAGACAATTTAAATAGTAGCATTTTTCCTGTCTTCTACTGAAACAGTTGAGTATAAGGTATTGATGGTAGGTCTATTAGATTCCATAAATATATGTTTCAAGAACTAAGGTTACTGTTTGGAAAATAACAAAGGCCTCTAGGAAATAAGGCGTACTATTCATAGACTAGAGTGGTGACAACAAGAAAGCAACTCAAACACTATACACCACAGATATAACTTTATAATTTGGCCACCTATTCTGAAACCATTTGGCTGTTCATTACCAATCAGCATCTTTGTTTCTTTCCATTACTGGGAAAGTCAATCGACAAGAGTTAGGGACTGTACCTCCCATCCTGGAGGAGATGACAGACTTTCTGTATACTTTCTAACTCCTCTGTCCAAGATGACTCGGTGGGACCTGCAATGCTGGATCATTGATGTAGGTGTTTCCATATACAGATCAATATCCATCCATAGTGCATGCAGTGCTTGGCAGGCCAGAGTAGCCAGTCATCTTGCTCCTTTGTACTGCTGCTGTGACACAAAACCACCCCCAAATGTCAGAAGTGCAGTAATATGAACTACCCCCCCTCCATGATGAGCAAACCCATGTTGGCTATTGAATGCCTTCCTCATTAGCCAGCTCCTCCAGGTTCCAGGCTCACTAGGTGAACCTGTGTAACCAGGGCTGCAGCCAGTGATTAGAACCCCTGTGTCAAACAGTTAGCAAAACAGAGATATTTATCATGTGGCTGGGCTGGTGACTGTAGGTTGGAGAGGAAGTACTACCTCCGAGGAAAAAATAAATCATAGACCAGTTCTAATCATGCTAGGAATACAACAAGTAGTCAAAGCAGAGAAAATCTGTCATCTTCACGTTGACAAGAGTGCCAATTTCAGTCAAGAAAATAGATATGATTGCACTAGATTTATTAATATAATTGTTTGTGCCTCAAAATACTTTACAACAAAATAAGAATTGAACTATTAACAATTCCTAAAAACAAATATAATAAGTACAGTCTGCAGCAGTACAAGAAATGGATTAGGGTATAACAATAACTCAGGAATTTATAACAGCTAAAATAATTGCAAACGTAATAACAAAATTGATAGATATGGATCAATGTAGTTTTGTGGAGGGAAGGTAAACATTTGACATTAACAGAACACTGATGGTCCACAGGGAAGCAGAATGTAAAAAAAATACCATTGTTGTTGGTGGGTCTTGATGCAGAGAAAGCATTTGGCAAAGTAAGCTGGAACTTTATGAGCAGGGCAATGGAAGCGTATGTACTTCCTGAAAAAATTATAAGGTTGATTAGGAGGATATATGAGGGATCAGAGGTGAAAATTAAAGTGGGTGGGGTCCTGTCTGATAATTTCTGCTTAAGCAGGGGAACTAGGCAGGGGTGTCCTCTTTCCCCTTTGCTATTTGCATTATATTTATAATCACTGGCAAAGAAAATAAGGGACTCAGAAATTCAAAGATATAATTGGTATGGTAGTCAAGAAAAGCTGGCTCTGTTTGCAGATGATATTATTCTACCCCTGACAAAACCATAAAGAGACATTACAGTGTTGTGGACCATTTTGAGACAGTTTCAAATCTTTTCTGGACACAAAATTAATGAAGCTAAAACAAAGGCAATAGCGGTAAATTATGTACTGACATATGACTTGGTTCAGCAATATCTATATTTATGGGGACATTATAAAATGAATATGTAGTAGTATGGATTAAAAATGATTCTGGTGTTGCAGCTAAGGATATGTGAGAAGAGACTAAACAAAAGATAATACAAAAAGTGAGAAAATGGAAGATTTGTTATATGGCAGCAGAGGAGTGAAAGGTGAATGTGACTGGGTATTGCAAAAGAGAGGAGTGTCTCGTCTGGCAGGGAGATGTGTATGATGTCTGTGCTATTCTACTGTACAACTGTGACTATATTTATATCACGTGTGTAATCATTTGTCCCACAGCGTCATCCTTCTGCAGGCCCAGTTGTAGAAGAGGAGGTACCAAAGTCATGTTCACCTTGAGCTCTAGTGGATGACGCCTCCAGTGCTGGATCACCATTGATTCCTAGGTCTGCTTCTCAGCAGGAGGAAATGAGGTGACTAGAAGGGGTCACTGATGTCCTGTATGTCTGCTTCTCAGGAGGGGGAGATTAAGTCTCCACTTTTGAAAGTTGACCAAAGGGGTCTCTCCTGGTCTCCCAGCATTTGTTCTGAAGGTTAGTGAATGCTGAGGTGTGCTAGTAACTCTGTACCAGCCTCAGCAATTAAAGAACCTTATGGTGCGTGTATACCTGAGTCATGTGACTGACGGGCCCCACACATCAGGACATCTGGGGAGTAGCCAGCCTACAACCTTGACCATCTCTGTGAATGATGCCTGAGTTTGTTGCTGTGTGATCTGGCCTCCCATCCTGATATCTTCTCTCCCGTATGTGTATGATCCCCATTCCATTTTCATTATCCACCCCTTCATATCACATCTTCACCCCCTGTATATCTGTGCCCATCCCTACTGTGTATGTGTATTTTACCCTCTCTATCTGAGTTAGTGTTCTTTATGTGTCTACTACCTGCCCTTCTGCTTCTATCCCACCCACAGCTGCCCTTTCTTCGACTACCATTGTTTTGTAAATCTTGGAAAAGGAGCTCTGTCTCTACAAATGTATCCTTTCTTCCTTCCCCCAAAACATTTATAGCTTATGGCTACCTTTGTGTGTTTACCTCTGCTTGCTTTCCTTTCCTATCTACACCATTTATATGATGAATGGGATTAGAATTCTACTGTGCACACTCATATTGGTCTGCTTGGGGTGCTATGCTGCCCTTCTTGTTCAGAATGAACTGAAGCATGCAGCATTATACTGTAGTGTGGGTGCACACTGACTTTGCCATGCTAGCATGCCTCAGTTGCAACATCCAGCACATCAGTGACACTTCCTGCTGCAGCATAGCTCCTGCCATAGAGCAACCTAGCATTGTTTATCTCATTAGCACTATGCCTTTCTTTGATTATTCAATCTGTTGTACTAACTATACAGTGCATTATATATATTCTAATTAGCTATGCAGCTCTTTGTTCAGTGACCTCCTCAAGAGTTAATGCTGTGCACTTTCTCCGCACTTCTCTATCAGTCCCTATCATGCACTTTGATTACAAAATAAAGACAGACAATGAAATAAAGATCTAGAAATTATTACAGATAATGAATGAAGCTTATAACCGTGTATTGCAACCACAATTGAAAAGGCTTACTTGTTAGAAAGTCTCATACTAAAAAACGTAAGCAGGAAATCGCTTGGTAAATAGTTGTACTTTTAAATACAGCTAAAAAATAGTGTGTAGCATTCCGCAAATTAAAAAAGGGTCCATCTAATGCAATTCAGGAAAGTGCAGTGATTCTTAAAAGGAAAACAGAAACACTAGAAAACATGAATTCCTCTCATATACTATAGGAATTATCTCTGCTTTGTGCATCCTGTAGACTTCTTATAGGGGAACTGTGCTTAGCACATAAGCATGACTGACCCAGTTCTCTTCATAAACCTGCACTTAGAAACCGTGATAAGTCAATGAGCAGGCTTACTACTTAAAATTAAAGTAAATAACAGAAAAATATGACAGATTCATTACCCTATGTTTGTCAAGACACTGGAATAAATTATCGCTTACAGCACCTCATTAACAGTATTAAAAAAACTGATAACTAGACAGGCAACAGAAATTGTCAACACTGGATAACGGCAGTCAAGAAAGAAAGAAAGAAAGGTTAGTAAGTCAAATGCTTGATGCCAAAATCTATGAACCTCTACTTATCTATTTATCAGTTGTCTATTTGCCTTGTTGTACATACATTATTATTACACACACACACACACACACACACACACACACACACACACACACACACACACACACACACACACACACACACACACATTTAATGCAAATACTGCCTTTGTAAATGTCAAGACTGAAAGGAACAGACTAACAAAGAATACATATGGATCACAATCGAAAAAGTAGGCAAAGTTTTGTAAACATTCCTGTTATTCATTCATATTTATCTCTTTTTTATATTTTTTATTATTTGTAAGTGTCATTAGCCCTATTGGGTGAAACTATTTTACAGGGAAGTCCCAGGGGAAAAGCTCCACATAAACTACCCCTTTCATTGCATATCAGAGATCAGTGTCATATGTGTAAGAATAGTTCCAAAGATCTTCATTCATTCATTCACTTAATTGTGAACAATCCCATCAAAGCCCACTCAGTCAAGGATGACAGACTTAACAGGCTTTGACAAAAGTGCTTATAACTTATCCATGAAGTTTGGCAACCTCTGAGGTAGTTTATATTAGTAAGAGGTGTAGGAGTCTTGGCCCCTTGTATGAGATTTGGGGGTCAAAGTGGAAAGGGGTGATGATGAAGCAGAGGGGATCAAGAAGTAAGGGAAAAGTAGGATTTGGGATGCAGGCCCTTTAAAGAGAAAAGCAGCAACCACTGAGAGTATTATATTCATAAATTAGCAGAAAGTATACTAAGAACTAAGCCAACACAGGAATGGAGAAAGAAGATTTTTACCAGTAGGCATGAGAGCAAGTAGAGGGTAGTAGAAAGTAAGCTAAAGGGTGCTAGAATTTACTGGAGGAAAATAATAAACGAACCAGAGTTTGGAGAACAAATAACTATAGAGGTAAAGCAAAGAGAATGGGTTGAGGCTAAGCAGACGTTTGGACTGCAGGCTAGGTGCTACCTTCCCTAGTAGGGACTGATAACAGTATAGGCAAAGAAAGAGGGACAGGGGATTGTTAAACAAAAAAACAGCTCTAGTAGTGTTTTAGTTGGAGTCTACAACAGAAGCTGCTGCTTAAAAAGTGATAATTAGTGGGTCATGTAAAATATTGCATGAGAATAAGAATCAGAAGTTAGAAAAGATCGAGATGAGAGAATAGCTAGGCAATCTACAAAGAAACAATGGGAGGACATCTGCATGACTTCCAAGTATTCAACAAAGCCAGAAGGTTTAGGATTTTTTCTTGGCATGTTTTGCAAAGGTATTTTATACCCTAAGGAGACTTCAGAGATTTTTTTTTCCTGGGAGGCAGCAGATTTGGAGGTGTGCTGGTAAACAGAGGTAATTGGAATATATATTTTTGGGACTGTAATGAGATGGCAGATTTTAAAGTTTTCTACAGAATACTTTGTCAGAAATGTTGGTGGAGCAAATGGTTATAACTAAGGAAATTCTTCTTTTGAGTTGAGATATAGGGTGTGAATTACCCATATGTAGTAAGGCCCTACAACGTTTAATACTATTGGCTACAAAATGCAGTTACTAGAAAATGGAAATCAGAATCTAAACCAAGTGCAACTAAAGTACATAATATTGTAAAGAAGACAGAAGAACTGGAAGTAGGATATTTACAAAAGGGAAGGAGCAAATTGCATAGAAATAAATGCAATTTTGTGACCAATACAGGCAGAACAGATTTCAGGAAGAAGAGTGAAATTTAAGGGAAGGCAGGAATTAAGCAATTTATGTAATGTTAGACTGAATGAAAATTGTAAACATTTGAAAAATAACAAAGTAAATGTTGGTGTGGTACATTATCTTTTTATTACTCTACATGTACCTATGTCACATTAAAAAAAGGACACGTTGAATAAAGATATTTTAAAAGAACACGAGACAGTACGGTCCAACATTACTTTGTTCTCCGGTATCCACGTTATCTTATTCAGTATTGCAGGGAGCCAGAGTCTATTCCCGTAAGCAGTGAAGAAAAGCAGACTTCTAATCCTGAACATTAGTCCATCACAGACTACAAACGTCACTCACACATACCACATCCACAACTACAGATAAGTTTACAGGATCATCATTTCATCTAACAAGGTGACCCTGAATGTAGAAGGAAACTGGCAGTGCAGAATGTTAAGGTTATGAACTGTTAATGAGCTGCTTTCTGTGGTTCAGGGATCGATTCCCCATATAGCTTTGAGAATTTACTTAACCAGACAGTGCTACTAGGCTGAGTCTGAAAAAAAAATGTCCATGTGGATCATTGCTTTATCCTGGTTAATAAATATAAATAAAATAAATAAACTGCAGCATCTGGCAAAAAAAGCCATATGGATAAGGAGAGAATGTGTAGATTCTACACAGAAGGTATTCACCGGTAGGAACCAAAGTGAATAACCAAATTCTGTGAGGAAGCACTTCTAACTACATCAGTAATGTGCTACCAACCTCTTAGTTTAAGAAATACGTACAAAGCCAAGAATAATGGAGGGAGCAAAGATCCAAAATCAGGGACAGATTTTTAACTATTGTTCTTGAACTTAGTAAGTTATTAGAATAAACTGTTTTGCATTAGCATGCATTTTATGAAGGATATTAAGTCTGAAATATCTGTCATGTAGTGACGTCAGTCCTTGATTTGCCAGAAAAATCACAAATTCTATGAGGAACAGGCCAAAAATATAACGCAAAAATCTGAACAGTTGATAGATATAATGACAAATCCTAATTCTGAGCAAGTGGTTTATGTGTATGTGCATAAGCATTAGTTCAGATAAAAATGTTGATGATGCCATAAGCCAGAATGTTTAGATGCACAGAAAAATTAGCAAAATATCAAGTATGTGTCTGGCTACACCCTTTGTCTGGATTCCAGTTATGGTAGGTTTACTGCTGAAAACATCACAGTATCACATAAAGGTGTATGTGTATGTTACTGTAATGTTGTTGTTCCATGCGTTCACCTGCAACAGCAGATATGCTAAGAGCAGCACATGTGGCAAACGATGTAGTAGTAAATTCTGTGTAACATCAGAAGAGAAAATGTTTGGAAGCACATTTCATTTCTTTAAGGTGTCATTTATATTAGCACGGTACATTAGGTAGCCATCAAATCAAACTAGTCTTCATCTATGTTGTGTGACAGATGGTTTTATTATTATTATGGAATGCTGTCAAACCATACTTGTTAATTATGTTATAGCAAAGGTGTTATTGTAGTATAATGTATGTCGGAAACTGGAGTTTGTACAGTTGAATGCAACTTTAAAACACAAATTTTAATCATAAATACACATCCTGCACCTTCCTGTAAAATATACTGACAGTAAAATTATATCAGTACAGCTAAAGCATTTGGTTTAGAAAAGCCTTTATATGATTACAGTTTCACAGTCCTATCACCAAATCCAAGGTTATACTTTGGCATATAGCATATGATAGCAGCGATTTATTCTAACTTCAAATCATGTGTTGTGTGTGTGTGTGTCTACACACACACACACACACACATACATATATATATATACACACATAGTGCCTCATCACTTATGCCAACTTTTATTTCAGTCTGAAGTCACCACAAAACAGAAACAGCAACAGCCACTGATCTGTTTCGTGCAGAAAACCTCTGGGGTTTACCATCTCAACAATTGGCACCGTTGCAATTTAGAAGGTGTTTGAAGTTGAACAGGTGTCTTTGGCACCTGCCTGCAAAGCCAGGTCCATGAATTGTTCATTGTTTGTGATACCTCTACATCTTTTCTGCTGCATAAAAAAAAAAAAACAAGATTCGAGTGACCACTTCGCTTTAGCTGCTTATTCGTGGGTGTGATGCACCGTATTGGATATTTGTGGAAAGAGGGAGCACTGTTATACATATTACCATCACAAGCACCAATTTATTTGTTCTTTAATTCTTTTATTTATTCTTGCATGCATGCATATACGTATTTATAACCATGGCTGCAACACTAGTACCATCTAATTCACAAACTTTATATTGTGCACAGCAATGATATTGCCCAATCTTAGGGCATGATTTACACAATTAAAATGCAGAGAGCATACAAGTGCGTGCTTAAATTTGTAACAGCATGGTACATACACAAGGTTTGAGTGTGTACCTATAAAATCATTTAAAGTCTTCCTCTCCGCCACATCTAGATTCAGATGTGTGGATATTTAAAGGCCACTTCTTAAAAAGGCATTCCATCGCAACTCTCCCGGAATGCAGCACGTACTCTAGGAAGGTACTGTGAACGGCAATGCTTCCAAATGGAAATCTGACACATCTCATGGAAACTGCAGAATGCTCCCCAGCACTGTCTCTTTAAGTGCATGGGAGCGCGCGCTGTCTCTCCTCCCGCGCCCCCTCCCCCAGCTGCTCCCTCTCGGTCTCTCTCTCTCTCTCTCTCTCTCTCTCTCTCTCTCTCGCTGCATGTTTTAAAGTCACTGCCAGGCTCAGGCTCACATGTTACTTCCTGTATGGAAGAATGGAAAGCTTCCAGCTCCCCACTAACCATTCCTCAGCAGCAGTAACAGCAGCCTTTAGTACAACAGGCTTAACTTTCAGTATGGAGTGAGGGTTTTGTTGCTGCTATTACAAATCTTGGATCATGCCTCATCCCAGAAAATTTAAGAAACTGCTTGCGAGAAGGACAGTATAATTCGGAACTTCTCCGCCTTGAAGCAGCTGCCGAAGTTAGGAAATTCCTGTAACTAGCTCAGCATCTGGACTGCTTCGAAAGGCCCTGTGGTTGTGGAAATCAGCTTGGATCTTTCTGCATTGGCTTCCTTTATTGTGTTTTTTTTTTTTGGGGAACTCAGAACTTGATTCAACAAGTTTTATCTCTTTTTCCCATGTGCATATTGACATGCAGAGGTTTTTGGAACCGTGTTGGTGGATTTGTTTTTTTACTCTTTCAGACTGTGCGTTCTATGTGGCTCACGGTTATCCCGGTAAGTTTGTGGTAGTCGTTGTGCTGGTTGTGTTAATAGCATTTGTGTTGCTTGTCTTCAGTGCACAGTCGAATGCTGGTGCTGGATTGGATTATATTGCTGTTCCTAAGGCAGTGCTATTCAGTGCAATGTACTGGTACTGAGATCAGAGTATGTCTTATCTGCTATTTACTGATACCTGGATCTTGCTGACATGTTTGTGTTTATAGGCTGATTAAAATTACATAATGTTTTTATGCAAGGATAAAAGTGCTTTGTTGATTTATTGGTGCATTTTTTTTCTGAAATAGTCTTAACACGGAGGAGGGGTGGATGCTGCCAGCACATCTTGTCAGACCCCAGACCAGGAGGGAGGGGAGCAGGATTTCTGTGAGATCAGGAGAATGTTGTAAAATGTCCCACATGCAAGAAACTTGCAGTCGCTTTTGGGAATCCCATTTTCTTGCCCCGCCCATCTCTCACTTCACCCGTGGAAGTCCAAGGCGTGATTTGCTGTATCCCGCGCGGAGCGTTGTAAACGTTGACCCGCTGCTTTCCCTCCTGCACGGACGCGAGGAAGCCTGCATGGTCCTGCTCTCGAGAATGCCGAAATGTTTTCTATTTCTTCACAGATGCACGGTGACCGTGTTGAGTCTGTCGACATTTTCTCGCCAGTGTTTTTTTTTTTTTTCGGCGGGAGGGGGGCAGACCCCGATCCTTTATTTCACCATACATAAACGTGGTGCAGCTATTTCCCATAGGCTCGCTTTTTCCGTTATGAATTTGGTTGGTAATGAGATTTTAAACTTAATGTATTAAACACGTTTGACCTTTTTGTGGACACCTTAAATGCGAGTTAACCCGCGTAAAAGTAGAAGTTCGGATGTCAAGGGGTGTGAGAAGCGATTAAACGTCGCCCAGAAAAGCGCACAGGGAATTGGCGTATATTTTCAAGGGATCCGGGAACTGTATTGTCTTTTACCGCAGTTGTTATCGAAGTGGGACTGGGGCAGATGCCACCCAGATTTGGCGTCTGATGTACTGAATTGGGCAACTGTGCACTTATTAGACTTGGGAGGGGGGTGCATTCCTCAGAATTTAGATTCTGATCTCCATCAACAGACTGACATCGTTTCCCGTGGACATATTTTGTTAAATTTCCAGTAGTCCTATTTTCTAAAACTACATAGAACAATCTTGTTTTACTGTAATTTTTTAAATACTTGAATTTACACTAGCTGCAATTAAAGCCTAATGAGGTCTACAAGTGATATATACTGACATAAACGGGACGATGTCAGTATAATACAAGTGAGGGAGCATATAGCGGCGTTTATTTTCTTTTGGCACTGTACAGGGTCTGTCCACCTCATAATCCAGGAATTATGCTGCTAATGTCAAATAGCAAATACACACGTGCATTTGGCAGTGGTAGCTAAGTTGGCGGTGCAAGTTGTGTATATTTTATTGGAAGTTTTTCAAGACATTTTGCAGTACATTGTGACTTTGTTTGGTCACTCTTTACTGTCCGTGTAATTATTTGTAAATGACCTCTTGCAAAGGG
Organism: Protopterus annectens; assembly: GCF_019279795.1. Taxonomy (NCBI): domain Eukaryota; kingdom Metazoa; phylum Chordata; order Ceratodontiformes; family Protopteridae; genus Protopterus; species Protopterus annectens. The sequence goes on from NC_056739.1 coordinate 925,840,100, forward strand.
AGTTTTCTATGTTCCCAGCGCTTTATTCCGTTTTAGACTTGAAGTTTTGGACACACTAGTGGCGGGTACCTACTATTATGTACACAGTCTGTATCTGTTTGAAATATATGCATATTGTGATTATTTCTGTAATCCCACCCCGTGGCGGTCCATTCCTGGTACTGTGTACTTTCCTGGTTACTAGTATTTAAAAGGTAGGGCTTTAACTGGCAAGGAGAAGGGTTAAACCTCTCCATGATCCATCTGTTTGAAATTCTGCAGTTCTCGGGAAAGCAGCATTTATCTCCTTTGTATCGATTTCTTCTCGATTTCAGCCCTCGGAGTAGAGCTCCCTTTGCCTTGCTGTGATATATATTGTACTGTAATTACATTTCGGAGGCAGGCTTGGGGAGCACATCAGGAAAACAAGCTCTGATGGGGCTTTAATATGACAGCATCCAAAGCAGCCCGGATTTATATTGATGGAACCGGGCCCTATTGAATTTGCATTATTGCTTGATGTAAGGCAATCAATTCTGTTTGTATATGGTTTTTATCTGCTGATTCCAGACTTTTTTGTATAGAGTGGTTGCAGAGGCGTATCGTGCTCATATTAATCACTTATTAAATACAGACAGTTTACATAAATTAAAAAAACGTTCGATATTTTTCACCGCTTTTGTGAGCATCGGTCAGATATCGGCCCTTTGCAAGCAGTGGTAAATGTCATTTTGCTTGCATTGTGATAGGAATGATAATTTGTACGTGAACACAGCGTACCCAAACAAGACATATTGTTTATTATTATTATGGCGCTATGTCTTTTTAGAAATTTATCGAATATATTTCGAAGGTACTGCTCAGTAGTTTGCCGGACTAATCTTCAATATCCTCATTTGGAAAACAATGTCTCATATTTAGAAGTAGACCTGGGTTACTTCACTCTTTTGCTGGGGAAATGTTATTGCTTTCATAATTTTTATACATTTATGTCTCAGATGGTGGATCTGAGTGCTTCTATGGTTAAATTTTTTTATTCTGTGAAATAAAATTACATAAAATTATTTTGTGTTGTCTGTTTTTTATTAATGAATTAAGAATTGTGACCACTGGCTAAACATGAGGGTAACTAACAAATTCCTCATGGACGAATTGATGAATGAAACTGTGAATGCCCAGTGAAGGGGGAATATAGTTCATAGCCATCCCAGCTAACACTCCATATTCCCCAGGAGAAATTGCAGAACCCTGAATAGCAGTTACTTTCATTTGGGGGGGGGGGGGGGTAATACTGGTAAAGAGTCAGTTGATTGCAGATCGCCACCACTGATTGCATTCTTTCACTTAGTAAAGTATAGCTGTAATAAATGTGTGGCAGTTTTTTTTTCTAATAAGATCAAGTGATACAAAAATGTTTACGCTTTCGTGTTGATTTATTGCTGCCTTATTTCAGAAGGCTAGAACTGAGGTAGTTGCAGCTTACTGTACGGGTTCTGTTCTTGTAATTAAATCAGTTACCTTCCCAATTCAGTAATGACTTCCTTTTGTAAAGCAACCCCAGTAACATATATATTTTTCAGTTTCTGGTTGATTTCTGTTTTCTTAGGGAGCTTGTCATGTGTATTTGCTTTTTAATAAATCATAACTTAACAGGTGTGATTGGGGAGCAGCAGCAATTGTTAGTGTGTTGGAATTTTACTCACAAAAGACACAGTGATGGTTACTGAAAAAATATGATCTCTAAGCCTGCCATTTTCCAGAGCTGTGCCATTACAATTTGTTAGGATCATTCTGAAAACAGAGATGCATAGTGAAATGTGTAGTTTGTTAGCATGTTATGCAAACTGCTTCATGTGAAATGCTTGTCTGCCTGCTATCTGTTGACTTTACTGTGCTTAAAGTTCTCTGCTACCCACAATTTACTGATCCTTAAATGTGCAAACTTGCTTACAAACCTTAAGCTGGAAGTCTGGTGTTGCTTCTGAGGGAGGTTATCATGTTGTAAACATTTCAGTAGCTCATTTTGTACCTGCTGCTCTTTGCCTTTATTGATTTGCAGAATTAAGATTTGTTTTGGAAATGGTGTGAGTTGCTTAGGTATTGGATACAGATGCAGCCAAAGGATTTCCATGCTGTCTGCTCCCCTGGGTGTTTTCATTCTTTTTTCCCCCTTGTTGGTTTTGCTGCCATTCTGTGTACTGTTTCTGAAGAAATGCTGATTTATTTATTTTTTCTTTATTGACTTGACTATAAGGGTTCAGTTTGTATTCGAATTGCATAGTTCAGCATTTGAGAAAGTACAGTTGCATTGTAGATGTGCACATAACAGGATCACATTTAAGTTGGAATAAGCCACACGTGTGTGTCAGTCTTCATGCATAGAGCTTTCAATTTCAACAGCTGGATGTTGCTCTAGCCGTGTACTATTGTTATAGGACAGTGAGGCTATAAAGGAGAACAGCTCTAATGACTGCAGTGGTTAAAACTGTTTTGAACTGCAATACCGGTTACAAAACTGAAAATGTAATTATTCAAAAAAATAGAAAACTTGCATATGTTTAGGTAGGAGCTGCAGCCATGAAGCAACACTAGTCGACTATCAATAGATTGGTTATGAGGCGAAGGGACTGTAAACTCGAATATGGAGCAATATAAAAAAAAGCTAGGGGCTACTTAGCTTGGCTATACAGTAGATATTTTTGTAGAGTTTGCCAGAACAAGTTTGCACACTAACTGGGGAGGGGGCTGTCTTGCAGTGATGATGATGTCATTAGTATCTACCTTTGCAGTGTATTATCACACAGCTGTATTGTATGTTGCAAGAATCAATGCTGCAGCATCCATATGTATCCTAAATAGAAGATTCCACAGTTAAGTTTATAGTGCTCCCTGAAGAACTGCATGTGTCTGTTTCTGATCCTGCACTGCATCTTGATTGGTCATCAAGTTTGCAATGTTTTGTATATGATTGCATATCTGTATTGGAATTACTGTTGAGAGTATGCAGCCCCGAAGAAGGCTTGAACTTTAACCTTCCCAGGTGTCTCTCATTGAGTTACCTTAACAGAAAACTGTGCTGTTCGTCAACCACTTTAGAAGGGTTGTTTTTGGTTGCTGAATGATCCATCCATCTTTTCTTTGGGATTGGGAACCAGGCGACTGATTAGTTTCCTGGCATAGTATGTCTTTACGTAATACCATTAACCCTGAGTATCTCATTTAGCACAAAAATCTTTTTTGCGCTTGGTGTAGAACGTCAAGGACGTGTTAGACAAAGTAGAACTTGGCTCGAAATGGCTGAATAATCCTGTAGTATTCTGTATTGAGTAGTATAGCATCATCCTGTGTAAAGTATAATATACTTTTAACTGTCAAAGATTACATTATGAAAACCCATAAATAATTGCATGGAGATAAAGCTGATGAAATTCAGAGGTGTCATCAGTACAGTATGTTTAATGCAGACTATTCTCAGTGACATGGCACTTTACTAAATCCTTTAACTTGTCTTGGAGTTCAGGCACTGATTTGATTTTTAATGGAAAAATTGATTAAAACAATGGGGAGAGCATTGCACTGCATGTATTTCTTTTGAAGGTTTGATTTCTCCTAGCGTAATTGAAGTGACAATTTTTTTTTTTTTTTTTTTTTTAAGTAAAGGGTGCTGGTAAGAATGATGTCTATACCATTTGCCAGCTTGTCATCTTTAAAACCATATATTGTAGGTTGCCGATATCTAAAACATTTTGGATTTGAAGTTTGAAGAGGGACTTTCTACACATTTTTTATGCAGGTGATCTTTATGGTATTGTAAGACCTTTTCACCCGTAATACAAAAGGGGGATGGGTCTACTGTTTTAGACATCCATCTTAATTTTGTAGAAATGCAACGGATAACTAATGTTCTAAAGATGTGAAATAAATGTTGCAAATGAAGACTTCAGTATGGTTGACTCTGATGTATGCTGTTTTTAAGATTTTAAAGCATATTTTCAGTTAAGTTGCACTATAAAAAAGTTAACTATCTCGGCATCGGGTTGTAGTTAATGTATCCAAATTATGTTATGCTGCTGTTTTAGACCAGGTTTGTGAAGGCAATAACTTTTAGTAAGTGGTAGGTATATAGTGCATACTGCAAAATAATACATTTTTATTGCTGTGTGACCCTGTGTATGTTAGCAGTGGGCTACATTAATGCATTAAGAACAAATTGTGCTTAAAAGCTAAGGTTAGTCTTGGGTGGTGAGATGAACGAACCAAACCTTAATACCTCTGTACTGACATTCTCAGTCTGGAGTGTGTTTTTCTTTTCTTGTCATAGACCATAACTTTTCAATTGTCCCCGAGTTTTAAGTATGTCCCTGATTTTGACTCAACTTTTAGTTCTTTCGCAAAACTGGTCACTTTTGGAGAAACATTGGTGAATAACACTTAATAAATAATGACAGGGTAAGAGTTATAGCCTTCATTTTCTTCAGAAAATGTGTATTAATTCACATTTCTTTATTCTGCCAATGTTTCAATATGATGGTATTAATATTTTAATAGCCCCTAACTATTTCTGGATTTGTCCCTGATTGGTTAAGAGCCATGTCACAGACTGATTTTTGTGGAAGAGGAGACCCTCTAAACACAAATTAGTTCATTTATATAAGTAAACTAGGGGAAACCTTGCATACTATCCTTGGCTCATTTTGACTCGTATAGTATGCTTTTCAGATGGCTGTCTTTACCCCATTTTAGACCTTCCTTCCTTTTATTAACTTGGAAGGGTATCTTTCACTGTCTAAGAACATACTTGATTTTTTTCCCCCTTTGGAAAGCAGAATGTCAGTCCGTCACAGTTTTTATGGCAAGGGCATGCTTTATTGTCAGAATGACAATTTGAGCTTTTCTTTGTCGGGTAGATGTTTTGCAGTAGGCAGATATGTAAGAGGACCGGTTTATGCATTGTTCTCCTGTATGTACAAGAAAAAGGAAGTTTTGTTTCCTTTTTAGACCTCTACATTACATGGAAGTGTTTTTCTTCTCTGCGCATCTTTTTAATGGCACTGAGTATTTGAGTTCTTGCAGATTTTTTGTGATGTAGCTTTTTTTTTTTTTTTTTTTTTTTTGTAATCCATTATTTGTAAGGTGTGGTGGGAATGTAGCACTGTTGTGCAGTAACATGCAAGACCACAGCATTTTAATATTACTAGTTCCAGGAACTGGGTGTCTGTATATTTTGAACGTGTGAGTTAAGCATTTTTGGAGAATGTTGTGAAACTAGCTTTTCATAGCAGTGGCTGTCATAGGTGTGTGCTAGGCTAATGGCCCTGGGGCCTTTACAAGCCTAGGCATAGGATTACTGTGGCATAGTGCCACCCGACCTTAGTTCCCAGTGCCCCTGTTGAGTAGAGCCACGGAGTTATCCCCAGGGTGAATTTTCTGTTACCCATCCACTCATCAAAATCTCTCTTGAAGAGGGTCAGCGAGGTGACAAGTATGGGAAGTCTGTTCCATAGCATAGGCAGTCTCTGGGTTATGAACCTGTCCTCCAGTACGTTCTGTTAATTGTGGTAATGAGGTTGAGGTCTCCTATTTTTTTTTTTCTTTTGAAGTTTGACTAAGAGAATGTTTGGAAGATTTGGTTGCCATTATAGTGACATTTCATAGGTTGGTACTAGGCTGGTACTAGGCTATCAGCCCTAAGGCCTATACAAGCCTAGCCATAACAATTCCCTGGCTATTTCTTCCCACACTATTTACTTCCCTGGACCCCTGTCTAGCAGGGCGACTGACGTGATCCGGGGTGAATTTCCTTTCTCCCATCCAATCGTTAAGGTTCCTTTTGAAGAGGGCCAAAGAAACCAAAAAAAAAATTATTTTTTCTCTTTACACTTTTTTTTTTTTTTTTTACTTTTGGCTGATTCTTAAACTGGAATCCAGAAGTGGATAGATGCTGTAGGCACAGAAGAGGTTTCAAGGTTCCTATCGGGAGGCAAGAAAGTTGTACAGAAAGCACTTTTTTTTTTTTACCATTAAACTTTAATTTCCCTTTTTCATACATATTTTCAACGGCCAGGACCTTGTCCTGTTTTCCAGCACCTAATTCCGCTTCCTAAGGCAGGATCCCAGGTGGTGATGTCCTACCCCTGTTTCCTTGTTTTGCAGACTTTGGTGTGTGTGTTTTTGAATGACCTAATAATATAACGCATCATCCTCTCTTGAGGAGTTTGCAATAGCTCCTTACTGTCTGTGCACTAGTTCTGCAGGAATCTAATGTCATCGAAGACCTCTTCTCATACTAGGTTTCAATGCATTTCTTTGTAGTGTTGAGTGTGAGAGGGTTTAAGGTAGTGATTGTATCAAAACCCAACACCATTCTTCAAGGAAAGTAAGCTCTTTTCCCAGGTCACTTTCCGGTGCCTAGGTTTGTCTGTGCCGTTGACCTAAATACATCAATTCATTCTCTAAAGAAATGCAGCTTGACTTGCTGAAACTGCATAGTGTATATAAATAACATTTGTTTGAGTGTAAATTGGTGCATATTGTGTAATGTTGACACATTATGTTCTGGTACTTGAAATTGTTGGTTTAAAGGCAGATAACAATATTCATGAGATTTAATATCCCATGTGATCCACCTTGTGTCTGTAAATGTTACCTTGACTGTGTTCTGTAAATTTAGACACATGGAGTATGCTTAGTTGTGCCCAGCTAGGGGTTCGGGTGTGCCTTGTCGAATGGGTTAGAAGTTATGTATCTAAGAGGCACAGTTCTGCATTTCATGTGATAAAATGTATTTCTGAAAATGTCTGGCTAGCAAGAACAATCTCTCGGATATGCCTGGTTCAGCTGTGTGGTCATGTGAATAGAGTGAACATCGCAACATCATTCATCAAACTGGATATATTCATGACCAGGGAAAACCATGTCATTCTGCCCTGATTTTAGTTTCCTCCACCTTACTTGCAGATATGGCAAACCACTTCCATGAAACACAAGACGATAGCTTGGAGTGTGGCCGTATTTTTCCTCGGTGCGGACATGTTTCTCTGAGAATAACATGGACTTTGGCTATCTTGAAGTATTGTTAGGATGCTGTACATGTCCTTGCTGGAGGCAGGGATGTGTGTTTGGGGGTAACCGGTTGTGGACTGTACTTCCTTTTTATGATTGAAGCAACTGTACTGGAATCCAAAGTTGGTGGTCAAGTAGTGAAGACTACCAAAACTTAGCCAAACTTGTAGTTTAACAAATATACATTTGAGTTTATTCTAATAATTTTATTAAATGATTAAACCCACTAGGCACAAATATTCATCATTATATGTATTTTTTTTCTTTTGTGTGTGTGTGGGGGGCCTTGCTCAGTTACATTTGAGCCCTAAACAACACAATATAAATACACTAACATCTCATTAAATCTGTCCAGTAAGCTACCAGGTACATTTGCCATGAATTTTCTTTATATTTCTTAATAACAAGTATAATGTTGATAAATGTTCAATGGCTCTGGGATGAAAAATGGAAATGTTACCTTTTGAACACAAAAATGAGAGGGACTAAAGCTGAGTGGAGTACATTTTATTGCAGGTAGTTCAAAGAAAGCATATGATTACAGTTGAAATACTTATATTAAATGCAGTTGTTACCCAAGCTACAGTTTCATTTTATTTGCATTAGAATATAGCTTCAATCTTGTTTCTTGCCATCAGTAGGAGAAATTTTGATGAGTGCATCTGTCGGCAGTCCATCTCATCATAACTTATTTTTAGGGAGCAATTACCCTTCTCATTAAAAATTTAAAAGTGGTGATCATGCTTTGTAGGTCTGTTTTGGCAGAATTGAGAGGTTATAAATCCCCAGAATTGTGAGGGGTAATATAAACAAAAATTTTGGCTACTGTTTTAGGTAGCATTCTGTATGTGGTGTCTGTGCACTTCCTAGTTTTAATATTCATATCTATTAAAACATACATACTTTCCTCTCCAGTTTCCTTAGATTTCTTGATTGGTAACTTTGCTGCAACTGTGGCGTCACCAAACCAAGTATTTTGATAAAAGTATGGCTTTGTTTTAATGGTCATTTTAAGAATGAATAGTGGGATGGTTTTCCAACATTCATTACAAACTAAAGGGGTGTAAAGTGTTTGTTTATATTTTGTCAGTTTGGTGGGTGTGCATGTGTATGCATGCTTAAACATTCTTGTGTGTGTGTGAAAAGAGTTGAATGCATTAACATGTGTTTTACTAATCTGTTAATGGAGCAGTGTAGCTGGGAAGGGGGGAACGACACTACATGATTTTTCAGATAGGATGGTTGTTTTCAGTAGCCACTGAGTTCTGTGGCAATAACTGTTGGCCCAAGTAGGAGGCGGCAGGTAACCTAGAATCTTGAATAATCATCTATTTTTTGAACTTGGCCTGTTGCCTGCAGGATAGTGTAGGTACAATTTTGCCACTGACTTGGGTTCAAGAATGCTTCAAGAAGATTGAAGGTTTGTGGAAATGTAAGATGACCCCCCCCCCCCCCCACCAATGTCTCTTGTTTAGAGTGATAAAAGTTTGATAATTTTCTATTTATTGTTCAAAATCATAGGTTATTTTCCATGTTGGAACTGATCATCACACAACTGTTTAAATTTTGAAAAGCTATGCCGTCATCAAACTTGACTGAAGTCACTGGAATTCTAGTATTGGTTGTTGATGTTACTGGCAGCACATTTTGGGTTGGTGTGACATGACAGTATTTGATCTTAAAATATATTTATTTTAGCAGATCAAATGCTTTCTGTTCTTTTTTTACAGTATCATCCTTAAAGTTGTTAACTTGCCATTTTTAGCAAACCTATTTTTGTATTGCCAGATGGAGAGTTGTATAAAAGCTTTAACTTTGTAAGGATCTAGTGACACTTGTTTTTCTGAAAATACAAACCCATTTAATTGTAGTACATATTAACGTTTCTCAGTTTTAATTTATTTTATCCATGTTAAGTACTTTCTCATTTTCTTGTTTACTCAAGTATAATATCATTGCATTAATGTTTTCCTTTGTGTCCCTCGGATATATTGTATGAATTGCTTCATTTAGCCTTTTATACCCTACAAGACCAGTGTTAAGGTACAGTAATCCTTCTGTCCGATGGCTTAATTCATGGGTGTTATCCATGGTAGATGTTAAATGTCTTTATTTTTATAGCCTTGTTTGCCACTCATGGAGTAACCATCAATTAGTGTGATACAGGCCCTGTTTTATTTTGTGTCTTTCTTTCTTTCCTCAGCCACTTGCTAAATTGAAAATGGTGTTTGGGAAGATGTGTTTGCTTGCAAATGTTAGTTTTCCTGTACTATTGAATGAATATTTGTAATAATTGTATACCTCATATGACTATATGTAGTAGGATAACTGGGTGGACAACTCCATCTGCCTTCCAAAAATGGACATTTGCTGTGGTTGTAGGTTCTGTTCAGACAAGGGAAGCAAAGTTGTATGCAAGTACTGGCTATTTCTCTCTTTGTCAGAGGCTTTAATTTATTATATTAAGTGATGCACCTAAACACGTTGGTATTTTCACTTCACTAGTCATAATTTTTCTGATGTATCCAGTTTTGTGATTTTTGTCGATTCTTCAATTTATCAGTTATTTCTGAAACCTTGTTGTACATGTTGAATATTCTGAAGTGTTTATATTCATGTAGCCTCACTTTTCTAAAACTGTTAGTCTGGTATCAGGATTACATTTCTTGCAAGTTATGTGGCATCCATTTTGCAGGACACAGTATTTGAGTCAGTTATTTTTGTCTTCACTTTTGTAGCATTGACTTTTTTTCTCCTTTTGGATTCTTTTATTTTTTTTCAAATTTTTATGCAGCTTTGTGCCATTTCACTGTATTACTACATTGAGTCAGTTTTCAATTCTGAGTAGGCATACATTGTCTTATGGCTTTTCCCGGTTAGGGGTCGCCACAGCGGAACTCCGGTCCGCTAATGATTGGCAGTAGATTTTCACGTGCTGGCTTGCCGGGCCTAACGCACAGCCTTCAACGATTGTAATCCTAGTAAATTCAAAACTTTGCAAGGACTTCCAATCTTGCAGTCCAGCAGATACTTTTCTCTCTTGTAGCATTTCTATGTTTTTAAAGTAGCAAATTTAACATTCTTCTTTGGCTGAAAGTTTGTCGTGCCAGTGATTTTGTATTAACCTAAGCCTTATCAGCACCTTGTATGTTTTGCTTCCAGTCACAAATGGCAGTAAGACTTTTCGTCCTCCTGCATCAGTAGTTAATTGTCAAATATTTTCATAGCTGTAGAACATTGTTTCCCTGTGTAGTTGAGCACAAGCCTAGAATGCTGCAGTCTGGACATTTACAATGTATTTTTGCAGTAAGGTGTTGGCCTCTGGTTATATATTTTCGAATATATATAATTTTTTTTTTTTTTTTTTTTCAGAATACCTGGCTGACCTCTCACCCTGCCCCCAGCCTTTTTTTTTTTTTGTTTTGTTTTTCTTTTTCAGGAGTTGAAGGGATTATAGTTGTGCAGAAGGGGGTCTTCATTCTGGAAACTGACATAAGTCCCAAAAATATTGGGCACACCCCTGCTTCCAGACTTCTTTTCTCTAGATGATCTAGGCAATGCTTATCGCAGGGAGTATCAAAATAGGAAGGTGCGTCTGTGTGTGTTGAAGAGCAATAACTCTCACTTTGAATTTGGGGAGGCTCTCATTTTAATGTTCTCTTATACAGTATAATTTGTTTTCTCATGCATTTGCCTGTATATTCCTTTTTGTAAATTACATCTACAGTCATTTAGTTCTTGTATGTTTATCTTTCCTGATTTAGACATTTTGACACAACAGCTAATGACTTTAAATGGACTGTTCATAAAAATCTAAATATTTAAAAATAATTTTTGGCTCCTGCCATTTTTCGTGGTGTTATGTCTGCATAAATCAGTTTTCACTCCCAGAAGGTAAATTATTAGAGCCTGCATGCATTTAAATTTCAAGATCCTTGTGGCTGTTAAAGGTAACAGAAAATCAATCAACCTGGTTAGTAATTTACAGATATAACTAGGAACCAGCACAACATTCTAGAGTTGCATAATATTTATAAATTAATACTATTGTTATGTAGAAACTGCCCTTTTTGAAGAAGACATTACTCTTAAAATTTATTTGCAAGCTGAGTAAGACATGGAGACAACTGCTTTTCTAGAGTCAGACAGAATCTATGGTGTTGCGATGACCGTTGCATCCTGATGAATTCAACTATGACCTCTTGGTGATGCACCTGTGTGTGAATGATTTAACTGTTCCAGCCAAAGAGAGATTCAGAAAGATGTGACTACCTTGGTCACATGCAAAACAAGGGCAGAGAAGATGCTGGTTTTCTGAGGAATATTTTACAATTGTGTAAATTTGTGCCTTGATTCGGAAATAAAATATTGGCTATAATACACAGGTTGAGTTGCTGTTTTCATTTGGAGTGGGGAAGGGGGGTCTACAGTATTTCCTGTCTGGTATGAGACTGTTGTCAAACCTACTTGCCTTGCCAAGGATGGGGCTGCATCTCTCCTACCAGGGGAGGGGGTCTACAGTATTTCCTGTCTGGTATGAGACTGTTGACAAACCTACTTGCCTTGCCAAGGATGGGGCTGCATCTCTCCTACCAGGGTTTCTAGCCAAGATATATGCTGCCCCCTTATGCGTTTAGGTAGAGTCAAGTATTCTAAACATTCTGAGCCAGCAAATCTTAATTCAGACTGTCGCTGTTTATCCCTAAAAGATGCCAAAACTCGAGGCCTACCTGCAGCTCTAACAAACACACATAGTGTAGTTAGGGGAACATTATCTCTGTACAGTAATGATACTCGCCTTTTTTTTTTTCCTGGATTCAGTTTCTGTCATGCTTTCAGATATAAAGTCAGTTGCTGGGAGTTAGTTTTTTTTTCCAGAGACTCCTCCATCTCATGGCAAAGTTATAATCCAATATTTCAACCTTTGGGTAGTTCAAGTCACCATAAACAAGGGTACATGCTACTTAATTGTGAGCTGAACTCCCCCTTGAACTACAGTAACAGTCTCAACACCCTGACATGCATATGAACCTAATTGATTTTCAGTTATCTAGCAATAAAACTGTTTCATCTGCACTACAACTAATGCTTCCTCAACTTAAACTGTAAACCTCCTCAACAGTTAAACATAAAATGGGATAGAATATATTGTGTTGTGTTAATAATGTGGCCTCCACTTGTCAAGTTCTGTGGGTATCATCTTGATAAACTCGGATTTATGGTCCGATTCGGTCATATAAAGTTGGCAGTAATTCCTCATGCTGATAACACCGGGAACAAAACTGTGGCAACTAAACTCCCCATTAGATAAAATGAGGAAGTACTCTGCTTTAAACTAGTGGAAGTCCAAAATATCATAAGCAGAGTAAATGCCAGAAAAGTAGCTAGCCGTGACAACATTCAAGGAAGAGTGTTCAGAGAATGCTTTACTCAGCTGTCAACGGTACTTGTGGACATTTTCAACATATTTCTGAGCCAGTCCAAGTACCAAGGTGATAGTACCCCTACCAAAGAAATCACAGCCAGCCTAAATGAACACTGTCCAGTTGCTGTAACCTCGACAGTGATGAAATGCTTTGTGGCTGATCAAGGACCACCTATCTGCAAACCTACCAGCATCACTAGATCCTCTTCAATTTGCCTACAGGGTCAACTGCTGTACAACAGATGCCATCTTATTTGCCTTTCATGAATCCTTGGCACATCTGTAATGCAAGGACGCTATTCATCTTTTTTGTTATTTATTTTATTTTTTTTAGCTCCACCTTTAATACTGGTGTCCCTCAACACCTGACTGAGAAGCTTGTCCAT
>NC_056739.1:925862951-925882951 GCF_019279795.1 Protopterus annectens
TGGTTTCTACTTTGGCGCCGACTGTACCCTCGAGTCTGTTGGATCCTTTTTCGGATCCAAGATCTCGGGGCCGTGGGTTGAGCGTCTGATCCGGAGGAGTTAGTGGGCTTTCGGTTCCGTTGAGGTCTGAGCACACTGCTCTTTCGAATACCATCGGATCATTTCCGGCGCCGATCCACTCGCCGGATCCGAGGAGACTGCTTTTGGATCCAAGAGAAAGCAGTTCTCCCTCGGCGTTCGTCGTGGAGAGGGTTCTTTCGAGGGATTTGAGGCACCAGGCTCTTGCTATGGATCCACCCGCCATTCCCTCTCCCTCTGACGGGCCTGTCCTCCCATCATCCGGCCCCAGGGACAGCCTGCGCCTACATCCTAGATGGTTCCCCTGGAGGAATAGGACATTGTTGGTGTGGCCTCCTCGGACAACCCCCCCCCCCCCCCCGAAGTGGTCCCTCACAAACGGAAGTGCAAGAGGAGGCACTTGGACTCAACCGAGTTCCTCACGGAGGGGACAGACTTGGAGGAAGGGGAAGGTTCCCCAAGGTCACCCCCCAAAGATGTCTCCTTCGGAGACGTTATGGAAATGTTACGCATTAGAGGGGGGTGGTCTGCCCAAAAACCTTCCTGGGATGAGTCTGTGTTTTTGGAGGCATTTGACGCAGACCCATCTACCTCTTGGGTGTCCCCTACCTCTTGGGTGTCCCCTTCCGCCGACCCCCTGGTAGACCTCATAACTACCAGGGCGTGGAAGGAGCCGGACACTGTCGAGCCAATACCCAAGAAACCGGACAGGACATTTTGGAGCAACGCTGCCCCAGTGAATGCCATGGTGGAAGCGGCGGCCACTAAAAAGGAATTGGCACAGGAGATTTCCTCGGTGCATCCTTCAGACAAGGAGTCTCTGATGATGGACCGTTTGGGAAAGCGGATGTTCTCTTTAGCGACCTTCTCTGTAAGGTCACTGAATTATATGGCCACATGTGTTACGGCTCCAGCGGGACCTGATTTAAGGAGTACACTCTGTCACCCTCAGAGTCCATGTCGGCCGAGGACAAGCGGACCTTCTCTGCTCGAATGGCCACTCTCAAGTCAATCACCAACACATCTATGCGGCTTCTCTCCCATGCTACGGAGGGAGCGGCTAGAGCTAGCAGAATGGGCGTCTTTTCTAGACAGGTCTGGCTCTGCGATTTTGCAGAGCCCTTCAAGGTGTCTTCGCGAATGCCCCTTTTGACGGTTCTACGCTCTTTGGCAAAACCGTCCGCGATACGCTCCTCCGGAGCGAGAAAGATGTGAAGACGTCTGCCATCGGGAGCCACTACTCGGCTCCTCAGAGATCCTACTCCAGGAACCAAAGAGGACAGAAGAAGATGTGGTTCTGGAAAGCTTAACAATCCCATTTTGCTCCGGATCCCTCATCCTTCAGAGGCAGAGGAGGACAGGGTGGACGCCGGCCCAGAGGCAAAGGGGTTCCGAAGAATTTTGGGTCGAGAGAACCTTTTTCGGATCGACCCGCGCAGCAGCCCTGAGGGGTTGCCTGACTGCTCCTCTCTGGAGGCAGTCGGGGGGCGCTTCTTGGAATACCTAGCGAAATGGGAGTCCATTACGACAGATCGCTGGGTGCTCCGAATGATAGGCTATTCAATTTCTTTCCTGTCTCACCTTCCCCGATCAACCAAACTCCCCGATGTTCCACCCGATCAGAGGGAGGCAGCAGCATCAGAAATTTGAGGGCTGCTAAGAAAAAGAGCTCTCCAGTACGTTCCCCCCGAACAATCCGAATCAGGCTTTTACTCCAGGTTCTTTTTGGTGCCAAAAAAGATGGGGGACTTACGACCCATTCTCGACCTGTCAACACTGAACCTTTCAGTCGCCAAAGAAAAATTCCGGATGGTCACTAGTCAATCCATTTTCCCAGTTTTGCAGGAGAATGACTGGATGTGCTCAATAGACCAATGCGTTCTACCAGATTCTGATTGACAGATGATCCAGAAGGTTCCTCCGCTTTCGGCTGGGAGCCAGCCATTATCAGGTCAGGGTCCTACTCTTCGGTCTCACCACAGCCCCCAGGGTGTTCACCAAGGTCATGGCAGTTGTAGGGGCCCACCTGAGGCTTCAGGGAATACAGGTCATTCCGTACCTGGACGACTGGCTCCTAACCACCCCCACCAGGCATCAACTCTGCTCAGGCAGGGACTACTTCTTACACCTAGCCCATCACCTAGGGATCACAATAAACCACCAGAAATCCTCCCTTCAACCTACTCAAATTTTGGAAGTCATAGGGGCCAGGATAGACACTACTCAATCCAGAGTCTTTCTGACAGCGGACAGACTTCGCAGTCTAAGCCTCCACATTCTAGACCTCTTACAATAGTCAGCTCCCCCAGCGGAACTAGTCCTGAGGGCCCTGGGATCCATGGCTGCGTCCATCAATCTGTCGCCCTTCGCTCGCCTGAAGATGAGAATCCTTCAATGGACATTACAACTTCAGTGGTCCATTCTTTTTCACCCCCTGTCTACACATTTTCCCCTCGGCAGGATTTGCAGGGAGTCGCTTCTTTGGCGGCTCCACTCCAGAGATCTTCGAGAAGGCCGCCCCTTTGTTATGCCCCCTCCCCAAGTCACGGTGCCAACGGACGCATCTCTCCTCTGGTGGGGGAAGGGGCATTGCATGGGCAGATCCGTCCAAGGCACGTGGACTTTCACAGAGACCTCACTGCATATCAATGTCCTGGAGATGAGGGCGGTGTTTCTAGCGTTGCAGGCTCTCCATCCCCTTCTCCCTCCAAGAACTATTGCACTTCAAACAGACAACATGTCGGTAGTCTGGTACATAAACAAACCGGGGGGAACCAGATCCTATCCTATCCACTTTGCAGGGAGGCAATGAGATCCTATCCACTTTGCAGGGAGGCAATGAGAGTATGGGAATGGGCGATATCCACCAACCGCTTTCTCATAGCAAAGCACATCCCAGGTCGGTCAAACATATTGGCGGACAGGTTGAGTCGAATGATCCTCTCGCCTTATAGTGGTCTCTGAATCCAGCAGTAGCGAAACAAATCTTCCTCCAATGGGGTCAACCTTGCTGTAATCTCTTTGCCTCGCCTTCGAACACAAAGTGCAGCGGGTTCTTCACTCTGATTCCCCCACCAGGGGAAGCCCCCAGAGACGCTGTAGTTCATGCTTGGCCATCCGGTCTTCTGTATGCTTATCCTCCTGTTCCATTGATGACAAAATTCTTGCAGAAAGCTCATCTGTTGGGGAGCAGAGTTATCCTCATAGGCCCATTCTGGCCTCGTCAAACCTGGTTCCCTTACCTGCGGTCTCATCTAGTACATCCTCCCTGGATCTTGGATCCCAATCCGGATCTGATCTCTCATCCTTTAGGATTGAAGACCCCCGTCCTGGACTACCTCAAGCTCTCAGCTTGGTTGATCCAGTTCCCTTAATGGTTAGGACTCCTGGTATATCTTCCTCGGTTAAGGCCATCCTGGTGGCCGCCCATAAACCGTCTACCAGGAAAATCTACAAGAGTAAATCGAAACGTTTCTCTGTCTGGGTGGAGCACAAGAACTTGGACCCCTTCACGGCTCCTATCCCAGCTGTTCTAGACTTTCTTTCTCATACCTTTGATCAAGGAGCTAGTGCTTCTACTATTAAAGTTCAGTTGGCAGCTATTTCCCACTACCACGTTGGAAACTGTTCAGGGCCCCTAGCATCCTCCAAGATGTGCAAAATATTCATGAAAGGAACCTTTTTTGTTAAGACCCCCTATTAAAGATGCAGTGCATCTATGGGATCTTACCCTAGTTCTTCAAGCTCTGACTGGGCCTCCTTTTGAACCCGCGGCTTCAGTCGATTTAAAATATGTATCTTGGAAGACGGCCTTCCTGATTGCCATTACTTCTGCTAGAAGGATATCGGAGCTTCACGCTCTTTGCAGTAAGCCTCCATACATCATCTTTCATAAAGACAGGGTCTCCCTCAGGACTAATCCCTCTTTTCTGCCCAAAGTGGCTTCAGAAGCCAACATCAACCAGTCCATCATTCTACCTGTCTTCTTTCCAAATTTCCAAAACAAAGGAGAGTACAGACTTCATTGTCTGGATGTTCACAGACAGTTATGTTTTTACTTTAAACAGAACAGCAGATCTTCGAAAATCTGATCAACTTTTTGTTTCCTTTGCTAAATCCTGTCTGGGGAAGCCAGTCACTAAAGTAACCATAGCTAGATGGATTTCCCAGTGCATTCTCCTAGCATACAAAACTTCTGGTCGTCCTGAGCCCCTGAGAGTGCGAGCCCATTCTACCTGATCTATCGCAACTTCTGCTGCTTTCTGGTCAAGGGTTTCTTTGGATGATATCTGCTCAGCAGCTACTTGGGCTTCCTCTCATACCTTTTATTACACACTATAAATTGGATTTAATATCCAGAGGACATGCATCATTTGGCTCTGCAGTGCTCCGGAATATCCTTCCATAAGGGCCTCCCAAGTTGCTGGTAGCTGGGGACTCTGCCCCACAGGTTGCTGAGCAAATGAAGTTAACTACTTCAGATAAAGAAGTTATGTACTCGCCATAACGTTCCATCTGAGTAGGTAACTTCATTTTGTCTGCAACCGACCCTCCCTCCATCCCCCGGACCCTTAGTTTGTTATCAAAGGATCAGGATATGTCCTCGTTCAGTTGACATCACTGGAACATATTGTAATCCTTTCCTAGGTTATAGAATTTCCTATTGCCTTTTTTTCTGGCAAACTCGATCTGAGGGTTAGAGGGAGATGGCAGGGCATTATGGGTGGGGGGAGGAGCTTGGAGCTCAGATCTTTTAGCTTGGAAAGCTGCCGGCTCGGATCCGATACCCACAGGTTGCAGACAAATGAAGTTACCTACTCAGATGGAACGTTATGGTGAGTACATAACTTATAACTATATATATATATATATATATATATATATATATATATATATATATATATTATACACACACACATATAGATGTATACGTGTGTGTGTGTGTGTGTGTATGTATGTGTGTGTGTGTGTATATATGTATATATATATATATATATATATATATATATGTATATATATATATATATATATATATATATATATATATATATATATATATATATATATATATATATATATAGCTCTACTTCTTCAGGTAATCAAAATATCACTATGTAATTCCATTTTATCGAGACGAGTTTGCTGAAAGTTCATTAAATAGACAATACAAAACCTCGGAATGTCGAAAACAACTTCCTGGGTATCCCTAACTAATCTAACACATATAAAGTAAGACACATCATCAATGTAAACTTTCTGGTTAACAGTAGAATTACTCGCCCTACACCGCACGTAATTCATCCAGTAAAGCCTGTACCTGCTACACCACCATAAAGGAACTGAAATCCTATGTTGTCTTTCAGCTTTTCCCGGTTAGGGGTCACCACAGCAGAACTCCGGTCCGCTAATGATTGGCAGTAGATTTACACGAACGCTGAGGTGCCAGCTTGACGTTCAATCTTCAACGAAGGCACGCCCATTTACGCATGTCTTTCGAACGCCCACCCAACCGCGGGGAGGACATGCAGACTCCACACAGAAGGCACTCCCCACACTCCAGCCGAGAATCTAACGGGAGAACCTCTTGCTGTGAGGCAACAACGCTACCGCTGCACCACCGCGGATAACAAAGGAACTGAAATCCTATAAATAATCAAAATAAAATAAATTTGTCCATATTTGCAGGGGGGGCAAGGCCATCTGCAACCTCCATATGGGGGGGGGGCTCTGTCCCCAATCCCCTTAAATATACTCGCTCCAAGATCCCACTACTGTGAAGAAAAGAGCATATTTACAGCTAGGGTAACATTGCTGCTACTGACTACATCAGTATTCTTACATTGGTCGAATTCACAGTGATGTAAATTTTAAGAAATTTTGTAATATATGATTTCTGAAAACACAACTGAAAATTGTGGTATTTTTAACACGTGCGCAAGCCAGATATGTAAAATCTGTGGGGGTGGTTTACCTTTTTCTTGTCAGTAGGCCTTGATAATTTAAGCAGAAATTTAGATTTTCAGCCAATGCTTTGTCTGTGCTGAATGCTGGTTACAGACTCACATCCATTCCCTTTTGTCATGCCAGTGCCAGATTTGCTCACAGTGTATTTTGTTACATAGGGTACCCCCCCCCCCCAGCTGCAGCAATTATTTTTCCCCATTTGTGAAATGAGATAACCAGTGAGTATGGGCTGGGAGAATGGTGATAGATATGATGCAAGGATGCTTTTAAGCTGAAGAACAGCTGATGAAGGTCCACTTAGTGTAGGTGAACAACATTTGATAGTAAAAGAACCAGAACTCAGAAAATGTGCATTTTTATTAGAGCACTTTTACTGGCGTTAAAATATCAAATACATTATCTTTTTAGCTTACAGTAGCCTCTCTATTTTTGAGTTGCCTGCAGTCACTGAACATTAGTCTTTCCTTCCCATTTGAGTCACTTGTAGTGGTTTGCATGTAGTTTTCCTATTAGAAAACATGAACACGATGATCAGTAGACAGAATAGCAGGTGCATTTGATAATGATTTTACATATGGCCAGTGGCGACATGACAAACACAGGTGGTACAGGTAGGCCGACAGGAACTGTAGACTATAAGATCATAAATATCTTCCAGGATGTCTGGTATAGGTGGAGAACTAGTAGCAAAATTGTGTAGGGACAATTGCAGGATGCTGAATGTGCACAAATGTCACCTAGCTAAACAGTTTCTCTTGTAATAAAGCAACTCTTGACATACAGCATTAAGATGTCACACAAATCATCACTCTGTTCTTGCTAACTGTAACAGACCACTCGCATCTAATACCCAGTTAAATACAAGAATGATAGATTCTCGCACCTCCACCACACACGATTGCATATATGATCCTTTAGGCTAAGCCTGAAATTCTGAGGTATAGTTTCAGCTGGATACACCTTTAAAGCATTCAGTAAAGCATTGTTCTGATTGTGGAAATACACTAATGTTTAAAAGATCAAAAAAGGGTCTTCTTGTACAGTAGCTCTGATGTTGATGGTTTCCTGTTATGGCTATTTACTGAATGTTTGTTGGACTTGCAACAAGAATACAGTAGTTTGGCAGTTTTATATGGACCCTCACAAACGCATGTTAAATTTTTTTCCATTTTAGTATGTTCCTAATTTCCCATGAATCTTAAGCTGAATTGCTTATCTTTCCCCTAACTCTTGATGTTTTAAAGTTCCGTTTATGGTTAAAGTTAGTGTGTGTGTGTGTGTGTGTGTGTGTGTGTGTGTGTGTGTGTATGCACGCGCATTGGTAATAGTCTATAATTTTGTTTTCCTCTGTAGCTACGTTCACAGAATATTGTGAATGGAATTTGCTTCAGGCAGTGATTTACATGCAACAAATTATCTTTAGGTGATAAAAGCAATTACTTGTTTTACAGAGCAGTCCCTTAATATTATGACTTCTGTAGTACAGCATAATATTTGTTCATTGCTGTCTCCACCTGTAGAAACTAGTTGAGAGAATGCCACAATAGAATTAACTTTCCCCACAAGACTGGTGGCAAGAATAGTACATTTAGAGACTGGTATAGAGTTCCAATATTTGGAGTGCAGGAGGGCTGAAGCTCCCCTTGCAAAAATACTGTAAAGTCAACTGCACACTTTTTAATGCTGTAAACACTTGTGCTGGGTTTGCACAGCATTGTGCAGTTAAGTACTAGAAAATCAAAGACCCCCATCTATTTGGGTATGAATCTAGCTCCTTGTCTGATTTTTGTCCCACATTCACTTATTTTGGGGGAATTTTCGCATTTCACATAACTGTCAGCACACATTGTTTGTACCTAGGAGAGAAGTTTTCATTGTTGTGGCATAGGGTATTGCAGATAGTTTGCTTTGCTGCTGTTCAGTACGATGGTTGCCGAGTGTGCTAATGGTTTTCTTCTTGTTGTGCTTTATCAGTGTAACACATTTGTCATCCTTCCATTCTGTAAAAAAAAAAAAAAAAAAAACCACAGTGTTTTGTTCCTACCGCTTCACCCCCAAGTACAACTTTGCGTGCTGGTATGTTGTGTAGTTAAGGGGCAAAATTGATCCTGATAGCTTTGCTTACTCGTTTCTGCCAGATGTTTGGTGGGGGGGGTCTTAAGTAGTAGCTGTTTATCCTTAATAGCCTTCATTGGTGTATTGTAATTGGGTTGGTAATCCTAATAATGTGTGTTAACAATGCTGCTTCATGTAAGGGGGTTAAAGCAGTAAGTCGTGGGGGAGGCTAGTTAATTGTATTTGCTGAAGGGGAATCAGTTACTGCTGACAGTGCTTTGCTGATTGTATTTATTGCTATTTTTAGCACCAGCTGTATCTACTTCCTCTGTGGATGAATAGGTAACCCTCAACTCCCTGATTTTGTTGCTTGGTCGTTATTTTGGCCTTTGAATTACATATGGATAGATGATTAATGCCTGTGATTTGTCAGTTATTTCCTTCTGTGGAATAATGTTGAATGCATTAATGTATGCTGCTTAGCTTAACCTTGATAACAGCAACAATGGTCTATCAAAGACGGACATCTCTTCAGAGACTGCCCAGGGATTCAAAAGACAAGCTCTCCTCCTCTTAATAAAATCACATTTGTTAACATACCTGACTGAAGTAGGTGTCCCTGTGTTTTGGCTGATTTCCATTCTGGCCCTCTCGGTGATTTTACTCAAACACTGTTTGGGCTAATGTGTCTAAATTGTTTTCATCTGAAATGATGCCCCCCCCCCCCCCCCATAACTTTGAATTGGTGCTACTGTAGTCTCCCTCTTCCTAGATCAGGGATGAATCCACCTTCTAACATTAAATACCGTGTGCCCGGATTCCCATGATCCTGCATTGTATTAAATGCGCACTCAAAGAATGCATAACTGCTAGGGCTTCAGTTAGGTTTTCTTCGATCCTGTAAATGAAACCACCAGCTATATTTGATCTCATGGTGGCTTTCGCCTATGGCAGCAGGTATCCTCTGTGTAAAGGTGACACACATATATAAGTGCTTAAGGAAAAGGGGGGGGATGCAACTGTACAATTAATGGATGTCTGCTGCAGTTATGCTTAAAGTGACAAATACTTATAAATGTTGCCCTAACCCATTTCTTTTTTCCAGGGGTGCAGGCTTGCAAATGCAGCAACAACCTGGAACAGTACAGCATAAAAATTTAAATTAATTCAGAAATCCTTTTGGGTGTAAGGAACATTGAACACGGTGGCATACAAATATAGTGTCATTTGCACCCATTTCACGAGCTCTGGTTAGGCATGTTATTATTTTAGAAGCCGTTATTGCACATTTGTTACATAATACAGTCAGGCCCAGGGTTCGTGAATGCACACAGACGTTCAGTGTAATACTTTTAATGTAATGCCAAGAAGATCTAAGCAACACATATTCAATACTTGCTGACTTAACCATTCTTTTCTTAGCTTGTGTACCAAACCTATATCTTTAAGGTGGGATATACAACCAACAAGTCAAATTAAGTGAAACCACAAACAGGCTAAAGATCCAAGTGTGAAATCCAGGTAGTTTAGCTCCGAGTGTTCGGTCCAGGTAGTTTGATGTCCAGCTTCAGAAGAACAGCAGCATTAACATCTGGAGCAGGAGCAAAACAGCAGCACAAATACAAAACTCGAGTGCCTCGGCTATTCAGCCTTCAGAGAGTATAAAAACGCTGAAAAAATAAGTAACTGTATATAACAGAAGCAGTCATACAGTTAACAATTGCTAATCACCTTAACTGATTAATTTAAATAAAATACCTGCAGTTACATTCAACATTAAGACCTGAGGGAGTTAAAGTACCATACTTTAAAACGTAAATAGACTCATTATGCAACAATTTGTTTTAACTCATTACAACTCTGTGCACCTCCAAGCGTTTCTGCAGTTACCTCCTACTGAGCCTTTAGGTGTCAAATATTTCTTGTTCATATTTGCATTGATAATCCCAAAACCATGCTACGTACAAGGTATCAGAATATTTTATCTTGAAGCATACATGATGGCAAACACAATTTGTATTGTTATTTGACATCTGTTAATGAGTACTTGTTAGAACTGTAAAGCAATAACTTCATTTTCAAAGGCTCAATCCATACCCACTGGGAGTTAAAGGTACACCCTCAAAACAGATATACTGACCCTATACTCAGTCAGTTCAAATCTCTCCTAAGGGAACACCTTATCAGTCATTGGCTGTGCTCCTGCCACTCTGCAGGTTAGTTATTTTTTCCCCACTTACTTTTATTTTCCCACCTTAACTTGTATCTTCATTTCTTTTTGTATATAATATTTCCCAGTACTTGCATTTTTGCTGTTTGCTTGCAGTGTATTATTGCTTGTTATTGTATTACTCTTGTATTCAGGATTGTTTGCTGTAGTGCACTACTGTGGAGCTCATCTCCCCGGGTCACCGCTGAAAACGGGCCCCTGGCTCAGTTGGACATACCCAGTTAACAAATGTAATAAAATAAAGATCAAGTCTATCACAATATTTCCTAGAAACATGGTCAAGAATGGTCCCTTGTAAACCAGAAGGGTCTGCATTATGGTATAGTTTAAATCTGAGCATCCTATTGCTTTTACATATTAAACTTTTTTTCATACCCCTCGCATGTTATTGTAATCCAAGTTTAAATGCCCTTACTTTAACCCATATAAAACAGATTGCAAGGGCATTTAAGGGCATATATAATACTCTGTGTTACAGGTATATTTTGTACTGGGCTCAAAAGTTGCTCCATTCATTTTAGAGAAGAAATTTTTAACAAAAGGGCAATTACAGCATCCACCACAAGGGAACTTCCCAAAATATGAAGGATTCCTACAAATAAGACTACTAGTATTTTAAATTTATTGTGAACTAACATGTCCTTAAGACTTCTACATTGTTTATATGAAATAAAGGGAACTTTATACAAAATGCTAGAAAAATCACGAAGTTGTAACAAGAAACCCCAATAATATTTTATAGTGTCTATCCACTTGTCGCTAAACATACGTAGACACAAAATATATCATCTATAAAGTGCTTCATCCACTGTGGTCTTACCATATCCGCTAGATAGAAGCATATTAACAGTCGACTTAATTTCCTTCAAAAAAGTCTGATTCATTATTGCACATCCTCCTCGGTCGTAAAAATTCACCATATGTTAGAAAAGAAAGAAGATGTTGAGGGTGGCAGCTAGTACCATGTAGGTACTGGCCACCATACTGAAATTTTTTATGCACAGAGGTCGGAACTTCCCCATTATTACAACCCTTGTTTTACATCTAGGTATACAATATCCTGACCCCATTGTAAGCCATCAAAGGATAGATCAAATCTATTCCTTTGTAAATCCTCCGTAAAGGTCAAAATTTGATCCTGACCACCACAGCAAACAAAAATTAAATCATCGATATAACGGAAATAATGTGTAACAAATTAAAACTCATGTTTATCAATACTTATTTTTTTCAGCGTTTTTATACTCTCTGAAGGCTGAATAGCCGAGGCGCTAGAGTTTTGTATTTGTGCTGCTGTTCTTCTGAAGCTGGACATTAAACTACCTGGATATATCTTTAAGTGCTCTGACAGACTTCTTTCTTAGGAATCCAAAGCAGCTATTCAAATTGCACCACAAATCTTCCAGAGCTTTGTAAGTAGTTTTCATGTACTAGGGAACCTGTCAGAAAACTAAAATAAAAATATTTCATAAATAATAGTATCGTGTATTTTATGTAGAAGGTCAACAAGGTGAATATTACATAGATTGTGTGTGTAATGTAAATCTATATAAAATGCATATGCAAATCTGTACCACTGAGTCTGCATTTGTAACTATTCCGTCGTTTACCATACACTTGTATTAGTTTATATGTTGTCACTGCTTACCTAGTATTAAACCTCTAAAATTAGGTTGTTTACTTCTCCCACTGTCCAAGCCCTAGGGCTTTGCATCAGATTAAACCTCTTGGCGTCAAGACTGCATTTTAACCGTTTATATGCCAAGGTTTCTGAGAATGTAGATTAAGCTAATAACACAGTCTGGTGGTTTCAGTGAGGACTGCAGCTGAGAAGTTCCACTTCTTTCTTTCTTGCCTTTGCTATTCATTTTACAGTGCCTTTCTGCACAGGAAAAGCTTTAGATGTCAGTTGGGGAATAGTTAGTCAAATAGGTATCAGCAGTTTGTTGCTTGAATTATTGCAAAATATAAGTCAAATATGTGTTTTTTGGGGAGGTTAAGATACTTGTGTTCTTACAGTGGATGCCTCTTTCTGCCTCACCTCAGCTAGATTTTTCTCTGTACTTTTGTATGTTATAACTAATCCTTAAACGGGTTAGTCATTTGTCTCTATCTCTGTGGGCTCACACAGGATTACTGTTAATCATAGTTGGTTGTTACATGTGTTGGTTTTAGTAAGTATGCTTTGACAAGGTGTTAATCTGGAAGTGTTTGGCATTCATCTTTGATACGAGCAATTGAAGTGTGTTTTGAAACTTTTAAATATGTGCAGTGCCTTCTGCGCGGAGTCTGCACGTCCTCCCCGCGGTTGGGCAGCGTTCGAAAGACATGCGTGCGTAAATGGGCGTGCCTTCGTTGAAGGTTGGGCGGCGAACTGGCACCTCGGCGTTTCGTAAAAATCTACTGCCACTTATTAGCGACTTCCGCTGTGGCGACCCCTTACCGGGGATAAAGCCGAAAGACCAACAACATTAAAAATATGTGCAATGAATCTAATGTGTGTTTTGTTTTAAGGCTGCATTGTGTGATTTGCAGCTTTAAAGAAAGAGGTAATTCTGAATGTATGTAATTTTTATTGACACATTAAGGGCAAAAACATGTGTAGCATGTTAGTAAACTGTCAGTGACATGGCCAAACCTCCCCTAGTAGTAGAAATACTACTTCCTGTCTCACCTGAAAAGAAGCCACAGGCCTAGTGGGCTTAACCTGGTCAATAAAGGATAAATAAATTAATAGCATTTTGTTCTGTGGTTGTATGTAAATATTAAGTAAGGGTCATCAGAAGTGCAGCTAAGACGCGTAGATACTATATAAAGCTTTGAAGATAGTCTGACGAGATATTTATTCTGCTGAGCTCTTTACTGTTTTAAGATGTGGTGATGAAAAAAGAGCTGATTTGGAGGATCTGACTACCAGTATTCCCCCCCCCCCCCCCATTACTTAAATGTTTTTGACTCTGACAATGTTAGACTTTAGGAGTTGATTGTGTGCTTACTTTTTATAGTAGAAGAATAATTTCCCCTCTCTATTTTCCCTACATTTTACATTGATAAGCCATCAGCTCCTTTGTGCTTTCACAACCATTTCGTGTTTTTTTTTTTTTTTTTTTGTATTAATTTCGTAACTATTAGCAGTTCTTGATACCAGTTTAACTCTGTCAGGAAAGCTTTTTATTAATTTATTTATTTTTCCCTTCGAGGTACCTAGAGGACCAACCTGTACATGACTACCCTTAAAATATGAACTTGAGAGTGAGGGCATTGGAGTTCATGGGTTGAGCCAGTCTGAGCCCTTACTGTTTGCAAGGATCCGATCATGGTCCCTTAGTCATAGAGGCATGCCATGGGAGTGGTTGACATAGTAACATGTACATTAAGGTCATTGTACAATACCTCCTGAGTATCTGTTAATGTGTGTACCCTGCAAGACTCCCCCATCAGGAGAAGGATATAGGCCTTCATTGATGAAATAGATGGACAGCAGGGTTGCCACCTTTTTAAATGCCCAAAGTGGGACTTCTTTGTAGAAATGTTTGATTTTGCAGGACAATTCATACCCATGACCAATACAAAAGACAAAGTTTCACTTTTTTTTTGCCAAAATAAAAGCTTATTCTTGTAGCATTTGTGTTGCTTATCCTAATTCATGTAACATTTAGATATTTCAGGTTAAAAATAACTGTTTATGCAATGATTTAAGAAAACCTAGGAAATATTTTTGTCCTAAAATTTCAGGACATTTGCCATTTTTTCGCAGGACACAACTGCCCACAGAGGGACTGTCCCTCGCAAAGTGGGACAGGTGGTAATCCTAATGGACAGTGGTGGGCAGGCTGGATTTGTGTAATATGCTGGGTTAGAAGGATATGTTTTGACTAAACACTTGCTTTCAAAATGCAATTTTTTGCTTCATTTTGGAATGACCCAAAACAAATGTAAAAAAGTCTAAATAGTTGAGCTTATGGCACAGAACATTGGAGTAAAAAGATAGCCGGCAGCAGAAAATGACACCTGACAAAGTGCTCCCCTCCTTAACATGTCAAAGTACAGACCGAATGTAAAGTAAAAACCGAGTACAGTGTTTCAGTAAGGGGAGCATCACTGGATAATTTAAACGTAACACAAAAGTACTAACTCCGCTGTGAGATTTTGCAACATAAACACTTAGAGCCCAGTAAGACACAACTGCTTTTCATTTGTTACAGCTGTGCCAGAACTGATGTTTTGGAACAAAAACTTCCCTTGTTTGTCATCTTTTTGATGCTTTTTTGTTAATCATCATGTGAAGTGGAGAGAATAAATGATGGTATAGGTGCATAGATTATTACTAGGCTAACTGCCCTTTTGGGCCATTTGAGGCCTAGCCAGTTGCTCCATGTGAGAAACCCCACCTTGTGTCTTTAAGGTAAACAACTTAACCATTGTCATCCTCCCACCTCTGAGAATTCTGCTCCAATATAAATAGTTACCAGTACAGCCTCCAAGGTGAGAGTATTGCAGATCCATTCTCCATAAATCTGAAGTAGATTAAACACTTATCACTGTTTTAGATGACTTAACTGTGTCATGGTGCTTTCTTGGCCACCAAATAATGGTTTAGGCTTGGTGTTGACATGGCAGAAGACAGCAGTGGCAGAATAATTTTGGAGTACAAATGATTTTTGGCACTGGATGTCCGGTTTGTCCACTTTTAGATTACAGATGGGTAGGAGTTTAAAAGAAAAAAAAGGCTTTGTTGTTTGACAGGCTTTGTGTTGTTTGAAGGTCAAACTGATGGATGTCATCCAGTGTTGGGGAACAATAATCCTTTGTCATTTTGTAAGCTGAAGTGGTCAAGGGTGCAGGGAAGAGCTTAGATCATATAGTGACCACCTTACTTTGGGGGGGCTTCCTTTCTCCGAAAGTACCCATATGGTAGATTGAGGGGCTTATGGATCAAGGTATGGTGTATCATAGTGGCAAAGCATTACTTTCACATGAAACAGTCTAAGCATAGAAATGGTGAAACTGGGTGGAAAGTAGAGGTTGCATGTGGAGTTTTTTTTTTTTGCTTATCCTATTCGCCTTTCTGGGTACAACCTTTGTTAATGGGATGAGCGCTATGCCATCCTCTGTTTCTGCTGCAGCAGAGGCTTACGACAAATTGTCAGGGTCAGACTTCCCAGAATGTTGGGCAGTGTATGACTTTTGCGTGCCCACAACAGCATAAGAAATGAGAGATTTGTGCCTTCTGGTGTTCTTGGTAGTCTCTTCCATTTCCATAGCGTGTGATGTGTTATCTGTTATTGCAAGAAGTAATGCTGCTTAGTTTGCACTGTACTTTCATTGACTTTTATTAATGGCATATTCATGCATTTAATTTATTTTTTCATGTTGATCTGACATGAAATTAGAGTCTGAAAGTTCATAGTAGCTGTTGTCATTTCTCTAGTGTTTCACTTTGTGTACCAGTTCGTTGAAATGTGCTTGCCCAAAATGCTGTCAGAGGAGTTGTTCTTGTTTACCACAGTAAGTCTGTGCGTATTCTCTGGTGGGTGTGGTAGTACAACAGAGGTGTAACAGTAGCGTGTGTAGATGCCATATAAAATGAAAAACAATTCGGAATTACAGTTGCTGAATACTTTTTTGCTTTTGTAGACCAAAAAAAAAAAGACTGTATCTGAAAATGAATTGTACACAGAAACTAAAGTGGTGTGGTTGGTTTAAGACATGTACAGGTTTCAGATTGCTGTGGCCCTTTTAGGCTGTTTTTGTGCTCTGCCATAAGTCCCTTAATGAGATCTTCCTGCTTGTTTATCGGTTTATTTATATGCACGACCTCTTGTACAAATCCTTCCCTGCCACCAAGGGTGAATGTAGCAAGAGAAAAGTTTTTTTTTTTTTTTTTTTTTTCTCTGCTTCAGTTACTGTAGCCAATCCTTTAGTAGTATATTAGTAATTAAAAGTAAAGCCCTCCCCAAAAGGTTTATGCAGTTTTATGATTTAATTTTGGATGTTTCAAGACAGCTGTCGATATTTTGTTTAAGGTTTAACTTGTTTGTAGGAATTCTCTTGTGTACAATGGCAATGTTAGTAAATTGACTTTTTCCATTTATTTTGAACAAATGCTTCTGAGCAAGAGTTGGCACTTTACAGGTCAACTCTGGGGTATGTGAAGGGCTGTATGCTTCATACTGCTAGGGACAAAAACTTGAACAATTTTAACACAGAAGTGTGTGCCCATAAAAGGGGACTGTGGTCCAGTGGTGTACTGCAAGTATAGATCTGAAGGATTGTTAATGAACAAATCTCCAGATATGAAAGAAATGTGTTGAAATAGTTATTTGGCTATATCTGAATCTCCATATTAACTCTGTCACATGTACATTGCATGTTCTGCTGTTGTTCAGAAGCACATTTTCGGTTAATCGGTACCGGGCCCACATTTTTGTCTTATTTGCAGGGGGTGGGAGGAAATTCTGTTCATTTGAACAATATAATTTGTAATTTTGGGTGTTTTAATCTGGTCAAGATGTTATAATCAATTACTACAGAAGAACATTGGGCCGCCCCCCTACTCCACGGATGATCGTTTGTACTGTTTCTTTATAGCTGTCAGTGAGTAATGGAGCTGTTTATTCCTACCCAAGTTAGGGCTTCTCCGTGCAGTTCCTTTCCATCCCCCTCTTTTGGTAAGTAAGCATGCAGGAATGTGCGCACACGGCATTCATACACCTGTGCACCATTCTAGGTAATTAATTGCAATCCATTCCCCTGCTCACACTACTACTTAAACATAGTGCCTGGTCATCACTATGGGTCCATCTGCCAGGGATGTCCGTGTGCCCTGACTTGAGGGAAGAGAAGAGATGACTGTGATTATAATTCCATCTAATTTATCCCTGATATATTTGGGCTGATCCACTGGCTGGTGGTGACAACGTGTCTGCCCCCATAAGAGGAGGGATGGGTCATAGATTTGTATGTTTTTAAACTGAGAACACACCGAGTAGGAAGGGATCTCTGTCTTGGAGGTTTGGGACTAAACTGACTAGTACAAAGGAAAGCAAGTCTAACAACACATTTGCAAACTGCGTCTTTACTTATTTGTAGGCCACCCTTCTCATTTGTCACTCATATATGTGACTGCCACTGTCTGTGCGGCCAACAGTGATGAGCTTGATGAAGGGTGATATCTGGATGTTGGAAAGAGTTCAGTTTTATTATGAAGGTACTGACTGCTGGTGTGTGTTTTTTTATATGAACAATACATTTAACAACGTTGGCAGTAGCACATACACTTGATTATTGAAAAGTATAGCAATATTGAATTCAAATTACACTAATAAATGCTCTGATCTGGGTTGGGGAGCCCATTGCATTTATACAGACTTGATTTTTCATAGACTGTGAAGGTGCTTGTATTCTTAACTGCCTTTTTTTGTAAAGTACCCATATATTTAAAACACTTGGTTTAGTAAGTTCTGATTTAACTCTCTTTTATATGTTACTCTAGAAATTTTTAGTTTTAGCTGGTTTAATTTCCTAGTCTTTTGGGTTTCTAATACCATGAGTGGAAAACAACCCATTCGTAAGTCAAAATATGATTAAAGTTTGTAAAATTTTAGTATTGTTTCAGTCTTTGTGTAGTTTCACAGTTAATTTTCCGAGATGCCGGTAAAAGTAAATGCTTATCTAGGACTTGGAAGTACTCCTTTCA
Organism: Protopterus annectens; assembly: GCF_019279795.1. NCBI lineage: Eukaryota > Metazoa > Chordata > Ceratodontiformes > Protopteridae > Protopterus > Protopterus annectens. Next base: position 925,880,978 of record NC_056739.1, read on the forward strand.
GAAAGCATTTGTGTGCTTTATGGAAGAGCCCTGCAGCAGGCATATGCCATAAGGTGAGGTGAGACTGGGTATTATCAGTAATGCATTCTTTACCTAACGGTCCTGTACGGGCATCATAGTAAGGCCAAAGAGGCATTTAACTCCAAAGGTAACTTAAAAGGAATACAGCACTAGATAGCTCTCACTAGACTTCTGTGTTTCTCAAGGGCAAAGTAAACCCTTGAACTCTTAGGTTCATAGGTTCAATGAATCTGTCTCTGGTGATGAATCTGTCCCTCCAGCTGCTCTGATCTTAATGTTGAATGTTGGTTTGCATTGGGGATGCATTTCTCATTTGTTAAAGGGCTACTATGACCAGAAATTGAAATATTCCCTATCTTCTGCACATCATCAGTAATGTCCCCAGAGCATTGTAATTCGCTTGCTCTGCAAACTGCCCTTTATGAGCTGGCCATATTTGGATAATTTTATTTTTTTGTAAAGCTTTCTTCCCACAGTCCACTCTGTGTCTCCCAGAAGACTTTTTTTTTTCAACTTCCTTCTTTGGGCTTTTTCGCATCCATTTAGAATGGAAGTTTTCAGACTTGCTGTTTACTTTTGAGAATCTCTTGAATGGTTGTCAGTAATTCATTTTACGTTGACGGTTTCATTTGTGGCCTTTTTTCTTTCAATCAACATGCTGTAATGAACCCTTACTTTAAAAGCTGTAAACGGTGCCTAAAATGAAATTATTAAAAACTAATAAATAGATGCAGTCAGCATATTTGTGTAGTATTCAACATTGTTGCTTGACGACACTTGGGCCTCTCTCTAGATTCTCTGCTGAGGTGCCCTTTATGCAGAATTTGCAGGTCTTGGTTTTTGTTCAATTTTGTTTTTTGGCTGGTGCTTCAGTTTTCTCCCACATCTCAAGGATGTGTCATCAATGAATTGTTAATCCTTCATATTGCCTGTAGGTGTTTAATACTAGGTGAAGCCATCCTGCAAAAAGTTAGTTTTAGCAATTTGCACACTTGAGTGTTGTGGTTGACACTGTCTTCCTCAGAGTGGTTGATCAGTGAATAAATAAATGAAAGAAGGGTTACCTCTCCATTTGCTTTCTGTGTCACATTTCCTCACAGCTTTCACCAACACTATTCGGTAACAAAGCTGTCTCACTAGTTTTCCAGGAGGAGTGACCTCTCTATACCCTGTCTTCAGCAGTAATGTGTGCTCCCTCCAAGGACTATTAAAACAACTTTCTGGATCAAAGTCAGATTTCTAAGGAAAGTGATGTGCAATTTCAAATAAACCTAATGTGCTGTACACTTGGAAGGCTGAGTAACATAGGTATGACGCACACAGGAACTGCTAAGGTGCACTTAAGTGACAGGGTAATCATTTCATAGCAAGGCTTGGCCTGGAGCTGTCATTTGAAGCTATATAGTCAACATTGTGACCCAAATGTGCGGCAGTGAAGTTGTGGATATTTTAATACAGTAATTTTCTGTTGCATTCCATAATGTTTGGGCAGTACCTGCTTGTGAAGAAAGGTCAAAGTTATGGCATATTAGATAACCTAACATGAATCACATAAGTGGAAAGTGCAAATTGCTGCTTGTGCATACTCCCAGTGTGTGTGTGTGTGCGCACATTGAAGTCAGTTAGTGTCTTGTCCAAGACTAGTTTCTGTACTTCACAACCATTGACTAATTGGCTGTCTTCTTATCGCTTTGAAGTCTGCACGCAGTGGCTTTGTCTGTTGTTATACAGGACCATTTGTCTTGTGAGTTGTACAGAGTTATTGCTAGAATGTTCTTATGGTTTTTGATTGTGTTATTGACGAGTAGGCCACCATCAGCTTGTAAACCTGCTGGTAGTGTTCTCATTTGTTTTATATTTGTTAGCTTTTTTGTATTTTTATTTTCAGTACATGTGCAGTTTGGACGTTGTTTATATACTTATTAACCTAGCGCAAGGTCCAAAGACGTTTTT
>NC_056739.1:925887951-925930451 GCF_019279795.1 Protopterus annectens
TGGATTCTCAAGTTGTAAACATTGTTGTTTTCTCTATAACAGCAAGCAGGCTACTTCACTATTGTTTCAAGTCTTGATGAAAACGTTTTTACACAGAGGAGGTTTCCTGGCTATAAAATTATTTAAAAAAAATCTATTTAATACTGCCATGGCCAGAAAACAACTGTTTTGATTTTGTTTTTAAGTTACTCTTGGATAGACTAGTGCATTAGGCAAGCTGCACAAACTGTATGTCTTTTATTCCATTTCCTGTCACGACTGCCTTGTGCAGATGGATATATCCGCTTACCTATCTCATTTTGTACTCCCCGTTTGTCTCAGGCAAGCTTGCATGGATTCCTCAACGGGCAAGTGACATTGTAGCTCTGGATCCTGTGCATGAAAGAAAAATGGCAGCTGGTTTTGCTGGGCCCAGTTGTGCTAAAACTATTTTGCTGGTTAGCCCTTTAGGGTTATCCCGGCTGTGTTTTCTCCTCAACTTTACACATTTTATGCACCAAATACACCGCATTTACCATTTTTTTCAGAAGCAAACATTATTTTAGTGTTACTTAGAGTGAACAATATCCGTTTTCAAGTGATGCATTCAAGTTATTAATGTTTACTTGCCGTGATGTTTAACTTGTTCATCATTGGGAATGCTGGAATTGTCACCTATGTTGTATATGCCAACCACTTTTTTGTTTTGCATCTTTTCAGAGCCTCATTGTACAAGCATAGTTTGCAGCATTTTATTAGACCTTCTTGTTATAGTGTGTATGGAAGTTATTTTGAGAAACTAACACCTCAGGTGTACTGAAAGAATGCAATTTGAGGTTGTTCTCACACATTTTGACAGAATATGACCTCTTGCATATTAAGAGGTTATAATGCTCATTAGGTGAATGGGCAGAGTTAAGCAAATCAGTATAAAATTAAATTATGCATTAAAAAGACTGATGATAAATACACTGAATGCTACTCTTAATATCAGCAATTGTTTTTTTCCCCCCCAAGTGGATACAAGGACAGCAGAGTGACAGATTTTTTCCCCCATTATGTAAACGTCTTCTGATGTCCCTTTACTGTGTTAGTACCCTTGTGGCATCATTCATTTATTTAGATTTAAAATCCAATTAGAGGATTACAGTAAAGGAATGTTAGAGGGGGGCTGAAATGAGTTTGTGCCTACTGAGGAACCTAACCCCATGCTGGTAGAAGAATGAAGCCCCGAGTATAACCCTGGCAGCTGGGGTTCGTTAAGTAGTCCCAGTGCTCTAAGAGCCCAGTGGGAATGCTGCAAGAGTGAAGGTGCCAATTCCATTTGTCTGTCGGGTGGGAGGGTCAGTGGAATTTGGTTTCACTCCACAATGAATTAAACTGAAACAATTTTATGTTGAAATCACTTTGGATAGAGTGGGGGTTTCTCTTTTCTCTGCTGTTGTGCAACCAGAGAGTAGGTATGTAAATGTTTGAGGTTGAGGGGGCTAGGGGTGGGGGTGAGCCTCACAAGTGCATTAACTGTTAACAGCACTCTATCTATTTATTTATTTATTTATTGTAAATTAAATGTAAGAAAAATACACTCCTCTCTCAGTGGACAGTTGGGTTGATGTAGCTGGCCAGTCCATTTTCATTTCAGGTAATACAAAATTTACTTCCACTTATGCTGCAGTTTATTTTATTTTCCTCTATTTTATTTTATTTTATTTTATTTTGTATGTTCTGTTCTGGTGCAGGATATAACTTTCTGCCCAAAGTATAACCCCCAAACACACTTTTTCCTGTCCAGAATGACCCTTTTAATTCTTTTCTGCAGCTGTGTTTCTCCAGCAGTTCTAACGCATCTCTGCGTGTCTGGCCTTGCTTCAGTATCCTTGGGTGGTTGGCTATTGTAATTTTTCATATATTAAGTGATTTGATGGATACATGTAGCCCATTTTTTAATTTATTTACATTTGTCAGTTCTGTGCCAGAAAATAAGTCGTATTTTCAGTTGTTCATTTAACTTCTCTAACTTCCCACACCCCTAAAGTCATTTGGATGTCAGCTGTTATCATACCCCTCAACGTCTTGGTGCAAAAATGTTGGCAAAGCCAAAAATAATCGGGAGGCAAAGGACCAAAAATAGGGACAGATGTTCTATTACTCTTACAAACTTAGAGAAAGTTAATAGAATAACATGTCATGCATTAGCATGCATTTCCTGAAGTATGAAACTCAGTATTTTGTCATTTAGTAACTTTAGTCCCCAGTGATTTGCCAGAAAATAAAATTTTTGATGAATAGACCAAAACATATGAGGCAAAATGTGGACAGTTGAGAGGTATTACTGTTGCACGGCTGTAGGGTATGTTCCATTTCAAATTTTTGACGTAAAATATGGATTAGGCTAAGAAGTTAGCTTTGCAAAGACAATGAAGCACAGTTACCCTTGTGTACTCCCCCCATGCCATTTTTATGTTGCAGCTGTGGTAATTCTTTTTTCAGGTACATTTGTGCACTCTGTCAGACCACCCCACCCCGGCTAGTTTCCTCCTGGATCCAAAATACAATGCAGTCTTAGTTGTGTTACTCATAGGAGATATTAAGTGAAATGCATGTGATGGGAATGCACCCATAATCAGTTTGTTTTTAAGTTAGGATAATTGGTTATTGTCTTGTGTTATATTGTCAGGTGCATGTGATGAGGACAGTACAGTTTGAACAGACAGACTGCAACCCATTCGCTCCTCTAGAAGAGGTTCAAATTTTACTTTGTCCAGCTGAGCCTTAATATAGGGATTATGTGCTAAAGTGGTTCCCCCTCCAAAACCAGAGAAGTAAAAGATGTGTACTGTAGATTAGATTATTTTAATCATATCATTTGGTTGCTAGAGAATACATAAGCACCCCACCTTTTTCTCAGAATGTACACAAATACTGTGGGAGATGGGATGGATGCAGCGATCAGTTTCGATGAGCAAATGTTTATTAAGTCTGATGTTTACTAATGAAATCTTAATACAGTACACTTAGCTTGCTTGTGGGTTTTTTCCTGTTCATTTACCCTTGATTACTTTACAGATGCTGAAATTTTAATGAGCACAGAGAGTAAGAACCGCCAGCGTTGAGGAAAGGTTCAGAGAACCAAGGCTAATGCTGTTGCTGTGGAATCAAAAGGCTGCTCAATTCATATTTGCTGAGAAAGCAATATACAGCCATTGCAAAATAGATCTCTAATTTATAACCAGTTTAAGGCGATAGTCAACCTGTTTCATTCGTCTTTAAAGGCAGCACGTGTTTAAACATGAAATGCTGTTCCGATCTGTAATGACAGCAGTGATTTCTCTCTACTTAATCATTTGGAGAGATACAAGAATTGTGCTTCAGATAACGGATGACCAGCAGTAAAATAAAATAGAAGTCACTGGTGCATGATATTGCAGGATGGTTAGGAATAAATACCTTGCTTGTCTGAATGGTTTATTTTTATGTGTTGCAACTTTTTTCTCTGCTGTTTGTCCGAAATCTTGGCTCTGCTTTTAGGTTAGGTGTGATATTTATATCAAAGATACTTTCAGAATTATGTTGCATTGTTTTTTAGACACATCTGCTCATATATTATCTTGCCTCTTTTATACTTCTGTCATAATGAGTCACCGCGTAGGTTTCTTGTTATATGATTTTTATTTCCTGCACGGAAATCATTTTACCAATTACAACTGGAGTGTGTGATGGTCGCTGCTTCTTTGCAATGAAAATGATGTATGCCTTTTCCTGGTGAAGATGAAGCCGCTTAAGCTGTTAGCTCTTCCAAATACTCGTAAAACATAACATGATTCTGAGATTAGGAATTTGGTTAATTTGTAATTATTGGATTTACTTTAATAGCATAATTTGCTGTCATATTAATCATGTCACCTAGAATGTTAGCATATTTCAAGGTACTTGGACAAGTCATTATTGCACTGATATGGGAAATGGATACTTACCAGGGCTTCTAGTTGTCATACGGCTGCAATATCCAACACATGGGACAGTTTTTGGATACTGGAAGCTGGATGAGTCTCCGATTTACTTTGCAAGCTTTCGTTTATTTGCAATATTTTTAAAGCTAGGTAGAATGGTCCATGAGATGTATGCTCTTGTGCAGAGTTTGTTCTACCTTTGAAGTATTTATTGTTTGTAGTAATGAATATTTAAAATGTGATTGTAGAAGTTTCACCAAGGTTTACTTTTACAAATGTATTTATGCAGACTTTGTCTAGTACGTGCTTTATTATATTTATGGTCATAGGAGAACTGGAATCTATTCTGGCAAGCACTGAAATGCTCCATAGGAGAGCTGGAATCTATTCTGGCAAACTGTAAAACAATCTGTAAGGCAGAGAGCTAGTCATCCTGGCTGAATGTATGCACAGAAATACTCTGTCACACCTCTGGGTAGTTTGTAGCGTTATTAGTTTATCTGTTAGCTTATCTTTCGAGTGTAGGAGGAAGCCAAAGCACTTCACAAAAACCTCCAACATGGGATGATCATGTAGACTACACACAGAAGACACTCCAGTTGGGAGCCGAATTGGAGAGCAAAGAACTGTGAGGCCACAACACTAACCTCTAAACCTGAACACTAGTTGTGCAGAAATAGATCTTGTGATTTGCCTTCGTTTCCTGAAGCTTGTGGGTTTCCCGATATTTTCATTCCATTACTCCAACTCTGTGCACAGCTTACTACCTTTTAATTACCTAATCTGCCATGAAACTGCTGCACATTTCAGCAAGGCTCTTTTTTTCCCCAATAACCTCCTCCAGTTGTTCGACAAGCATGTTCCCTTTTCCTTTCCGATGTCCTGCAAGCACCAGTTGCAGCAGCAGATTTGCACCAGGCCACTATCTGTGTCATCACAAAAATATTGCCATGATTCCACTCCACTGACAGCATTATGATTCTAGTCTGGTGCGTGCACACACTCAGCCACAACCCACCATCTCTAATTTTCACTCCAGGGTTTTTTCACCTCTGGGGTGGAGTTTGGGGTCCATGGCAAGAAGTGTGAAGCCTTTATTCCCCTTTCTCTAGGAGGCTACAAGACACTCGCAACAGAGAAACATACAGACTTGCTTGGTCCTTTATAATTAAAGGACTTGACACAAGCAACTATAGACTTGAGCACCTGTGATGTGAATGCAGGTCATCTGGCACCTGTGATGTGAATGCAGGTGATCTGGCACTAGCATACAAGCCATATAATTTACCATTTTTGTAATTTTATGTGCCTCCTCTAATGGGTAGTTGAGGTACAGCTGTTGACTACTTTTGTCTGTTAAAAGAATAGTCATCCATGTTGCTAGGGAGATGAAAATCCCTTAAGATCTTGTAAACCAGCCTTTCTACTGTTTTGAGCTCCTTATAAGAACATAATTGCTAGAAAATCCATTTACTTTTGTAATGCATCTATATTTTTATATTGTTTTCTGATAACCATTCATGTAGTGTGAAAATGCAAGTATAGCTTCATTTTATTTATTGGTTTGCTATGATTTTACATCTTCAGCCACTGAAATATTTTGTTGTGACCTTTTATATTATGTCATTCCATGTTAGTAGCCTTTTTCTTGGGCCCTAAAGCACCTGTCTGTGGTGATGTTCATCGTGTTACACTGCTGCAGTCATTACACTTGGGTTATTCTGCCGTCAGGCGGTTCCCCAGTCGGCCTGAGTTCCAAAGTCTTGGTCCGGCGTCGGTTGCTGTCGCCTCCTCCCTGACGTCAGTGCGACAGGGGTATATAAGATTCAGCCGACGCCATTTTCTTCAGTCTTTCTTGCCGCGCGGTGCCCGAAGCAAAAGTAGTTCGCAAGTGCCGGCCGGCCGTCTCCTGAAATTTTTATTCCGAATCCAGTACCGAAGTCTTCTACAAAGCTAAGTACCCTGTTGGGGAAACCTTTTCTTGCCTCAGACAGATGTCAGTAAAAGTTAATAACTGTATTTCTTGTGGGAAGCAAATACCTCATAAGGATTTCCATTCTTATTGTATCCCATGCCTAGGCCCAGACCACGACGTCACTGGTTGTCGGTTTTGTGCTAGGTTTAACAAGCGCACTATTAAACGTCGGTTTGATTTTGCCCGACATTATTTTGGTACAAAATTCAATTATATCATGCCGTCGAAACTTCCGACGACCAGAATACATAAAAAGCACAAAGACAAGGATAGGCATCCGAGGCCCAAAACTGACAACGAAGTCTCTTCTAGGCCAGTCACCGGTTCTGCGGTTTTCAGCGAGGTGCCTTCGCAGCCCCTGACTACCGTTTCTGTAGAACCACAGGCTGCCTCTGACTCCCACGTGGAGATGGCTGGTCCTTCTGATGCACAAGTTATTCAGCCTTCCGAAACTAACCCTTAAGAGGGTTCCCGAGTAGCTGAGCTGCCTGTAGCTTCAGAGGGTGATGTCCTTCAAGAATGCAACTGCAGTCATAACATATGGGTTGTCCTGCCTCAGGCAGCCCTCGGTCGGCCGGATTCCAAAGTCTGGGTCCGATGTCGGCTGATGTCGCATTTCTCTCAGACGTCAGAGCGGCTGGAGTACATAAACATCAGCCGACGCCATTTTCTTCAGTCTTTCTTGCCGCGCGGTGCCCGAAGCAGAAGCAGTTCGCAAGTGCCGGTCGGTCAGCTCCTGTATTCTTCGAATCCGAAGTCATCAAAAAAGCTAAGTACCCCATTGGGGACCTTTCTTGCCTCAGCCGATGTCAGAAATTACTGAAAAAGTTAACAATTGTCTGTCTTGTGGTAAACAAATACCTCATAAGGATTTCCACTCTTACTGTCTTCCTTGCCTTGGCCCAGACCACGACGTCTTGGCCTGTGTTGCCTGTGCTCGCTTCAATAAGCGCACTCTTAGGCGCTGGGCGGAGTTCGCTGAAGACTTTTTCAGCGATAAATTTGCTTATACAATGCCGTCGGAACTTCCGACATCGCAGACTCCTAAGAAACGAAAAGACCGGGACCGACATCCTCGGCCCGCGTCTTCCACCGACTCCACGCCAAAACCTACCGCGAGTGCTCCGGTTCCCCCTGAGACTGTTATTTCACCGCTCCGAACCGAAGACACCGCTTTACCGACACCTCCGATACCGGAGGCCACACCGACGCCAGTTATAGATTTTCCTCCGGATACTGAAACCGAGGAAATGCCCGAGACCATTGCTGTAGATAAGGTCACTCCTGCACGTGGAGCTGCTAGGCCTCCTATGGCCATGTCTATTAAGGCCTACACACGTGCTAAGGCAGCCAGCAAGACCAAGCACCTTACTGCTAAGGCCTTACCTCAGCCTACTCCTGAAACACAAATCATGACTATGGCCGCAGACTTAATTTCCATGATTAGAGGTTCACAGGCCCATCCTGAGAGAGGATCCCAGCCTCCTCCTGATAAGAGGCCCGGGTTGAACCCTCTGACCCTATCCCTTCAGATGAAGATTCTGAGGACTCTGTTCACTCCGATGGCCAGGAAGAGCCCTTCCAGACCTATGAGGACTCGGATGCAGAGGATTCCATCCCTCGGCCTCCCTCCTGAGGATATTTCTTTTGGGGAAGTTCTGCATACCATGAGGGAACATTTTAAGTGGCAAGGCCAGGAATATTCTGATTCCAGAAAGCGCCTTCGAACCTTCCTAAAAAGCCCCAACACAGGCCCCTGGCTATACCTCCTGTGCTTGATGTTTTGGATGACCTATACTCCGACTCCAGTGTTACCCTGGATACTCTTCCTCCTGCCCCAGCCAAGCCAGACAGATATTATAGGGTCCCAGAAACACATTCTCATTTCTTTAGGGCCCATTCTGTTGATTTAGAAACTATTTCTCAGGGACCTAAAGGGGTTTCAGCATCCACCTCCAAAAATCCCTTGCCTTCCAACAGGGAAGCTAGGCCATTAGAGAGATGGGGGAAAAAGGTCTACACCTCCACTACTTTATCTATGAGAGCTCTGAATTGCCTCTTTCATATGTTTCAATATCAGGATTACCTGTTAGATGATTTACAGAAAACATTGGCCTCTCCTGAACCTTTAGACAGGAAGTCTTTGCAGGAAGCTGTACATAATTCTCAGCAAGTCAGCAATCACTTTCTGCAGTGTGGATATGATGCATTGGAAGCTTCATGTAGGGCAGCTATGACAGGGGCGGTCATTCAGAGACATGCATGGTTAAAAGAACAACCTCTACCAGATCATGTTAAGGCAAAACTTCTTGATGCACCTTTGGAAAAGAACAAGCTTTTTGGTACTAATGCTAAAGATGTGTTAAAGTCCATCGAGGAAAAAGCAAAATCAGTTCAGACGGTCAAAGATTTCCTCCAGGTTCAGCCACCCAGATTCAGCAGGAATTGGCCTTCTAAAAACTGGTCCTTTCCTAATCCTGAAAGATTTCAAAGGGGTAAAAACAGGCGTGGCCGAGGAAGAGGACAATACAGAGGTTCTTGCAGGGGATGGCAATGGCAACCAGCAAACCAAAGAAGTGACACAGGGGTCTCCCCTGCCCCACAGGGACAATCTCAGTGACTTTCCTCTACTTCCACTGACCAAGGAGCAAATAGAAGCTCCCTTGGCTGGAAAATTATCTCTGTTTTCAGACAATTGGCACAGATTGACAAAGGACAAATGGATTTTGGACATTATAGACCAAGGTTACAGGTTCCACTTTCATACCTTACCAAGAAAACAAGGCATGCCAAACCTACCACAAAACCAGAGGGCAGAGGCTATCAAGCAAATTTCTCTGCTTGCTCAGATCAAAGCAATAGAAAGAGTTCCACAACAAGAACAAGGCCAGGGGTTTTACTCGACTGTTCCTTGTTCCAAGAAAAGAAACTCAATGGAGACCAATACTGGATTTGTCCGCATTAAACACTTTTCTCATAGTACCAAAGTTCAAAATGCTGACTCTACAGCAACTCCTTCCCATGCTGGGCAAGGGGTCTTGGCCGATTTTCTCTGGACCTCAAGGAGGCATACCTGCATGTCCCTATCAGACACAGCTGCAGAAGATACCTCAGATTTCTTGCAGGGCCAGAGCATTATCAATTCTCAGCATTGCCATTTGGCTTATCTACTGCGCCCAGAGTATTTACAAAATGCCTGGCTTCAGTAATTGCTCATTGCAGGCTCCAGGGGATCCAAATTTACCCATACCTGGACGACTGCCTCATACAAGCGGACGACAAATTGATTTTGACAAAAAACTTGAATTATGTCATACAATTGCTACAGGCTCTGGGATACACAGTCAACTTCCAAAAGTCAAGACTTCAGCCATCCCAGCAAATTACCTTCTTAGGAGCCAATCTAGACACAGCCTCTCAAATGGCTTACCTGACAGAAGACAAGCAAGGGAAGTTAACTCATTATTTCAAAGGTTTGGCAAAACTCACCCAGATGACTGTAAGGGGATTCCTACAGGCCCTGGGTTACATGGCATCCTGCATTCTCCTGGTTCCATTAGCAAGACTACACATGAGAAAGCTTCAATGGTACCTAAAAAGCCTATGGTCTCAGCACAGCAACAACCTAGAGACAACCATACCGCTCATTCCATGCCTACAAAAGGAATTCCTATGGTGGGCCTCGGTAAGCCAGGCAAACACAGGTATGTCATTCAAAAAACCTCAGATAACACAGACCATGACCACAGATGCCTCAGACCTTGGATGGGGGGGCGCACATGGAGGGCAGATGTATACAAGGACAATGGTCTCCAAAGGAAACACATCTGCATATAAACCAAAAGGAAATGCTGGCAGTAATGCATGCCATCGAGGCCTTTCGACAACAACTTCAAGGCCATCTACTGATACTGATAGACAACACCACTGTGATGTGGTACATAAACAAGCAAGGGGGCACCCATTCCTACCCCCTTTGCAGACTGACAATGAATCTTTGGGAAAAATCACTGAGCCTAAACATACAGTTGCAATCCCAGTTTGTTCCAGGCAAAGACAATGTGCTGGCGGACAGCCTAAGCAGGAATTTCATAGATCCACACGAGTGGAGGTTGCATCTGAAAATCTTCACACAACTCACCTCGACATGGGGCAGGCCAGAGGTAGACCTATTTGCCTCCCACCTCAACCATCATCTACAAAAATTCTGTTCAAGGACATACCATCCACAAGCTTGGAAAATAGATGCTCTTTCATTCAACTGGAACTTTCTAAAAATCTATGCATTCCCACCTCTGCCACTGATGACCACAGTATTACTAAAGATCAAAGCAGAGAGGCCCAAGGGGATCCGAATAGCTCCAGACTGGCCAAGACAACACTGGTACCCACTACTACGGAGCATATGTCACAACAAAAAGTGGGCCCTTCCCCAATGGCCCCTACTTTTGACTCAACACAACTTCAAAACAGTGCATCCAAACCTTCAGACACTGCAGCTAACAGCCTGGGAGATCCCATGAATAACCTCAATCTATCTCTCTCCAAGGAAGTCCAGCGGATATTAACAGAAGCTCGAAGGCCATCCACCAGAAAGGTTTACTTAGAAAAATGGAAGAGATTCAGCATTTGGAATACCAGCAAGGGACATGATGCATCATTATTGAATATCCCACTCATCCTAGAATATTTGGCAGATATGCTACAGAATGGACTCTCATATTCTTCCATAAAGATACATGCTTCAGCTATCTCAGCTAGACATAACACTGATCCGCCTGTGTTTTCACATCCTTTGTTAAGGCAATTCCTCAGGGGAATCAAGAACATTAAGCCACCAAGAAAGGCTCCAGTGCCAGCTTGGGACCTCAACTTTGTCCTAGAAAAACTGACTCTACCTCCCTTTGAGCCAGCAGCTTCAGTGGACTTACAATTTTTATCATGGAAGACAGCTTTCCTGTTGGCAATTACCTCAGCAAGAAGGGTTTCGGAACTACAGGCCCTAATGGCAACACCACCGTTCATAATCTTTCACAGAGACAGGGTCTCCTTAAGAACCAACCCTACTTTTATGCCAAAGGTGGTATCTAGGGTTTCTTTAAATCAAGCTATTCACCTGCCTACTTTCTTCCCCAATCCTGAGAGCAAAGGGGAAAGACTGTTGCATACCTTGGACATTCACAGACAACTTCAGTACTACCTGGACAGAACCAAGACCAGTAGGAAGTCTGATCAGCTTTTTGTAGCTTACGCCCCTGGAGTACAAGGAAAAGCAATTTCCAAACAGACTATTTCAAAATGGATTGGACATTGCATCAGATTTTGTTATTCCTTCCATGGGAAGAATGTTCCAGCCAATGTCAGACCACACTCCACCAGAGCTACAGCCACCTTTACAGCATTCTTAAGAGGGGTGCCTACAAAAGACATTCTAGAAGCTGCTACATGGAGCTCCGTGCATACATTCTCCAAACACTACAATCTCCCTTTATATTACAGATCCAGAGCAGGCTTTGCTTCGGCAGTCCTGCAGGGTTTGATTGCCACACCATCTCTTTCCTAGAGCATTCCTCCTCCCCCAGCTAAGCTATGGTATTCAACCCATATGTTATGACTGCAGTTGCATTCTTGAAGGACACAGTACAGTTTTGTACCTACCATAAATGTAGATGTCAGATTAGATATGCAACTGCAGTCGAATTTTCCCTCCCTCCCTCCATACCCCTCTATGCCTTTGGGTCCACTCCTATCCCTGTTTGTCTTAGCTGGGGATATCTGTTATGGTGTATCTGTTTATTGCTTACTTATTTGTCTGGAATCCTGTTTTTGTCTTCCAATTTGATTACAGCCTTCCTTGGAGGGCACCTGGCATCTGGGGCAAGAAACACTGAAGAAAATGGCGTCGGCTGATGCTTATGTACTCCAGCCGCTCTGACGTCGGAGAGAAATGCGACATCAGCCGACGTCGAACCCAGACTTTGGAATCCGGCTGACCGAGGGCTGCCTGAGGCAGGACAACCCATATGTTATGACTGCAGTTGCATATCTATCTGACATCTACATTTATGGTAGGTACAAAACTGTACTTTTTCAGACCTACTCAGTTGAGCATTAAACCCTCTGCTAAGTCTAAACCAGCTTTTAAAATCAAATAAACAAATATACAGCATTCTCCAGCACAGGCCTCCATGCCCCTAATCACTCTGATAAGGGGGTCCCATCCCCCTCCTGATAAAAGGCCTAGACAGGATGCAGACTATGACTCATCCGACCAGGTGTCCATCTCTTCAGTTTTATCCTCAGACCTAGGATGTTCTTTACCCCCTTATGAGGATTCTGATGCTGAGGAGTCCATTCCATCAGCCTCTCCACCTGAGGACTACTCCTTTGGGGAAACCTTGCATACCATGAAGGAGCATTTCCATTGGGAAGGCCAGGATTACTCAAAATCCAAGAAACTGCTCAGAGACTTCCTTTTATTACCTCAACACAGACCCCTTGCTATTCTGCCAGTGTTAGATATTGTGGATGATGTGTATACTGAATCCAGCTTAAATCCTGATTCCTTACCTCCAGCCTCAGTTAAACCTGACTGATACTACAGAGTCCCTGACTCTCACAAATTTCTGTACAAAAGCCCTGTTGCTGACTCTGAAACTATTTCTCAGGGACCCAAAGGGGTTAAGGCCTCATCAGCCAAGAATCCAGTCCCCTCTGACAGAGATTCCAACAGATGGGGAAAGAAAGTATATACGTCTGCAACTTTAGCAATGACAGCCTTAAACTGCCAGTTTCACATGCTAAAATATCAGCAATTTTAACTGTCTCAGTTGAAACAAAAAATGCTTCCAGATTCAGATCCTCCTACTTTTAAAGAAATGCAGGATTTATTGCATGCAGCTGAACAGGTAGGAAAACATACTTTACAATGTGGTTTTGATTCTTTAGAGGCCTCCTGTAGAGCAGCAGTTACAGGCTCTGTCATTAGAAGACATGCTTGGTTAAAAGAACATACGTTACCAGATCATGTTAAAGCAAAATTATTGGATGCACCTTTGCAGTAGGATGTGTTGTTTGGAGTTAAGGCAGAAGAGGTATTAAAGAAAATGGAGGATAAGGCAAAATCTATGCAAACGGTGAAGGATTTCTTACAGGTTCAGCCTCCTAGATTTAGTAGAAATTGGCCAACTAAGAATTGGTCCTTTCCAGTTGGACAGACTTCAAAGGGGCAGATACAGACGTCCAAGAGGTAGAGGTCAGCCACAAGGTCCTTACAGGCCTCTACAATGGGTTGCATCAGGCCAGAAAGAAGGGGAAGACGGGCCCCAACCATATAAAAAGCAGCCCCAATGACTTCCCACTACAGCTGCCAAACAATTCTCTCTTGGCAGCCCCCTTGGGAGGAAAACTGGCACTTTTCTAGCACAATTGGCATATGATCACCAAAGACAAATGGGTTCTCAACATTGTATCTCAAGGTTACAGGTTCCACTTTCCTTTTAACCTTGGCAGAGTGTGAATGCCAAATCTGCCACCAAATCAATGGGCAGAGGCTCAAAAACAAATTACAGCAATCATGGATATGAGAGCTATTCAAAAGGTGCCACCACAGGAGCAAGAACAAGGATTTTACTCAAGACTCTTTCTGGTTCCCAGAAAGGATAAAGCCTGGAGGCCCATTCTGGATCTTTCTTCTCTAAACACTTACCTGGATGTTCCGAAATTCAAAATGTTGACACTACAGCAGCTTCTTCCCATGCTGGGCAAGAAAGCTTGGCTCGTGACATTGGACCTCAAGGAGGCATACCTGCATGTCCCTATCAGACAAAACTGCAGAAGATACTTCAGATTCATAGCTGGTTCAATGCACTATCAATTCTCTGCACTGCCCTTTGGCTTATCTGCTGCTCCCAGGGTCTTCACAAAGTGCCTGGCACCAGTAATTGCATTTTGCAGGCAAAAAGGAATTCAAATTTATCCATAGCTGGATGACTGCCTGATTCAAGCAGAGAGCAAGGACATTCTTCTAAAGCATCTGGCGTTTGTAAAAAAGTTATTAAGTTGCCTGGGGTAAACTAGTGCTCTCACAAGGTATAATATTCCTGGGTGCCAGCTTGAACACAATGGCCCAGATGGCTTATCTCATGCCAGACAAGCAAGGACAACTGACTCAATACTTTCAATTGATGGCAACAAAGCCCCAACTCCCTGCAAGAAAAATTCTGCAGGCCTTGGGCTACATTGCATCTTGCATACTACGAATTCCATATGCCAGACTGCATATGAGGAAACTACAATGGTACCTAAAGAATGTATGGTCTCAACACTGTCAAAGTTTGGAAACAGTTATACCACTAATTCCTTGCCTTCAACAAGAGTTTCAGTGGTGGGCTCAAGCTTGTCACGACAACAAGGGACAGCCTTTTACTCAACCCACAGCCAGGCAAACACTGACAACAGATGCATCGGATTACGCCTGGGGAGCACACTGGGCAGGCAACTGTATTCAGGGCAAGTGGCTCGCAGAACAAAGGCATCTTCACATCAATCAAAAAGAGATGCTAGCTGTACAAAATGCTGTTATAGCTTTCAAGGACCTGCTGCATCCAGGACAACTACTACTAAAGACAGACAACACCACAGTTATGTGATACATAAACAAGCAAGGGGGCACACACTCCTACCCCCTCTGCAGACAAGCCATGACCTTGTGGAACACATCTCTAAACTATCTAGTTCATCTGCAAGCACAATTCCTGCCAGGAGAGAAAAACACACTGGCAGACGACTTAAGCAGAAACATCATGGATCCCCACGAATGGGAATTGAATCCACAAATATTCAGAATGATGGTAACAGAAATGGTGGAGCCCGGACATAGATCTGTTTGCATCCCCAATGAACTGCCAGCTACAGAAATTCTGCACAAGGAGTTACCATCCACAAGCATGGAAAGTGGATGCCCTCTCATTCAGCTGGAAAAACCTGCAAGTATACGCTTTCCCACCACTACCTCTCCTGCCAAAGGTGCTCATAAAAGCCAGGCAAGAAGAGCCAAAGATAATCCTGATTGCACCAGACTGGCCACGCCAGCATTGGTACCCAATCTTAAAGAACTTAGCACAAGGACCACCCTGGATTTTGCCTCAAATCCCACATCTGCTGACTCAGCAGAACAATCAGATACTACACAGCCAGCTAAAGACCTTAAACCTAGCTGCATGGAAGATTCCTTAGTTAAGCAATTAATGCCGCTCTCCAAAGCTGTTATGGATGTCATTCTGGAGGCCAGAAGGCCTAGTACCAGGAAAGCCTATTCGGATAAATGGAAGAGATTCTGTGCCTGGAACCAAGCTCACAGCCTTGACCCTCCTGCCCCAAACATTCCTCAGATGCTACAATATTTAACTGAGATGCTGGACAAAGGCCTCTCCTTCTCATCCATCAAGATCCATGCCTCTGCCATCTCTGCTCATTACAGCACGGATCCACCAATTTTCTGTAATCCTGTGTTAAAACAGTACCTCAGAGGGGCTAAAAACATAAGACCACCCCGTAGAGCACCTACTCCAACTTGGGACCTCAACTTTGTTTTGGAAAAATTAACTTTACCTCCTTTTGAGCCAGCCAACACAGCAGATTTAAAATATATCTCTTGGAAAACTGCTCTGCTCCTGGCAATAACATCAGCACGAAGAGTTTCAGAATTACAGGCACTAATGGCAGTGGAACCTTTCCTCATTTTCCACCAGGACAGGGTGTCTTTAAGAACTAACCCTACGTTTATGCCAAAGGTGGTATCCAGTGTGGCTCTAAACCAAACTATTCATTTGCCAACTTTTTATCCAAAACCACAGAATAAAGGGGAGAGACTACTGCATTCCTTGGACATTCACAGGCAGTTACGCTTCTACTTGGACAAAACCAAAGCTTTCAGGAAATCTGAGCAATTATTGGTAGCATATGCTGCAGGAGCACATGGAAAAGCCATTTCAAAACAGACTATTTCAAAATGGATAGGACATTGTATACGTTTCTGCTATACACACCATGGGAAACCTGTACCTAGCAGCATTAGATCTTACCCCACTAGGGCAACGGCCACTTCAACTGCCTACCTCAGAGGAGTACCTACCAAGGATATTTTGGAAGCAGCAACTTGGAGTTCTGTACATACCTTCACCAAGCATTACCATCTGCCTCTATACTCTAAATCCAGAGCTGGCTTTGCCACTGAAGTGCTGCAGGGCCTTATAGCCAGCCCTAATGCCTTATAGAACCAGCCACCCTTCCTCAGCTTTGGGATTCTACCCAAGTATAATGACTTGCTGCAGGGTAACACGATGAACATAGTACAGTTTTGTACCTACCATAAGTGTAGATGTTCGAGTGTATACACTGCTGCAGTCCAGGTTACCCTCCCTCCTTCCTTCCCCTCTTACTGGCTGGTACGTACCTATGTCTTCTACCCTTACTACCTATGGGGAGTATTTGCTGGTAGCTGAAAGTTGTTGTTTGCTTTTCTTATGTATGTTTTGTTAGCAATTTGAATTGCCTACCTATTTGGGGGCACTTGACATCTGAGGCGACAGCAACCGACGCTGGGCCAAGACTTTGGAACTCAGGCCGACTGGGGAACTGCCTCACGGCACGATAACCCAAGTGTAATGACTGCAACAGTGTATACACTCGAACGTCTGCATTTATGGTAGGTACAAAACTGTACTTTTCCAAAACATAAGCTCAATGATGTAGAAAGTCTACCTTTCTTATATTTGTCATTGCTGTACAGTAGAGAATTCTTGAATGACAGATTACTTACTAATGGCATAGCTTTTGCTGTCCAAGTTTTTTTTTTCTTTGCACCCATGTAGAGTTTAATATCTTGTGAGATTTGTAGCTAACTGAGGAAGTTTTATGGGCTTTCTGTGTAGGTGTTGTTAATAACACTGAAAACAGGACAAATTTACAATCTCTTGCTGTTCTTCATTGAAGTCATTATCTCTGATTTTTTAACTTTCAATTGTTTAATCCAAAAAAAAAAAAAAAAGTGCGCCATATCTAAGTGGCAAACACCAAGTGTTTTGGCTGGATGACCTTCCACATGAATCATTTTAACTGTCTTGTAAGAATGTTAACACAGCAACACGTGAGCATTATAATGTAGACATAATTATTAAATTGTCTAACTGAGGAAGGTTTCAACAAGTAACATAATGTGGCAAGGTCGGGTATTTGAAAAGGGTCACTGTACAAGGCAACATTTCCTAGTCAACGACCAAGTAAATAAAATAGATGCATTTTAAATCTGATTCTGTGTGTGGGGGGTACATGTCACTTGTAGATCTGTTGACTTGAGGAGTCTTCCAGAAGAAGATAAAGCAACAACTAGAGTATAGTTAGAGTAGACAATGGGGTGTGTGTGTATGTATATGTGTGTGTGTGTATATATATATATATATATATATATATATATATATATATGTATAATATATTGTGTAATCACACAAAGACACATCGTGTAGGTGTGTAATTATACACATGTGAAAGTATTTTTGTGTGACAGAAACACCCCCCTCAGAAAGGTTATCCTAAATTGTAATACGTTGTGAAGCTGAGAGCCAATATTGTGGTGTTTTTTCACTCAGTTCCATTAAATGCTTAGAATAATGAACGTCTGGCTTGTAAATGTTCAGTATACATCTTGGATACATTTATTTTTGAAGCAATTAACTCACAGTTCATTAAAAAGAAGTGATTTCCTGTGTGTTTCGCTTCATTTTCCGTGAAGTGCAGTTAACGTTTTTTAATGATTTTACTTGTGTTTTATCTCTGATCATGAACCTGGGGATATAACAAAATAAGCTGTTTTATATTTGAACCTGATGAATGTATGAATTTCTGTTTATATTAGTTTAATACTTGCACAGAACTGTTGAGTTTTCTAATCTTGATGAAAATTACCGTGTGCTTTGCTACCTCAAACTCTCTGCCTTTCATTTAAAACCTACATTAAGAAACCAGCTTTCCAAAGTGTTTCATTAAGCATGTCATCAGCTAATGCAAAGTAAAGAAGATGATATCTGTGTTTTATGCAGGTGTTTTATTCGTGCACGTTTTAAGTACACTGTTAACTACTTTTTAGGAAGAATTAATGAAAAGTGTATATCTGATGAAAGGTTTTGCTCTTTTTTTTATTTTTTGTAAGTCGTGTTGAAGTAGAAAGAACTGTGCATCAGTGTCAATGAAGGAGCATTTAAAAAAAATCAGTCTTTTGATACGAGAAACTTAAACATATTTGGTTATCTATTGTCTTGCCACAAATGAGAGTTGTGAATGTACCTTGATTTAAGTGGTGGTAGGTTTGGTAGGACAAGGTTTTTGGACTGCTCAGTCTGTCAGGTGTTATGTTTTTCTCCTACTAATATGTACAGTTATTATGCACATATCATATTTTCATTATATATGTGTATTCACTCATGATTTGGGTATAGTATAGTATAGATTGCATTTAGCCTGATAGAAATAAGGACCTAATTTTGCATTTTGGAAAAAATGAGCTTGACCCCATTAGCTTGTTTGCAGTTTCAAGAATTAGGCAGGGTACTAAATTTATTTTGTATCACAATCCTTTAGGGCTGGAGTTTGCAATGCCCATAGTGAGTTAAATGCTTCTGAAGTGGTGTACAAAACGATTGATTTAAAAACATCATGGGCTGCGCATGCCAGACATAATTGAACAGTTTGATAATCTGATTATTCTGTGTGTGTGTGTGTGTGTGTGTGTGTGTGTGTGTGTGTGTGTGTGTCTTTTATACATTTATTTGGGACGTGGTTTTAATAAAAAGGTTTATAAAACTTTTTTTTAAATGTTTAAATGGCCCAAATTGTAGGTAAACTTGCACAAAATGCAGAGCAGCACTTGCATCTTGAGATGCAGCACTGTATCCTGACGAAACAATTTCATACCGTAGGGTGCAATGGGCTCTGCCCATAAAATTCTACTGGGTTAACTATGCACAAATGCATTGTAGGTATTTATCTTGAAATCGTACTGCGGGATCAATTTCTTGTCTGTATGAGAATTATATAAGAAAATGTGCCGATTGCTCTGCTGGAATCTAACAGAAATACAAAGACTGTTCTACATACATATGTTTTGATAAAAATGGAAACTGGATTGGCTTTCAGCAAAACAGCCAGGATGACTAGCTCTCTGCCTTATAGATTGTTTTACAGTTTGCCAGAATAGATTCCAGCTCTCCTATTACCATAAATATAATAAAGCACGTACTAGACAAAGTCTGCATAAATACATACTGTTGTAAAAATAAACCTTGGTGAAACTTCTACAATCACATTTTAAATATTCAGTGCTACAAACAATAAATACTTCACAGCTGGAACAAACTCTGCACAAGAGCATACATCTCATGGACCATTCTACCTAGCTTTAATACATTTGCATATAAACGAAAGCTTGCAAAGTAGATCAGAGAGTCATCCAGCTTCCAGTATCCAAAAACTGTCTCACGTCTTGGATATTGCAGCCATATGACAACTAGAAGCCCTGGTAAGTATCCATTTCCCATATCAGTGCAATAATGACTTGTCCAAGTACATTTTAGGTGACATGATTACTATGACAGCAAATTATGCTATTAAAGTAAATCCAATAATTAATTACAAATTAACCAAATTCCTAAATACCGCTGGGATGAAGGGACAACTATAAGAATGTGTCCCAGATATTGCTTGCATACTTTTAGGAAGAGGATAGAATAACAGAGGGGTTGTGTAGAAGCATGGATGCCATGGGGTGTGTGCAGTCTATAACTCTGTGTGCCCGTACTACCCCTGCCTGCAAATCCAGTAATGGGTAGTGACAAACCTGCTTGTAAACCACAATGTGAAGGGAAACTGACCAGATATATGAGCCCTGCCTCTGGGTAACCTGGGTGAATCTGTACAGCTGAGAGGTATGGCCACATCACGATATGGCCATTCTATTGCATCAATAGATGTAAAAGTAGGGGATCCTCAGCCACCATAGTACCAAGGTGCTGCAACATTTACACAGACCCATCAGCAAGTTTCTGCCGCTTCCTTTCTATAATGGCATGAGTGCGCAAGAATATGTAGGCTGCAGACCACAATACTGGACACAGCTTCTTTCATCTTGTATTCCTCTAGGAAATAGCTGTGAGCAAATAAGTACATCTGTCAGTAGTTGATGACATAATACATCACAGTATAAAACAGTACATATGTCGGAATATCTCTGCTAACACCAAAACCATGTAACGCAAGCAGCACAGACACAATAGTTACAGTATCCGATTATCCTTTGCCCATTGTGGCTCCATATTGTCAAAGTATCTACAGATATCCTGCAGAAACAGGTTGCTAGCTGTAGGTGTGGAATACAGAATCCTGCACTGGAGTACAACCTACCTGGAATGGATTCTCACACTCAATACAGAAAGTGATAATGGGCATGCTCCTACACTTAGAGAAATGAAACCAATGTCTGACAACAGTGGACTATACATATCTGTCAGTTGCAGATTTATGTGCACGCACACCACATTGCACACCATTTATGCTTTGCACACACATCAGGTAGGAATACACACATATATCTAGGGACAACACATAATAGGTCAAACCATACACAGAGTTGTGGGGAAGAGAAAGACTGACTATGACAAAGAGCCTCCATCTTGAGGACTGTCCTACCCACCACACATCCAGCTGGTCATTATCACATAATGTGCCGATATCTATCACTGTAGACATTAGCTTCTGGTAGCCCTCAGCGCTATAGTGTCTGTGGTGCTTGTGATAACTGTCACATGACAGTACAGATCAGTAGTCCTCTAGCATTTGTATACCCAGTCCTGTCAAATTTTATTTTGTGTGTGACTGAGTGTTGTGTGCGTGTTTCCAGAGGAATGGTGTATGGCTCATTCACACACACTACACTTCTCATTGTCCTACTTTGGCAAGTCTGCTGATGTCAGTCACCTTGAAATACTCCTTTGGAGACGTTTCAACCCTATAAGCTCCGTAGCGCATGCAATAACTGCGTAATGCTGTAGTGTAACATACTAGTTAGGTAGGAGTTCTAATCCCAGACATGGCAACTGTGTGTGTGGATCAATGATTTTGAGGCCATTCACAGTCACTACACCTCCCATTTCCCTACTTTGGCAAGCCAGCTGATGTCCGTCACCTTGAAATATCTCTCTGGACAAGGCTCAGCCCTGTAATCTCCATGGTGCATGCAGTAAACTGCATAATGCTATAGTGTGACATACTCATTGGGTAGGAGTTCTAATCCGGGACATGGCAACTGTGAAACTGTGTGTGTCAATGATTTTGAGGCCATCCACAGTCACCGCTCCTCTTTTTGTCCTACTTTAGCAAGCCTGCTGATGTCCGTCACCTTGAAATACCTCTTTGGACAAGGTTCAGCCCTGTAAGCTGTGTGACACATGCCATAAATAAGGATCAATGTAGTAGTGTTAACTATACAGGTATGGGTTTGAATCTCATCTGTGGCAAGTGTTTGTGTGTTCCTCAAACATTTTGGCCCCATTTACACCCAGTACATATCTGATAGCCTGACTTTAGCAGTCCTGCAGATATCATCCACCTGAGAAGTACCTGTTGCCAACCCTAAAACCATGTGAGGTCAGTGGTGCATGTGCTAAATGCGTAGCATAATGGTCCGTAAAGATTGTTGGAGATTTTAACCTCATCCCTGGCAAATGTAAATGTGTGTGTGTGTGTGTGTGTGTGTGTGTGTGTGTGTGTGTGTGTGGGGTGAAATTATTTTTGGGATCTCTTACCCACTACATCACCCAATGCCAGTATTTACAAGGGCTGGTAATGTTCCTCACCGTAGAAGTACCTTGGAAAATTATCCATCCCATAAGCTCTGTGGTGCATGCAATAAATGTGGTACACTGTAGTAGCAATACATAGCTAGGTAGGGGGTTGAATCTCTGTACTGGCAAGTGTGTGTCTCTGTTATCAGTATCCTGTGTGGAGATCGCTGTGACTGTGTTATAGAAGGATGCATTGTGGGGTGGGTTTTGGTAAATTTATTATGTTGAGGACCTACTATATGTCACAATGTCCACCTTACAAGGGCAACAGATATTCAAATACCAGAGAGGCAGGTGTAGACAATCCCATAGCTCTACATGTGACATTATGGATTGATTAACAATAAAGGCAACCCTTGTATTACTCGGAGAACATTCTCCGACCACGTCTCCTACACAAACACACTTGGCTAGGCAGCAGCCACTATGTTGGCAGTTCCCTGCTTTTTGCCTCACAGATGGTAACCATGGTTGGTTGCAGTGCACTACATGCCTGTTGACCACAACAGTGCCAATGACGGCAGAAAGTACTGTGATGTGTTACATCTCCTGACTTGAGTGTGTGTTATCCAGCAAGAAAAAGGACTTGACACCCTGTTCCATCCGTACAGTAGGGAAATAAATGCTTACAGTGGTCCTTTTGTGATTCCCACTGGACGCCTGCAACAACTGTACAGTCTACAAATACAGTGTAACCCACAAAGGGAATACCATGCCTTACACACATGCCCTGTATGGACAGATTCCACTAACTCCGCTGAATACCTGTATCCTACTGTCAATGTAGGTGCAAGCATGACCTCCGTTCCATAGCCAGGTCTCACCAAATGAGGTTAGCAGTGTCACATCAGAAGGTAACAATCTGTCCACACAATATGCCCCAGGGACCTCAAATATACTTCCACATGTCACAGAACATGCATGTGGGACATGTGCCCACCCCAGACCCTGTCCATGTTATGGAATATAGATCACATACGTGGCAAGCATTGCACAGCACTGACCACCCATAATAGTAACCCAGATGAGTGGATGGTGAATACATTACCCACCTGTGGGGGCCAATCTAGGGACTACACCCCTGAGCCATGCTGGAGACCATTGTCATGTGGCCTGATGCCAAGGAATTCCCTTTGTGCCTGAAGGCTGTACAAGGCTAGGCAGTCACCTACTACACAACCTGTGAAGCAATGAACCCATGCATCTCAGTACTGGCAAGTGTGTGTGTGTATTTCTGTAGATTAATGATTTTGAAGCCATTCACACTCACTACACCTCCCATTGCTCTAGTGTAGCACGCCTGCTGATGTCAGTCACCTTGAAATAACCCTTTGGCCATATATCAGCCAGATAAGCTCTGTGGCGCGTGTGATATCTGTGTAATACTGCAGTGTAGCAAACTAGTTAGGTAGGAGTTATAATCCTGACCTTGCCAACTGTGATAATGTGTGTGATTCCCTGAGAGAGTGCGGGTGTGTCTTCCTTGACGCCTCCTTTTGTGGACAGTCACATGTACTAAACTTCCCTTATTCCTTCTTTATCACTGTTGCTGATGTCACTCGCCTTCAAAGATACCTTTGGACAGCTCTCAAACATGTAAGGTCTGTGGCGCATGCAATAACTGCATAACAATGTAATAGCAGTAAATAGGTAAGGGTTTGAAATTCAGTACTGATAAGTGTGTGTTTGTGTGTGTGTCCTCAGTGTCCTGTGTGGGTGTTGGGGTGATTGTGTAATGACAAGATCCATTGCAGTGTGAGTTTTGCTACATCATTATATTGAGGATCTACATGGCCCATTGTCCACATTACAAGACCACCATTTTCCAAACACTGTAGAGATTGTTGTAGACAGTCCTCCGCCATAAATGTGTACAGCCATGTGCAATTACCGTGTGACAGTATGGATTAGTACATAATACAGGCAACAGTTATAATGCCCAGATACCACTCTCCACCCATGTATCATACACAAACACGCTTGGCTCTTGCTCTCCTACTCCCTTTCCTTTCTTACTTTGTCTCTGTCTCTCTCTCCCTCATTCCCTCTCTGGTGGATGTGGAAAAGTACATCTGCTTTGCTTAGGCAGCAGCTTGAGTTTTGTAAATGATGCTCATGATCAGCTGATGGCCTGTGCACGAATTGCAGTCCCCTAGTTGCTAATTGCATGTGGAACAGCTGCGGTATCATTCCTATAGCCAATTGCATGGAAATACACTCCTATAACTAAGCACTTCATGTGGGTGTTGGCCCTTTTTCTTCATTGTGAGCAGGACTTCATGTGGGTGTTTGACAAACGGCATCATGGAGGGTAGTTGGAAATGCTTCTTACAGCATACACTGTGGAGACAGGCCAACAAACAGGAGGGGGAACAGGAAGGGGATGTTCCAGACATGGGGACAGAATGTAAGTATTGCTCTTCTACATTTGAAATAATGTTGGTTTAACAGAGTTTGTGTAGATATGGCAGTTCTACATGATTTAATATCTGTCATGACAGTGTTATGTGGTTGAGGAAACTCGCCTGTAGGGCTGTCTGCAGACTGGCCAGTGTTTGGAGTCTTACATGTGTTGTGTTACTCACACACTTCCTGTCTTTAGAAATGCAGTAGCATACTCTCTTGATTACAGTCAGTACATGGTGACATCCATGTCAGTTACTGACTTCATATCCCTCAGGAGACATATGTCACAACAAACCCTGTTACACCAATAAATATATGAGTTTATCACAACAACATGTCAATATTGGCCCTGTGTTTGCGCCTCCAACCCCAAGTCTGTCAACCTTTGCCCAACTGTATTTCAATTATATTAATACATATCTTGGTTTTGCATTGCAATTTTATTTTAAAAAAAATTTTATCTTAATATCTTATTGTAACATATTCAGTAATCTAGTAGTTGATAGAGTTAATTAGAATGAGACAAGATTTTATATTGCAGTATGACATAATACTAGAATAATGTAGATGAAATGTTTAACATTAAATATTGAACATATACACTTTATTTAGTATACTATTTAATTATTTATATATGTTTATTCATATTTTTGTAAGACAAGTAACAATACGAGTATTTTTATTCTATGTATTATATATATACTTTGTTGTTACTTTGTGGAAGTTGAAATGCTTTTTTTATTTTTTATGGTGGTTCTTTTGAAAATTGTTAGCTAATTGATTTCCTTAATGAAACCCACTTGTGACGTGAGAGTATAAATAAGTGAATGGAATTTAATTTCTTTGTCTGAGGAAGTTGCTCAACCTGAAGCGAAGCGGCTTTAACCTGCATTTATTCATTAAACTTGTTCGATCTGGTTTTAACCTTTGCCCATATGTCATGCAGTAAGAGGTGCATATGTTCACTATATCATTATTTACTGACATAATACCTGATAAGCCAGTGAGATATCAGACTGCTAGACATGTGTGTAGTAGGCCTTATATTTGAGGACAAAACCTGGACATTCTGTTGTAGTGTGTACAGTAGTGGTGTGTGTGTGTACTTATGGTGATTGTTGACTGAGTGTGTATTGTAAATATGTAACTTGGCCTGTGTACAGACTGTGGTAGATGTTATTGTTCTTGGTCGTGTTCTGTCTGATGTTGCATGTTGCCCCAGTGTATGGTACTAGACGTACACATTTGTAGGGCCAGAACGACACCTGTCCCATACCATAGTAAGGCATCAGACTACACTGTGTATTGGCCCAGTATGTGTAGGGTTAGTAGGTGAGTAGCACATATGAGGATGGTGTTGTTAACACAGTTCATATACTGTAATATAAATTAGGCTTACCATATGTGACTGTGGCTGTGTTCAGATTGGTTGTGGGTTTGCACTTTCACACTGGTGTCTGTTACTCTGTGCTGTCACACGCCTGTAGTGCCTGCTATATTTGCAAGTACATGTGTATTCCCCCATAAGAAATGTAGGCCAGTGTTGTGGCAGTCTGCCTGTAGTTTGCACAGTCCTTTGTGACATGCCTAGCAGCTCAGTGTATTTGTGTATTTACCTAGTGTGATGTTATGTCCAGATATTTGTCAGATGTACTGTTGCTGGGCCACCATAACTGTTGTGTATTTCTGACGAAGCAGTGGGATGCTGTCACTAACTAGTGGGTAGTATGTGGGCTTGTGACCTCTGCTCCTCCAGTTAATATGTGTCAGGACAGGCAAGAGTGTTTGAATGCATAAACTGTGTAAGCTTATCTATTCCAGTATTTTTGTGATCTCCCCATTTACATGGCTGTAAACATCCACTTTGTCAGGCTGGGTCCACACGTCTTGCACGAAGGAGTTCTGTGTATACCTCTGGACTGGACCAAACCAAGTTCCACGCACAAAGGACTGAGTGCACGGTTCAAACCAAAAAGATTGTAAAACCAAAAAACGAACCAGCACAAGGGGAAAAGTGCTAAAACATTTTTTATTCGTGGCAAAGTTTATTCCATATAATCCTTATGTTGCAGCATAAGGATTATATGGAATAAACTTTGCCATGAATAAGAAATGTTTTAGCACTTTTCCCCTTGTGCTGGTTCGTTTTTTGGTTATACCTCTGGACTGACCAGTGTGTGTCAGACTGTTCATAGGTAGGTACTAGGCTATCGGCCCAAGGGCCTACGTAAGCCTAGCCAACAAGGTTCCCTGGCTTACGGCACCCAAGAAAGTTATTTTCCTGTGCCACTGTCGAACAGACACACAGAAGTGATCCCCGGGGTGTATTTCCTATTTCCCATCCACTCATCAAGATTTTTCTTGAAGAGTGCTAATGAAGAACTTTGCTTGACATAGATGGGTAGCCTGTTCCAGAGTATGGGAAGTCTCTGGGATAGGAATCTATCCCTCCAGCATGTCCTGTTTATTGTGGTGACAAGGTTTAGGTCCCTAGAACGTGTAGCTTGGAGGGATTGGGATTTCTTTAGATGTAGCATGTCCAACAGCTCTGGGTTTGACATAGCTTTATATGTTAGGCAGAGATCACCTCTGAGTAGGCGATATGCTACGGAGTAAAGCTGGCATTTTTTGAGGCGGTCAGTGTAGGGCATTTGTTTGAGTCCAGTAATCCTCTTTGTGAGGTACTTATGTGGCCTTTCCAGCTGCTGCAGATGTCTTGTGAGGTACATTCCAAAAGGGGCGTTGTACTCTGTAGTGGGTCTAATGAGTGTCGAGTAGAGGGGAATGATAACCTCTTTTTTTTTCCTGGATGAGAACCTTTTATGATGAGGTGTGCTACGTAGAAGGACTTCCTGACTACTGTGGCGATGTGACTATCAAAAGAGAGGCTACTGCCACCTGGGTCCCAAGGTCTCTTATCACGCATTCGGTGTTGAGTAGATTGCTGCCTATGTGGTAGTTCATGGGTACAGAGTTTTTACCAAAGGGGATGACGCTGCACTTTTTGGCATTGAGCTTGAGGCCATGGCTCTGACACCAGGCATATGTCTCAGAGAGGCCCTTCTGTATGATGTTCACATCATTTGGGGACTTGACTATGGCTCCTACTTTGCAGTCATCTGTGAACTTAGTTAGCCAGAGGCCTTCTGTGTTAGCCTGTACTTCAGAGAAGTAGATACCAAACAGGAGCGGTCCCAGGACGGAACCCTGTGGTACTCCACTTGTCACTGGTTTGAAGTCCGATTTGGAGTCTGCAACTTTTACAGTGTGGGTTCTGTCAGTGAGCCAGTTGGCAACCCATCTTGTGACATAGGGATTTATGCCTAGTTTATTGAGTTTAGCTATAATTCCAGAATGGGGGAATGGTGTTGAAAGCCTTGGCGAGGTCAAGATGGGCTGTGTGAACCACCTTATCCTCCTCTACGGCTTTGGTGACCTCCTCAAAAGAAGTTGATCAGGTTCAGGAGGCATGATCTGCCTTTCACAAACCCGAACTGGGTGGGATCCAGAGTTTGGAGGCTACCAATGTCTTTGTTTATGAGTTCCATGATGATACGTTCCATGGCTTTGCAGACCAGGCTCGTCAGGCTAATAGGTCTATAGTTCCCGGGATCAGTGGTGGCACCCTCTTTGTGGAGTGGGATAACTGTTGCTGTGCGCCATTCAGTGGGCACAAAGCTTGATGTGAGGTTATTATTGAACATGGTGCTTGTGGGGAGCCAGTTCATTCTGAAGTTCGTGTAAAACGTAGCCTGGGATGTTGTCCGGTCCCATGGATGTTGTGTTTTTGGCTTTAGAGAGTGCAGCTTTCACCTGCGTAGTTGTGATTTACAGGGACTCTGCATTCTTCCTGTATAGATATGGGCCCTTTAGGAGGTGGGGGGTAAAAGGGGTGTGGGGGGTAAAGTTAGCACTGAACCTATCTGCCAGGATGTTGGCAATATCAGTTGGTTCTGTAATTTTCGTGCCTTTGTGCTGTAACTCAGAGCAGATCTGGGTGTTGCCATTGAGATTCTTGACATAGCTATAGAATGCTTTTTAGTTGTCCTTGGAATTAGTGGCGATTTTATTTTCATAGCTAGCTATGGAGGATGTTATAAGGGATCTCATCCTCTTACTGAGGCTGATCAGGGAGCTCCTCCACTCATGAGATTTTACTCTCTTTTGCAACAGTTTCTTCCTTCTGTTGTACAGTTTGTTTATGGCAGGGGATCACCAGATTGGCTTCCTTTTTTTTTTGGAGGATAGCATCTTGGTTCTGTTTGGGATAGCACGATTCATGCACTCATGTAAGTGCTTATAGAGTGCATTTGTGTAGGATTCATCAGTTGTAACTGCATTGTCCATCTGCATGGGTGTCATGAAATTCACTACTTCTGTCTTAAGAAGCATGAAGTTGGCTTTGGAGAAATTTTTACTGTGGTTTCCTTAATGGGGGGTGGGATGTGGATATCAAGGATGATTAGCTTATGGTCGAATCGGACCAACTAGGAGTTGACTTCAGGTGTGGAACACCGGTCACTCATGTTGGTAATGACTAGGTCTAGGATATTGTTGCCCCTGGTGGGGTGTGGATAAGTTGATCTAGGGCATTGGAGTTTATGAATTCAGAAAGCGTTGCGCTAAGGAGTTGGTGCATGGGTTTTCCCAGTTAATGGTGGGGTAGTTGAAGTCGCCCATTATTAGGGTGTTTGGTTGAACCCTAATATTTTCCAGTACATAAAGAAAAGAAGAGTGGGAATCCTGGGGCATGGTGGGGGGATCTGTAGCAAGCTACAATTTGGATTGCAGTTTTGCCAAGTGTTAGTTGCACTTTTTGATAACCTCTGATGCATTATGCTGAGCAGCTAGCCTGGAGGTGTGGATATCCTTTAATGAATATGGACACACCCCGACCTTTGGTGTTTCGGTCCAGGTTACATGGCCGAAAAGTGTGGTATGAGTTATAACCTGGTAGTGCAGGGGTGCTCTCTGGAGCCTTGAACCAGGTCTCAGTCACTGCACAGATATCGATGTTCTCCATTTTAAGGAGTGCCTCGAGTGAGTGCATTTTGAAATTTAGACTTCTAGCATTGAGTAGCCTTACCCTCAGTTTTTGCTTGCCTGTTGCTGTTATGGTGGTGAATTTGTTACTTGAACCCTACCTAAAAAAGGC
The DNA here is from genome assembly GCF_019279795.1 of Protopterus annectens. NCBI lineage: Eukaryota > Metazoa > Chordata > Ceratodontiformes > Protopteridae > Protopterus > Protopterus annectens. The sequence continues at coordinate 925,917,310 of NC_056739.1, forward strand.
ACTATAGGGGCAGCAAGAGCCTTAGCCAGTATCCAGAATCCCAGGGCCGACAGGTGCAGGCCATCTGTGGCAAAGCATCGTAGTCTGTCGACCAGGTCATCCCAAGCAGATAGATACTGGATCCCCTTAGAATGACACCAGAAGCTTAGCCGTTCATCATTTTGTCCTTGTACTGCGGTATCATTCTGGGCGATGGCAGAATGCTACTCAAGGCTAGGGTCATACCTGACTGGGCTACAAGATTGCAGAGCTCTTCCATGTCTCTTTTCATGTAGTCCAGGGAGGTATGTCTCGGGTCATTCACACCAACATGGACAATGACAGAGTCATATTTGTACTTGTGGAGTGACCTGAGTGCGTGGGTTATGTGGCGGATCCTGGCACCCGACAGGCAGCTGACAGTAACCTTCTCCTTGTTTAGCCTGGTGAGTGGGTCATCAGTGTGCCTGACTATAGAGTCACCTATGACTAGTGTGTTTGTTATTTTGCCTTATTGGCTGTGTTTGAGTGGCACACTGAGTCTGTGGGCTGTGTGTCATTTGGGTTGTGTTTGGGAATGGAGGTTGCTTGTGTTTCTGCTTTGGAGTTCTCTGCTGCTTAGGCAGATTATTATTGAGAGCATCAGAGAATGTTTTTGAGTTTCTATGTGTGGATTTTGGTGGTGTAGACATAGTGAGACTATGTGATGAGTGTGGTGTGATGCAAATGTTTACCTTCTCCTCATGACTGTCAGGTTCAGTCTTGGTTGGAGAGAGCTTTACCTCCAGTTTGGCTAGATAAGTGCATCTTTCACAGGTTGTAGTGTTGGGTGGTAGGAGGAGAGGGTTATGGGTTGTCTGTGTACATGAGGCAATTTCTACATTGCCTCAAGATGCCCAGATTCATCAGATAGACAGGGGAGAACACTGGGAGCTGACCCTTGGACATGCCTGAATAAAAAGCTATTTTCCTCTAGATAAGTGAGGAAATGAGTACAAGAGCTGTTTTTCTCAACGCCAGTGAGAAAAGTAAGTACAAAAACTGTTTTCCTCTAGGTAATTAGGAAGATTGAGTGCTATAGTAATTAGTAGCTTATTTAGTGCTTACAGGTTCTGAACAAGTGCTGAGTATGAATAAGCAAATTTAAGTGCTAAAACTAAGAATCTGTATCTGCACTAGACGAGTTACAGAAATAAGTGCAAATTCAGGCTTTCAAATCAGAAAGTTGAGAGAGATGGAAGATTGCCCAAATGGCCAATAACTATAAATTCTGGGCCAGAACCACTCCTTATGTGGTAGACAGGTTACCTAATGCTTACCACTCCCACTGATCTCCCTCCAACACAGAAAGGCTTGGGGGTGGCTCAGAAGCTTACAAACAGTCCTGGCTACAGCAAATCTGTATCTGGAACACAAGTAGCAAAACAGTAGTAAAAACAATTCACATGCAGTGCAAGCTAGCACACGAGTATGTAGCAATATTAGACCACACACAGTTTGAAAAATGCAATTAAATTAAAAAGGACTAAAAGCAAGTGCAGAAAGGGTTTATTAGGTAGAATGCGGTAAAGAGATGAGACTGGGAGAGTGTCCTATATGAAATCTACAGTGGGGCGGGAACTGCAAAAGCCACCAAATTTAACTACAAACCAAAAACAGGGACGGTGGGGGTGGGGAAGACTGTTTCAGCAGAGATTTGAGCAACCACTAACAGTATAAACTATAAAACCAAAAAAATATACTCAGCTCTGTATGTTTGCAGATCAGTATCTAAGCAACAATTAAACTCTATAATAAAGAAAAATGTACTCCGCTCTGTATATTTGCAGATAATCTTGTAAGGCTGACGCTCAGAACACGGGTTCCAATTTAAAATGTTTATTGGTCAGCAGAAATATGACCAAATTTATTGGTCATATCTCTGCTGTATTCCACGGGATCATTACTGTTTTTGTGTAGTACTGCACTATGATGATCTTATGATGTCTGCCAATAACTGATGGCATACATGTCATTATATGTGATTTCCCACACATTTCTGTTAAGACAACCGCTGTTACTGTAGCAACATTCTACATTTATACCTGCAATAACTTGCATGACATCCCCTTGCACTAAGAGGTTGTGATTATTGGTGCTGAGGTATGATTCCACTACATGTTATGGACATATGTTACACACACACCCACACATATATGTGTGTGTGTGTGTGTGTGTGTGTGTGTGTGTGTGTGTGTGTATATGGTTCCCTATCAGAAGCCTGAAACACTATAAGCCTGAAAATCAAAATCCTGAAACCAAAAGCCTGAAAATTCAAAATCCCGAAAACCCAAAATCCTGAAAACACAAATAATGCTAACATGTCACTATAAAGACACTAATATCTACCAACTGACCCTGACCCTAACCCTAAGGTCCGTCACTATCGCACACTCACCTGACCCGCGCCTTAACCCTAACTCACTTAAACCGCCCTAACCCCAATATTTGTCACTATTGCATACATGCCTAACCTGCTCCCTAACCCTAACTCACTTAAACCGCCCCTAACCCTAACATAAAACCAACCGCACACTTACCTGAACCCAACGCATGACCTAACACCACAGGTCTAACAATAGCAAACCCACAATGACGTCAGTATGTCCATTTTGTGTTTTCAGGATTTTGAGTTTCAGGATTTTGGGTTTTCGGGATTTTGAATTTTCAGGCTTTTGATTTTCAGGCTTATAGTGTTTCAGGCTTCTGATAGGGAACCATATATATATATATATGTGTGTGTGTGTGTGTGTGTGTGTGTGTGTGTGTGTGTGTGTGTGTGTGTGTGTATATATGTAAATATTTATATATATGTATATATATATATATATATATATATATATATATGTGTATATATATATATATATATATATATATATATATATATATATATATATATATATATATATATATATATATGTGTATATATATGTATGTATATATATATATATATATATATGTGTATATATATGTATAATATAAATATATATATATATATATATGTATAATATAAATATATATATATATATATATGTATAATATAAATATATATATATATATATGTATAATATAAATATACAAAAAAATCCATATCGTTATGTGTAAACATGAATGTTGTATATTCCTTCCCAGATGTATCCCAACATATTTATCTGATATGTGTTTATATAGATATAACAACATACTGATTCAACACTATTTTCACTAACAAGTACTACACAATTGTAGAAGTGAAAGCAGTTGTTCACTACTATTAGGTATGTGTACTGACAGATATATTGGAAAAAAAACAACAAGCGTCTTCACAGCTGTGATGGCTCATTGTTGAACTGCTGTGACTATAGTGTACAGGGTCCTGGGTTCAAGACCTGCAAGTGTTGTTTATTTTGTTGTTGGGCAGAACAAGGACTGTTGGATACAGAGTGGGTAAGGCAGTTTTGAGCAGCTTTAAGCAGGTTTGCGTGGGTTTGCCTGACGGTAAGCGCTGCTAACATACGGTTAAATGAAAAGGCGTTTACACCGTGTAAGCTTCGCTTACCACTGAGCAAGTCTGCTTAGCATTTACATTTAAGCAATGCTGAAACTTGCTAAGCATGGCTCAGCTCTGGTAACCAGTGATCACATTCCAGTCTGATGAAATAGTAGGGTAATGGCACCTTTAATTGTATTTAATTCCATGTACGTAACAGGCTTCTATGCGCTGTCATTACCTTAGCGAGCGTTGTGAGTCTACTGTCTGGGACACCTGAGTATATATGGCTTGTACAACAATCCTTTCAGTTTGAATGTGTTTTATACATGGGTAGTATCCCAGGTTATATGCAGTCACACTGGCATGTAGTGTATTATTACATGACTACTGTTAGCAGTGCTTTCCCAAGTAAGAGTAGATTGCAGATTGTACTACTGAAACCAAGCACCCCTGCATGCAAAGATGGACCGAGTACTAACTATCGTGTTCTTGGTGTGTGAGCTGTGTGTTAAGTATTTGCTAGTGGATATTGATCTGATATGTGTATATTAACTGTAGACTACTGTGTATATAGGACATGTCATTGATGGCTGCAGTCATGTAGTAATGGCATACCCATCTGTCCAGACATCCATCCTAATGCATAACCTGTTGGCTAGCTGATGTCTGTGTGTCCTCTGTACAGATGTGCAGATGTCAGGTATCCACCTTGACTGCTTACAGGCAATCTATGCTTGACTGACACGGACATGTCTTCCCAGCTGCATTATGAATGCCACAGCTAGGAAACCCCACCCTGTATGTACCATATGCCGTGGATACCTCAACTACATTACCACAGTTAACATTACATGCTTGGGTACAGGTCTCCAACACAGACACTGGTCATGTGTAATATATGTTGCATACATGTCAATTGTAGCACCTCACTGGCCCTCTACAGGAGGCAACCAGATGAATGGATGTTGCATTTAACTCTCACCCTGAGGATCACTCATGTGGCATCAGTTGATGGATGGCCTGCTGACAAATTTCAGGTGGCATGATACCTCTGTACCCACATCCCCTACTCTTCTCATATCTCCGTGGACAATATCCTGGGACATGCTTAGGAACACCTGTACCTATGGACCCTGGTACTGACAAATGTGTCAATATACATTACTGAGAATAACAGTGTCTGTGTATTTGTAAACTTGCAGTTAATAATGCGCAGAGAGCCTTCTCACCCACTATATCCCTCATTGCTATAGTTGGAAATGGCTGCTGCTGTAATGGACATTAAGTGTACTGTGTTACACTCTTCACCCTATGGGCTACCAGCAGCTTGCAGTACAAGCACAGCACTGTTGTACAAATGGGTAGATAGGCATGGGTTACCCTTTGAGTCCTGGCAAGTGTGTGTATGTGTGAAAGTGTGTATATTTGTAGGATACAGCATTCTGAGGCCACATTCTCCAAATACAATACACTTTGCCATACAGTGTAAGGGATAGTGATCTTGCTGACAGTAGGACAGCCATGACGAGCCATCACCCTACTGTCCCTGTGGCACATGCAATAGATGCATATCCCTGTAGTAGCACTGAGGGGTTGTATTGCAGTCCTGGTCAATGTGTGATTGTGGGTATGTCAGAGTATTATAGATTCATAGGTCGGTACTAGGCTATCGGCCATAGGGCCTATACAAGCATAGCCATAACAATTCCCTGGCTATTACTTCCCACAATATTTACTTCCCAGGACCCCTGTCTAGCAAGGCGACTGACGTGATCCTATCTCCCATCCAGTCGTCAAGGTTCCTATTTGAAGAGGGCCAAAGAGGTGCTCTGCTTGACATGTATGGGCAGTCTATTCCAGAGTCTGGGGAGTCTCTGGGTCAGTAACCCATTACTCCAGCATGTTTTGTCCATTGTGATGGCAAGGTTTAGATCCCTGGAGTGTGTGGCTCTGAGGGATCTGGATTTCTTTAAGTGTAGCATGTCCATTAGCTCTGCGTTTGTCATTGCCTTGTATGTTAAGTAGAGATCGCCTCTGAGTAGACTATATGCAACAGAGTATAGCTGGAGATTTTTTTAGACTATCAGCATAGGGCATCTGCTTTAGGCCTGTGATTCTTTTAGTGGGGTATTTCTGCAGCCTTTCCAGTTGTTGCAGATGTCTTGAGGGGTACATACCAAACGGGGCATTGTATTTTATATTGGGTCTAATGAGGGATGAGTACAGTGGCACAATGACCTCCTCCTTTTTTTTTTTTTGGATGAAAAGCAGTTAGTGATGAGGTGTGCCACATAGAAGGATTTCCTGACTGTTGTGGCGATGTGGTTATCGAAGGCGAGACCACTGTCCACCTTTGTCCCTAAGTCTCTTATCACACTTTTGGTGTTTAGTGTACTGCCACCTATGTGGTTATTCATGGGTACATGTTTTTTTTCCCCAAAGGGGATAACTATACATTTCTTGGCATTGAGCTTGAGCCCATTGCTCTGACACCAAACATCTGTTTCTGTAAGGCTCTTTAGTAAAATATCCACATCATTTGGGTTTCAGTGAGTAAGCTATCCAATGTGGGGTGCTGGGTATACTGTCTTAACACCATGGTACCCCCAGTACATGTTCCAAAGTCCACTGTATGAGGACCACTGTCACCATCAACCATACAGGTAACTGATTACACTATCCAGCCCAATGATGCATGTGCTGTGTGCAAATTATCTGTAAAAGAATGGACTCACTGACAAGGTAGTTATCACTGATGAACCCTGGTGATGTTCTTCACTTAACAAGAAACTGTACACACCTCATCCTAAATGCTGTGTGGTGTGTGCAATTAAGGCCAAACACATTAGTAGCAATAAGTACCTAGCTAGAGGTTCTACTCTCAGTGTTGTGAAGTAAGTGTGTGTGTGTATATGTGAAGGGATCTACTTCAGTTTGCTGAAAATTACATGCCCCAGGAGGTCATCTGTCCAAGAACTGACTGGCAATTGCTGACATTTCAAAGGTATCATCTAGTGGAAACTCATTCCATCAAAACTAGTAGTAGATGTGTAAATGCCACCTTCACCACTGTATAGCTGTACAGCGATACTGGAGTTGGTATATGTAGTTGGGTGTGGATGTTGTGGACACTGCCACCCTCATTGGGGTTATTGTGTGCATCCCCCTGCTTAGTCAGCTGTAATACTCTACAGTTTGTTAACAGGTTAAGTAGTTGTCAATCGCACTTATGTGCAGTCCTACACCACCCCACACCCTCCAAAGTGAAGGGCTGCGCCACCCACACCAGCACACCTATGTTTACCTACTTCAGGATTGAACTACATTGTGGAAGGGGACATGTACCCTGCCAGGACCATAGTCAATGACATTAAACTAGCAACTGATTATTTAGTGATGTGATGTTTTACTTATTTTGTCGTAGTGGAATTCCATAAGCTAAAATGGGTTCACTGCAGTACATCCATGTATACAGTATTCTCTGTGTATTGCATCAACACCAAAGCGTGTGTGTATGTGTGTGTGTGCGCGTGTTATACACCAAACATGTGGTGTGTGCCACCCAGTACACTTACCATTGTACACTATAGAAGGGCTGCTGAGATTAGCCACCATGCACTTGCCTATCAGCCATGTGGCACATGCAGAAACTGTTATACAGATCTGTTACTTGTGTTCAGCTGTACCCGGGATATGGCACAGTCAAGGTGTCACCACAGTGCCATACCCATTGTAGGAAACAACAGCAGACCAACATTCCGCTGACATATAGACACCTACAACACAAACTGAATACTTTATGCAGACCACAATCAGTCCTTGTTAATGACAACTATAATGCATCATGGGTGGACAGCTACACATCCTTTCATGTAAGCATTAAACTTTCCTGCTTAAAACATGTTACACAGCATTACATTGGTACATCTTACTACATTCACCCTGTGCATCAGAACCATATTAACCTGTCCCTGCAACAATGTTATGGATGACAGGGATGTGGCACAGGTATCTTCATATGCACAGGGTGTGTTGTGAGTTTGCCAGAGATCTAGGCTGAGCCATGTGGTTGACATCATGTGTGTGTGCTAGGGGATTTCATTATTCATTGGGCTGTGCAGATGTGTGTGTAGGTATGGGGTTGCCGTAGCTGTGTTGGTGATGTGTGTATGCATGCACACATTTCTGCCATGTGGCTGCCCTATACATTTTTTTTTTTTTTTTTTAACAACTGCAGACTGTACATGGCAGGGTGTGCAGTTCATCATCCCTGGACACAAGAACTGCATCTGCCAGAGGTTCCACTGGCACTACCAGGTATATGGCACTCTCCCTGAAGATGACAAATGTCTGCTAGATCAGAGTCCCTGTTGGGACCAGCCAGGGCCACGTGCATGTGGCCTGCTATGTTGTGGTGTCTACAGCACACCCCCTGCAGTGCTGGTGCGAGTACTGCTACTATGGGAGTGGCTGTGACATGTTGCATGTCCGCGTAGACCTCCACATGCTGGTGTTGTTGACCTACGACCACGTGGCTGTCACCCTACTCCCACCATATGCTTAAACACAGACCTTGAACGGTCAAGGACTTCCCCCATCTCACCCAACCATCTATCCGGGACCTCTGCAAAATAACGGTGGGCACCTGCAAGATCATGGATGTTGACAATAACAGCAGAATGAGTTACCCTCTGGAGCCTGAGACTCTGTCTGATATAACATTTCATACATGCCTGTGCCTCCATGACAGCCTGAAACATGCGTCTGTGGACACATGCTGTGGCACTTCTGCCAGGGATATGATGGCCAGCAGCCCTCCTACGAGCACCCCATGTACATCTGCCTGTGTGGTGCCTTGCCAGTCATGTGGCTATGGCTGCTGTGTCCAGACACCCTTGCCATAGTCACCACACTGTCCTGTCCCATGCCACCACCCACCAACTGTCCCTCATCTTGGGCCACTAGTGATGCGGTATGTATAGGCAATGTGACTGTGTGCGGGGATGGGGTGGATAATAGTGGGATGTCAACCGATGACACAGCTTCAGCCCCTGACAACCCCGCCTGTGCCTCACCATACCTATCATTATTGTCAGTCTGTATGGACACTAACATCAGTTTGCCTGCAGGAGGGACCCTGACCCACCTCGCCACATGTGAGGGGAAAACAAAATGCATACTTTAAGACCTGTAAGTCATTGCTTACCTCTAATATAAATATATATATATCTACACACACACACACACTCTTACAGATGAGGTGGCACAAAGATATTACACAGACATCTCATTACCCAACTGTCAACATGCATGACATATGGCACTCAACAGCATGCACTGCAACTATACTCAATCCCTGTTACCAACATTATACAGCTCTGTGATGCATGAGTTGTGTTAGGAGGTGATGTCCCTTCCCCTGGAACACACTGCACCCATGTAGCCAGTATTGCTGTGCACCTGTTCAGCACCCTGGCACATACTGTGCACCATACCTTAGGGGTGTACATGCTATTGCTGAATGTGTATGTGTGTGGCAGTTATGTTTGCTCTGTTGCTCACAGCCCCTGTGTTTGTCTGACACATACTTGGGATGATATGAGGACAGATGTCAATACTGAATGCCTGCTGTCCGATTTGCAGATCTCAGCAGCAGTGCATGTATGAGCGATAAAGTACAATTATACTGACAACCTTAAAAGCTTACTGTGGCTATGAGGAGTGTACACACCCTTATTGATATGCCACCCTCTTCCCTGATATGCCATGGGGCCACCATACTGACTATGCTAACATTACACACCTGATATGTGACCTATGAACTGTGCAATCAAATGCAGTATCAAACAAATGTGTTAGTTGTGCAGATGCTGATTGAGATGATTACAATATGTGAATTGCATAAGTGTGCACACCCTTAACATGATGGTTTGTTGCAGCACCTGTTAATTGAACTACAGCAGTCACTATTCCTGGAAGAAGTATACTAGCATGACCCTTCTGCACTTGCCATTATTTGGTCACTCCGCCCTACAGATGTCCCCCAACTGTGCCAGATTGCAAGGTCAACTCATGTGCACACCCTTGGGAGGTCACACAGTGCCTCCACTATTGCTGTGGAGTCAGGGTTATGTCTGGCACAATTCATGACCTTGACTGTGTTCAGATACAGCCATTCTTAGCGAGCTTTGAACGTATGCTTAAGTTCACTGTTGTTTCAGGATGACACCCCTCCCCATCCTCCACCTTTTTGCAGATGCTTGACAACTGTGTGCCACATGAGTGTCATTTTGCATTGTCCCAAATTCACAACACCATGTCTAACAGTCTAGTTCCTGGTAATGAACAACAAACCTAAAGGTGTACACTGGCACCAGCAAGGTAAAGCTGGGGATGGTGGGCCTGAGGTGGAGTGAGCTGTTGCTTGTGTAGTACATGTATCTTTATTAATACTGTCTGTAGGTTTCAGCCTTGTTCTCGGTGCATCATTACACATTGCAACACATGCCTTTGGGAGACATTTGATGTTATGCATATGCTACCTGTAGAGAGCCCCGGATGATTCCTGTGGAACAGCTCTTCCATCTGATTACCCTAACCCATAGGCCACACTTACACAGACTCCATGCAGTTTCAACACAGGTTCTGCACAGGCAGTACTTGCTAGACATTCTTGCAAGTCCCTCAGTGTTGCAGCATGTTTCTATGCAGCCTCTGTGACCAGTTTACAACATGTGTCATCATCTGTCTTTGGCCACCTGTTTGTCTACATTAATTTTGTCCCATACTTCATCACATACATGACTGTCTGCACTGTTTGCCATGGTATGTGCAATGGCGAGATAAGGATACATCTCCCACTCCTGAGTGCTACCTTTTGGATATGGGATCCATTCCATGGTTTGTAAGATGTGCAAGCCATGGCTGCCTCTACAGGTGAGTGGGCAAATGTCATGGACGTACTTCTCTGACTGCAAACCATTACTTGGTATGACATTGAGGACCTGTACTTGATGGAAGGTGCATACTCATGATGAGCGAATGCTGTCAGTATCTCAAAAGCCGCTTCCACAATGTTATTTGTAGTGCCACACATATGCTTCCAGTGTTTTAAGGTATGTATTCCCCATATATTTGTTGTCCTAACATAGGATGCCATATTACACATTCATTGCTCATGTTAGGATCACGTTACAGGTTGCAAAAGTTGTGGAATGTGGTATTGTGATATGCCGTTGTGTAGATCTGTAACAGTTGCCATTGTAATAGTGATTATGTACAGTGTTGTAGCCACTGTATAAGGGTAATGTTTCAGACATGCCCCCTACTTTAGGCCATTTGTCCCACCATTATGTTAATCTCTGTCCACACATCTTGCACTGAAAGATAGTTAGTTATACTGCAGGACTCTTGCATACCCTTCGGATACGCCACCATGGTGTAACCACTGTGATGCATTGCAGTTAACAGCAACAGTAATTGAGCATGTACAGCATGCATTATGGGTAGGTGTGTTAAATGTGTGCATGGCAAATACCATGGCCATAACATGGCCAGTGTATTGGCAATCCTGATCAAAATAAATCCATACTCACCAGCTACATGCTGCTGCCCCGAGGTATATCAGAGGGACCTACATAGTTGTGTGAGAGAGATGTGATACCAGTAGCCACACCTGTGGCATTGGTACAGGGTGGGAGGAGCATTTCAGTACAGCAGTAGTACAAACCCACAATACTAGAGATTATCCACATCTGTTCATTACTACAGTGCAGCAACAGACTATTATGGACATATGCATGAAGATGCTTTACAGATGGAGAAGCAACAGTGGTGTACTAATGTGCCCTGGTGCCTTACCTGCACGCTCCTCATCCGTTGTGTGGGTAGCATCCACCTCCACAATGCTATCAGCAGGTTCTTGGCTTGCCTGGCAGGCGGGTGCCCCAAGGCTGGCGAGGAGCTCCTCAGCATGTCAGTGGGGGCTGGATAGGATGACCCCTGCCCACCTGTGGCTAGCTGGTCCCTTCTAACTGCAGCATCACGCTGACGGGCGTGGCGGGTTAGGTCAGTATACCGATGTCGTACCTGCACATAACTGTGGTTATGCAGGCCATCGTTTGCCCTGTGGATGAGCTCATTCCACAGGGTAGTCCTCTCCTGCAGATCATGGGCTGTATGCCCAAAGAGGGTTTGGTGGTATTGCACCAGGCAGTTTGAGGGTGTCATTTTCCTGGGGTGTATACACTGGAAGGCACACTGTCGACATGGTACCTGGAAGACATAAAGAAAAAAAAAGGTCTGAGGAATTCAAACTGCAAGGATATAATAGTTGTTAATTGACATCCCCCACCCCCACCATATCTGTAACAATAATCTGAACACACAAATCAATGGGTATGTTTACACCAAACCTACTGTTAGGACATATATTCTATTGTGCAACAAATATTGAAATGTGTTTCTATTCATGTTCCATGTTGAAACAGTATCATTGGTGGCCTGTTGCTAACAATGTAGCCTGCATGCCATTGTAATGTACACTGTGGTTCCAGATATGCTATGCAACTGCTCCAAGTCTGGTGTTTTGGGTTAATAACTAATCCTAGATTGTGTTGACTGTTACTACCCACATATGTTCTAAAACTGCAACATGATGGCGTGTTTGGGAAGGCTGTTCCCAGCAGAACCACCCCTCCCACCTCATCTGACCGTGTTACCAAGCCACAACACGTCTGGGACCCAACCCGGGACCTCCTCATCTGCTTGCCCTGCACTACCTTCAGTTGGAACCACCTCAGGGGATGGTGCTCCCCCTCCACCCCCGGGAGAGTGCACAGACCGGATTCTGTCACCTGATGTCAGGTCTAGGGTATGCTGCATAGGGAGCTCCGCAGAGAATCGGGGCATCTGCTACACCACCTTGAGGCCCTTGTGACACAATTAGAGGGTCAGCGTGCATCTCCTACTCGGCCACTTTCAGTGATGGTACAGTGGTGACTCCCCATGGGTGGGGACCTCAGTCTGTTTCCATTTGGGGGCTCATGGGCTTCCAATTTCCATACACCTGTCCCTGTCCAAGGTGTTTACCCACCACTTGTCATATTTAGCCCATGTTTGCTGTCTTGTCTATCTTCCAACCCAACCTACCTCACCAAATATACCTGGTATCCTTCCCCAACATCCCACTGTCACCTTAACAAACAAAGGGCAATGTGTTCCCAATATACATTTCACACCAGACATAACTGTCCACTTCGCACCAGCTTACAACTGCTTACAGGTGCCTTAATCACTGTATCCAACAGCCCTTGTTCTGGCCAGCAGATAAATTATCAGCCATTGCAAATGTGTGACCCAAGTCCCTGCACACCATAGCCACATCAATGTACCAGTAAGCCATCTGAGCTGCAGATATGCATGATGTTTTCTCAAACAAATCATGCAGCACAGTCATTCAACAGTAGGGAAAGTGTGTGTGTGTGTGTGTGTGTGTGTGTGTGTGTGTGTGTGTGTGTGTGTGTGTGATATATATATAGATATATACACACACACACACTTTCTCTCATATATATGAGAGAGAGTGCATTCGGACATCAGGTCCACACTCTGAACCTCCTTCCTCCACAGCTGCACTGTTCTGCCTTGCTGT
>NC_056739.1:925935451-925955451 GCF_019279795.1 Protopterus annectens
ACAAATTGCTGATGAACCAGGAGAGGGGTAAATTTGTAAAGTTTTAAGGAAGTTAGCTCATTAATGTTTTTTTGATGGGAAATTGTATCAAAGGCCTCTGACATGTTATTAAAGATAGACAAGTAGTCCATTGTTTCTGTGCTGATCAAGTTAATAAAACTAACTAGCACTGTTGTACTGTGATTTGGTCTAAAACCATGTTGGGATGTGGAGAAGAGGCTGTTTTTTAGGAGATGGTAAAGTAGTTGTGTGTGCATTTTTTTATTAGTGATGGTACTTCTGCAGTGGCCAAGTGACATTCATGAAACACTTTGCAAGGCACTCAGGCTCAGACTAGAATAATTTAGGAATACCTTTTTCTGGTTGTGCCCGACACTCTTTAGACATCTTTTTGCAGCTAGCACCAATATATTCTTCAGTGAAGTAACCTGTCTCATTTCATTTGTCCAAAATGTCTACGCAGAAAACATACCATGCAAAACACTCCATTTTCTTTTTGGGCTGCTGTTCATATTTGGTAGTAAGAATAACTCATTGCCGACTCTGAAACAAGATGGCCATTTGACAGTTCGGAAGCTGCCATTGCAGACCTTTTTGTAATGACAATTATTTTTTTTAGTTTGCTTTTCCTGGTTGGTAGCCCCTGCAGATCTGCAGCTGCCAACCCCCCTCATCACCACCACGTACTGCCTTTGCTTCTCTTCTATTTGTATGAGTAGAAAGAATACACCAGTGAAACTCGGTGCTTCTCTTTGTTGCTGTTCTTTTTTCATTTTTCCATGTAAACTGCCTCTTTAAAGACATTTGCACCATTGTTGCAATATACCTTACTCCCAGTGTGTGTGTTCTCCCCATACAGCCGGATATAAATTTAAAATATGGCTTGGCTGTTTTTCTTCTTCATGGCTATTTCTTTGTTATATACCTTAGTGTACATCACACTGATCATGCCTGAAATCTCGTGTTACTTTCTATAGCAGTTTATCTCATTGGTTCTTGCATCATACTTAACGGTCACATTTTAAGCCTTTTGTCCCAGGAAAAATCCACATTGCAAGTTGTCTGTAGACTGCCATTTTGACCTCACATTGGGGGGTCATAAACTTTTGATATCTCTGGAAATTGATGTTTCTTCTATTGTGTAGTGTCATTTGTACCCGACCAGAACCGCGGTGGTGGTGCCGCGGTAGCATTGTTGCCTCACGATTCCCAGCTAGAGTGTCTTCTGTGTGGAGACTTGCGTGAATGGGCATACCTTTGTTGAAGGTTGTGTGTCAGGGCTGGCAACTCGGCACGTAAAAATCAACTGCCAATCATTAGCGGACCGGAGTTCCGCTGTGGCAACCCCTAACCGGGAAAAGCCGAAAGACACAACAACAACCTTTGTAGCCGACCAGAAAGATGAGACTAGAATTGTAAGAAACCTGATACTATTGGTTGCTGTAAGTGAATGGAAAGGAGCCCTAATTGACTATTAGACTTCACAAAAAGCTATGCAAGTGCCATCTGTACAAAATAAGAAAAGGAACCATTAGAGTGTTTACAATCTATGCTCTTCACTATCATTTAAAGTATCACTGTAAAACAAGTTACTAATAAATTATCCAAAAATTCTGAAAGTAAGCAGTAGTTCTGCATACTCAGCCTTCTAAATGAGTAAACAGAACAAATCAGTAGAAGAGGGATTGTTAATATTATGCTACCTATGAACAAAAAGTGTAATGTGGAAGTACTGAAGCTTAGCCCAATAACAAAATCTGGTCAGTATGGCTGACCTACACAGACTGTTTTGAGACTTCTCTTCATGTGCTGTGTAGTTTTTGTGTCCCTGCAGCACTTAAATAAGTTATTTATACTTCAATATCCTGATCCTTGCAGTCCTTTTAAGATCTCTGTGGGCAGTGTTTAAGGAAAGATAATGGACAGTCAGAGGTGCAGTCTTGAAAGGGGGGATAGTTCTGGTATTACGGTGCTTTATAAATACTCCATGTTTGGTATGAGTGAGTCTGTGGTGCACCAGTAAATGTCTCTGTGGCTCTGTGCCACGCATATGTCTCCATGATACAGCAGCAGGTACAATTGATGAGAATAGATCCATTGTGTAAAAACATCACTACCTGAAATGCTTTGTATTTACAGGTAACATAATGCTTTGGTATAAGCCTAATCTTCTCTTCACAGCAGTTTTCTTAGTTCATGCCCCAGTGAGGCTTTTCGGTTCAACTGTGCAGTTCACATGAGCATACAATATTGTAATGTGACCATTTAATCATAATATTGAGCTCCATGCCTGTTTCAGCCTTGGAGATTGAATACATTATGCTGTCTGAATTGCACTTGTGGTATTTGGGTCTGCAAGTGGCATGCATTCTTTTGATGCCTGGGAGGGCTGTAGGTTCTTTTCCCACATCAGGTGCTTGGATTCATGTTCTAGTACTAACAAAGTAGGGCAGCACAAGGGGAGTAGCAACTATCACAAGCGAGGTGCGAGATGTTAAACCGACGTCCAGCTGCCTGAGTTAAGGTGGATGCAAACGATCCAGCAGCACAAATAAAATATAACCCCTACTCTTATTATTTTGTATTTACTTATTTTGCTTTTTTTTTTTAGTTTAAAATTTACTTAAATGTGCAGAACAGATACTGAATTCTACCATGAAAACAAATATATGGATTCACAGGAACAAATAACCACAGACCAGATCAGAAAAAAACATATCTCAATCCTGTCTTAATTCTCCTCTGTTCCTTCTGTGTCTGTTTTATAAAAAACATTCTATGTCCTTTGTTCTTTGTATAAAGCATAATTTGCGTCTCCCTAGCAACATGCATTAGCTGTATATTTTAGCAATACATCCACATTTAGAGTGCCCTGTGCACCATAATACATGTGACATGTATTTTTATGACAGTATGCAATCATTCCATAGGTATTTTTCAGTAACTTCTGAAACACTTTATTCTTACAGGAGTAGTTACTACATGAGTAAATAATTTCTCCTGTGTCCTGGCTGTAATACTTTGTCGGTATTAATGCCACCTCTGGCCTCTTGTGGAAACTTGCAAGTAGGTCATGCCTAGTAGGGCAGTCAAGGACAGGCAAGTGCTTGCCTGTCCAGTCTCAGTATAGTCACTAACATGGACATTTAATAAAGTTTCTTAAGTGATTCTTGCAGTTGTATTTATATTTTTACTAGTAAAATTGGTAATTACTACTGTTTTGCCTCTCATTTTGAAAGTTAAGACACCAGCTGTAATACTGAAGGACTGAAGAGAACCGTTGTTTGCAACACACCTAAAATGTATTAAACTGCTGTTAAAGGTTAAGTGGATTGATTATATGAATTCTTGGCATCCAAAATGAAAATTTAATGACACGTGAAATAAAGATTGAGCAGAAGTGTTGTACTGGCAGCTAATGTGTAGAACTGTCAGATTCTTAACTTCCTTGCCATGTATCTTGAAAAGTTTTTAATATACAAGTTTCAGTTTTGTAAATATCTGTCTTAAACTAGACATGAAGTGTGCAGTGCAGCACACTTAAATATGTTTGTGTAGCGTAACTGTGAAAAACAAAATTGAAATTTAGTGTAGCAGATGGCTGGTAATGGAATGCCATTTTATTTCTGCTTTGGGTTACATTCTTGTCCAAACGCTGTTAAGAACCTTTTCCAAGTAATGGGATCTTGTGACCTCCATACTGGCAATTTGTAAAAGTGATTAAAGGGATTAATTTCTTGCTCTGAGCTGCAGAAGGGTGAACAAGAAATTCACTCAGTAAATGGATTTCTACCAGTATTCCTCCTTAACACTGCATTTAAATTGCTTAAATATTCTTTCTTAGCCAAAATAGCCTCGGTTATTTCTTTTCAAAAAGGATATTGCTGTTGATCAGTTGCTTGTCTTTTTTATTCTGCCTTTTACCTTCTTTTGCTTTAATAACCTAATTCCTCACATCGCATTAGTGAGAAATATAGCAGTAGGTTAGTTCAGCTGCATCACCAGTAGGGATTAATGGTATATAGCTTGGCCCATAAAACTTAAGGCCTCTTTCCCTTACCTTTTCATGGTGCAAAAGCCCCCCCCCCCCTTTCTATACTATACTGTGGCTTCAAAAGGGGGGAGCTATCCTTGTAGCTGTAGAGGGGGGAGCAAAAGAGTAGGTTTGAAGATGAAATTAAAACTACCAGTCATTTAAGTATGTAACCTTGTCTGACATTGGAAGTTTTACACGGTTACTAGTAAGACGGACTCCCAAGTGTAAATCTCCAGGATGGCTCACAGCAGAGTATCCCAAGTAATATTGCCCCAAACATTGCTCTGGCCCTGAAGTTAACATCTACTTTATAGTAAAAACACAGGTGGCAAAGGCCACACATTGGTTCAATTCCTGAATCTGATTAAGTCTTTAAGATACGGATGAAAGCTGTTAATCTGATGTTGTAAATCTTTATTCATTACCATTAGGACCTCAGTTCCGCCTCGGAACCAATACGGCCATTTCCAAACTCACGCCAGCCAAAAACTCTCAGCTAAGACCTACCCATAATGCCCCTCTCCTAGTTGCTCCAGATCTCGTTTGCCGCGTTCCTAGTCAGACGTGCTAGCCATCTCTCTCAAAGCTAAGTAGAAAATTAATTTTAAGACCGTTTCTCTTCAAAATTATTTAATTTTTAGTCAAGTTAGCCTTTTCTTAGTGTCGCCTATAATGTAAGCCTATTTCCTACCCTTTTCCTTGGTAATTTAATTTTTTACTTTTATTGGTACTATCCCTCTCTCCTGTCTTTGGTCAGCCTTTCCTTTTCACTAGTGGTGTTTTTTTAAAATAGCACCATTGGTATTTTCTCCTTTAATTTTTCTATAGGATAACCTTTTTGCCTTACTATGTCAGCCAAAGCTAAATTGGGATTTAAACAGTGCGACAAGTGTGGACGTAAGATGCCCAACTCAGATGCACGTTTGTTGTGTCTACTGTTTGAGCGTGGATCATATTAAAGCTGACTGTGGTATTTGTGCTAGTTTTAGTAATTGTACACTAGCAGAACATAAAAATAAACTAAACTTATCTTAAAAAGACACCTTTTTCAGAGGCTCTAGCTGGGTTGGCGGTCTCACCCCCTCCAAAAACCAAAAAAAATAAGGACAAACTGAGTCACTCGGACCTGCATCTCCATCAGTTACGGAACTGAGCCGGCTCTGTGCTTCGGCATCCCCAGCGCAGACCTCTTTAGCACTAGGCTCTTGTCTTCTCTCTTGTTGCAGGCCATGATATTCACCCCTGTCTTGGTTCCGACCTTGGCACCACTGAGTTCGTTGCCGTCCTTGGATCCGACATTGGCTCCAATGACCATACCTGCTTCGGCACCATCCCCAACCATGGTGCCGGCAGTTTCTTTGGCTCCAAAACCCGAATACCTGCCAAGTACAAGATGCTTCCACTCCGGTGCATACTGTCTATGTTCCAACAGCAGTGTTTTCCCTGTTTGCACCATCCACCCTTGCTGCATCGGCTCCGGTGGAACTGATGCTCTCCCAAAGCAGTGCTTGGACCATCCATACCTTGGTACCTAGCCATGTGCCTATTTTCTCTCTGGCGCCATCTATGTCCATGGCTCCGACGGCTTCAAGTTCTCTCACAGCTCCTCACCTGGAGGTGGGCTCCTCACAGCAAGGTGTGACCCCGGTTCCGAGGTTGTCCCTCCCGGTTCCGGACTCCCATCCCTCCTCAGGTGGGCCTGCTGTGTACAGGTAGTGGACTCGCAGTCAGCACCAATGACATCAGTATCAGAACCCTCCCCTAGCATGCACCTCTCCCAACCCTCTATTTTGGGACCCCAGGCACGGGAGTCACAAGAACCCTCTTTGAAGGGAACTCCTTCTCCGGAGTTGTCTTCAGAAGATCGCACTAGAGAGCCACCCCGGAAGAAATGGTGCAAGAGGAAGCACCTTGATTCACCGGAGTAATCTATCACCGAATACACTGATTTATGATGAGAGGGAAGGGTTCCCACGGTCTTCCCCAGACTACATCTCATTTGGAGACCTTCTCGAAATACTCAAGCAGCAGAGAGACTGGAAGTCCTATAACCCTTGTTCTGAGGAAATTGTGTTCCTGCAGGCCTTCTGTGCCTGGCCATCTACTTCCTGGGTGACTCCGCAGGCAGATGACCTTGTTAAAATCATTGTGCAGCATGCCTGGAAGGCCCCAGACAATGTAGAACCTGTTCCTCGGAGGCCAGACAAAAAATTTTATTTACACCTGAAGACCAGCCCCTCTAGTTCAAGCAGCTGACAGTTGATTGTATGGTCGTGGCAGGGGCCACCAAGAGGGAACTGGCAGAAGGTAGTTCCACCATCCATCCTCCAAACAGAGTCCCGGACCATGGACAGATTAGGGAAACTGACCTATGCTTCAGTGACATTTGCCATTCATTCGCTGTTCTATCTGGCACACTTTCCTCACCTCCAAAGAGACCTAATTCCGAAATATCTCCCTCTTTGGTGGGGTACTGCCTGATGAGGTGCGTGATACTGTCACTTCGCAGCTAGCTACCCTTGAATCCATCTCTAACTCCTCAATGCAGTTGATATCTCACTTCGAGGGGGCAGCTCGAGCTGCCGCATCAGGCATTGTCATGAGACGTAAGCATGGATGCGATTTGTGTGATTTCGCAGACCCCTTTAAATCTTGCTTCATTAATGCATCTGTCGATGAACCTGCACTTTTTGGACCCAAAGTACGAGACACACTTACATATAGTGAGAAAGATGGGAAGACCTTGTCTGCTATGGGCATATGCCTTTCCAACCCCCAAAAGTCCTACTGCAGGAACCAGAAGGGAGGAAAAATGTGGTTCAAGAAATCCCAAGGACTTTTTTGTGACACTCGTGGTGAACAATCCCCCCGGGGCAAGGGTGCCAACTCCTATGGAAGACGCCCCTTTCGGATTAGAGGGGTTTCTGCATAACTTGGGTGCTAGAGATTCTTTCTCCGGCAGACCCTACCAGCGCTCCTGAGCAGCGACCCGATTGCTTTCCTCTAGAAGCAGTCGGGGGTCATTTTTCTCTGCGTCTACCAGCCTGGCATCTTATTACTACCGATGTTTGGGTGCAGAGAATAATATCCAGATGCTACCAAATACCTTTAGACTCCCATCCCCGATGTACCACCCATCAAAGGGAATTAGCAGCCTTAGAAATAGAAAAGCTGCTAAGGAAAAGAATCATCCAACCAGTACCACCAGACCAGACAGGATCCAGGTTTTACTCGAGGTTCTTTTTAGTGCCAAAAAAGACAGGGGACTGGAGACCAATCCTGGATCTCAGCCTGTTGAAAAAATGTATCAATCTTCAAAATTTCCGGATGGTCACGATACAGTCCATTCTTCCTTTCCTAGGGAGGGATAACTGGATGTGCTCTATAGACCTTCCAGGAAGCGTACTACCACATAAAGATGGATCACCACTCCTGGAGGTTTCTCCACTCCCAGCTGGGAGCCAACCACTACCAGTTCTCTGGCACTGATATTCGGTCTCTCGACAGCCTATCGAGTGTTCACCAAATGTATGGCAGTTGCGGTAGCTCATCTTCGACTATGAGGATTTCAGTGTTTCCCTATCTAGACGATTGGCTCCTTACCGCTCAGACCATAAATCTTCTTACAGACAAGGTCTTGCTCTCCGCTTGGGTATTACAATCAACAAGGACAAATCACAATGTCTGCAATGAAGACACTGGAATTCATTGGAGCGGTCTTCGACACAACATCCTGTCAAGCTTCTCTCCCCCCTCACTGGTTTTCAAACATAACACACCAAATCCAAGACCTTCTTCTCAGACCTATGTATCAGCACGTCTTGTACTGCAACTCTTAGGCTCCACGGCGGCTGCCATTACATTGGTACCACTGGTGAGACTGCATATGAGAATCCTACAGTGGCTCCTTTCTGCACAATGGTCGTTGCTAATTTACCCACTCAACCACATGTTACATCTTTCAAACCATTGCAAGGAAGAAATGTTATGGTGGATGAAACCACAAACGAATCTTTGGTGTCTACCGTTCTGTCTTCCCCAGCCCATGGCCACAGTGACCACAGACACTTCCCTGTTAGTGTGGGGGGGGCATTTCTGGGGAAAGACTGTCCAAGGCACCTGGTCCCCATGGAGGCCAATTTGCACATAAATGTCCTGGAACTGAGGGCAGTTCTCCTAGCATTGCAAGCGTTCCATGCGTCCCTACCCTCTGGGACCATTGCAGTTCAACACATCCGTCGTCTGGTATATCATCAAGCAAGGCGGAACCAGGTCTTGCCCCCTGTGTCAGGAAGTTATGAGGATTTGACACTGGGCCATAGCTTCCAACCACATCCTTATGGCAACACACATTCCCGGGAGTTCCAACCTTTATTGCAGACAATCTGAACAGGCACATCCTGATGCCTCACGAGTGGTCCCTCAAGCCTGTAACAGCAGATCGGCTCTTCCAACGCTGGGGCAAGCCTTGCTGCAACCTGTTTGCTCCCCCCCCAAACTACAAATGCAGAAGCTACTTTGACCTGATCCCCCCCCCCAAGGGGGATCCACCGAGGGGCACTCTTAACGCACGATTGGCCACTGGGTCTTCCCTATGGCCTCATCTGATTCACAGTCCGTGGATCCTGGATCACTCCCAAGACCTGTTATCTCATCCTCCGGGACTGATTCATCCGAACCTGCACAGTCCCAAGCTCACAGTTTGGTTCCTTCACTTCCAATGATTGCAAGGCTGCCTGACATCCCATCTCCTGTTTGTGAAATTCTTCTGGCTTCACACAAACCTTCCACTAGGAAAGTTTTTATTCTAGTAAATGGACTAGGTTCTCTATTTTGGCCAAAGATCAGAACTTAGACCCTTTCTCTATGTCTATTCAAAAGTTCCTACAATACCCGACTACTGTTTTGCATGCAGGAGCCTCAGCTTCGATTGATGTACATTTAGCAGCTATCGCCAGTTTTCATAATGATCTTGATAATTCTTCAATTATGTCACACCTCCTATGCAAGACCTTTTTGAAAGGACCTTAGAACCCTGGGACTTGACTTTGGTACTTTAGTCTCTCACAGGTTCTCCTTTTGAGCCTTTTGATTCATGTGATTTGCAATTTTTGACCTTACTTCTAGTAGCACTTACCTCAGTGGGAAGAGTATCTGAGCTGCAGGCTTTGAGTGTCAAGAGTCCTTACTTGATCTTCCACACGGATAGGGTGTCCCTTTGTACTGACCCTTCTTTCTTGCCCAAGGTCATTTCTGGGTTTTCCATTAACCAATCTAGTGACCTGCCTGTTTTCTTCCCCCCGCATTCTAACAGAGGGGAGTACCTTTTGCACACCCTTGATGTGCATCGGTAGCTTTGTTTTTATTTGGACAGGATTAAATCTTTCAGGAAAACAGATAAATTGTTTGTGGCCTTTGCAGGACCCAGACTGGGTAAACCGGTTTCCAAAGTGACTTTATCCTCCTGGCTTAGAAATGTCATTACCTTTATCTACCAACAGAATAAGCTATCCTTACCTTCTAGAATCAAGGCTCATTCTACCAGATCTATGGCTACTTCTATAGCATTTAATTCCAGAGCCTCTATGGATGATATCAGCACAGCAGCCACTTGGGCAAGACCTCATACCTACCTCATTACAAATTGGATAAGGCCTCCAGAGGACGAGCATCATTTGGTTCTGTGCTGCTCAGGAATATCCTTCCTTAGGGCCACCCAAGACTCAAGTAGCTGGGACTCTGTCCTAATGGTAATGAATAAACAAAGATTTACAGCATCAGATGAACGTTCCATTTGTCTGTAAATCTTTGTTCATTCATTACTTCCTGGCCTCCTTCCCGCTGACTGGACTCCTGGTGGACTTTAGGAACTCCTGGTTAGGGTATTTGCTCAGACAGAGCCTCCTACTATTTTTTTCTATTACTACATGTATTGTCTAAGGGCGGGCAAACTCGATCTAAAGCAACTAGGAGAGGGGCATTATGGGTAGGTCATAGTTGAGAGCTTTTGGCTGGCGTGAGTTTAGAAACAGCTGTATCTGTTCCGAGGATGGAACAGAGGTCCTAATGGTAATGAATAAACAAAGCTGTACAACACAGATGGAACGTTATGGTAAGACATAACTTCTTTTTCCTGGCACCAACATTTTCAGCCATGTTACACTTGGCTTGTTTTTGTCTACTTTACTTTATAATGCTTAGCAGAAGAATTCAGTGATGCACATGTTGGGTGGCTGTGCAGATGTTGGCCACCAAACTCTCTTTGAAAATGGCCTCAAGCAAAGACCTACCACCCTTTTTGTAACAGAAAATGAGGCAGTGAGACATCTAGGAAGAAATGTTCATAGGTTCATAGGTTTATACTAGGCTATCTGCCCTAAGGCATTTATAAGCCTAGCCCAAATTTTTGTGGCTTACGCCACCCCTTATATGAAAAAATAATGTGCCCATTAGTTTGTTGTGCCTCTGTCCAGCAGTGACACAGAGATGATTCCCGGGGTAAACCTACGATCTCCCATCCACAGGTCTAGATTTCTCTTGAACAGAGTCAGCGAGGTGTTCTGCCTCACATGGACCGGGATTTTATTCCACAGCATAGGAGTCTCTGAGTGATAAATCTATCCCTCCAGCACGTCCTATTTATATCTGTGCTAAGGTTTAAGTCGCTTGCTCTAGTGGTTTTGGTGGATTTGGATTTTTGAGGTGGAGCATGTCCATTAATTCCGGGTTGGACATGGCCTTGTATGTCAGGCACATGTCACCTCTGAGCAGACGGTATGCGACTGAATAGAGCTGGAGTTTCTTCAGTCTGGCAGCATATGACAGATTTTGGAGTCCCTTTATCCTTTTGGTGAGGAACTTTTGGGGTCTCTCCAATTGCTGCAGATGTCGGGTGAGATACATCCCGAATGGGGCATTGTACTCTATCATTGGTCTGATAAGTGAAGAGTACAGGGGAACAATGACCTCACTAGATCTGGATGTGAATCCTTCATGATCAGGTGGGCAATGTAGAAGGTCTTTCTAACCACTTTAGCAATGTGAGTGTCAAAAGAAAGGCCACTGTCAACCTGGGTCCCCAGGTCCCTGATAACCTCTTCTGTGCTTAGTGGATTGCCACCTATATGGTAGCTTGGGGTTACCTTGTTTTCCCGAAGGGTATGACTATACATTTTTGGCATTTAACTTCAGGCCATGGCTCTGGCACCAGCTATCTGTTTCCGTGAGTCCCTTCTGAAGGATATCCGTGTCCGATGCACTTTCCACTATGGCGCCCAGTTTGCAGTCGTCTGCAAACTTTGTCAGCCAAAGTCCTCCCATGTTGGCCTGTACTTCTGAGAAGTAGATGCCAAACAATAGGGGCCAAGGACCGAGCCCTGTGGGACACCACTTGTGACCGGCTTGGAGTCTGACACAGCGCCAGCAACTCTAACCCTGTGGGTTCTGTCCTTAAGCCAGTTTGCAACCCATCTTGTGACATATGGGTTTACATTTAAGCTGGTAAGTTTTTCTACAATACCCGAGTGGGGTATTGTGTCGAAAGCCTTTGCAAGGTCAAGGTAGGCTGTATGGACTGCCTTTCCTCATCAATGGCCTTGGTGACTGTTTCAAGAAGTCGACCAAGTTCAAAGGCATGATCTTCCCTTGACAAAGCCAAACTGGGTCGGGTCCAATGTCTGCAAGTCCCTATATCTTTGTTTATGAGCTCCATTATGATCCTCTCCATAGCTTTGCAGACTAGACTTGTTAAGCTTATGGGGGTAATTACCAGGGTCTGTAGAGGCGCCGCCTTTGTGGAGTGGGACAACAGTTGCCGTATGCCACTCCTTGGGCACGTATCCTGTGGTAAGGCTGAGATTAAACAGCTGCCTTATGTGCGGGTTTAATTCCTCATTTAGCTCGTGTAGCACACAGCCGGGGACACCATCCGGTCCCATTGATGCTGTGTTTTTAGCTTTGGAGAGAGCAGCTTGCTCCTGCGCATTTGAGATGTCCTGTAGGCTACTCTCGGCTGGGATTGTTATCTCTCCTTTAGGGGAAGAGGGGTGAAGTTTGCACTGAACCTGTCTGCCAGTATGTTGGCAATGTCTGTGGGTTCAGTGATTTTTGTATCATTTTGGACTAATTCTGAGCATATCTGTGAGTTTCCACCCAGGTTCCTAACATAGCTGAAAAAGGCTTTATGATTGTCCTTTGAATCCATGGCAATTTTTCTCTCAAAATTGGCCGTAGTTGATTTTATGAGTGCTCGTATTTTTTTACTAATAATGATCAGGGGTGACTTCCCTTTTATGGATTTTGTTCTATCATGTAATAGCTTTCTCCTCTTATTGTAAAGTTTGTTAATGGCTGGGGTCCACCAGACTGGACGTTTGCCCTTTGTGGAAAGAGTCTTGGTTTTATTTGGGATTGCCTGATCCATGCAGTCCTGGAGGTGTTCATAGAAGGCATTTGTAAGGGCTTCTGCAGCTTGGGTTGTGGTTTCCACTGGCTCAGGGGCCTTGAAGGATACCACACCAGTCTTGATTAGTGTGAAGTTTGCTTTAGAGAAGTTCTTCACTATGGTTTTTTTTGTTTGGGGTGGGGGCGGGATGTGGATTTCCAGTTACTTTTTAATGACCTTTGCCCTGACTTTTTAGGCATAGAGGGATGAAACATTTGTAAATCTTTACAAGTAAAGCTTCAGATGGTTGTAGACATCTGTGCAGTGCAGCAGATATTGACCCAAATTAGAATAGTTGGGGAAGGAAACTGGAAAATCCACATTGGGCATAAAATGATTAGCTTGTAAGGAATTCCTGCCCTTCTGGAGGATGGTGGAGAGTGGCTAATGCACACAAGGTTTGCAACCCCGCAACCCTTCTTACCAAAATAATTGCTACTAGAAGTAGAGTTTAAAAAAACTCAAGAAGAAGCCAGTTCAAAAGAATACAAGGTCAGCAGCTTTACAAGAAGGAAGAACAGATCCCAATAAAAATGGGATATTTAAGCAGAGGACATGTCAGAAAGGTTCAGGTTCCCTGAAGGAAAATCTTGCACTTTTTTGAAAGTGCCTAAAGATGTAGAGTTTTACCTTGATGTGAATCAGAAACTGCAGCTAGGTGAACTTGGAAAAGAAGTTTTAGAGCTGTATGAAAAATATTAGTAGATTCTGCTGGGAATATGAGTAGTGGAAGATGCAGGTATTTGGCTATAGCCCAAGCTGAAAAAAGAAATGAGCCTGGTTTGAGCAAGAAGTCATTTTAGCACCTGGTTTCTGGGCAGAGGTAACAATCTGAACCATCATAGGTATGTATAAAGGCTTCATAGCCATCATGTAGAAGTAGGGAAGCCAGGTGGTTAACTTTAGGGGATGAATAGCCAGGTGAGGCTGGCCCTATTGGTGGGGAGAGGAGACTCTCTTGGATAGCCTCATCAGTAGTGATCTGTCCGAGAGTTGAGGCCAGAGCAGTGAAACCAAACTTGTAGCAGACAAAATAAGGCTACCATTATGAGCTTGGCTTTTCTAGGTTTGATTTTTCTCCAGACATTTTAGAATAATGGGAAATGAAGGAAGGTGTGTAGAAGATACCGAGACTCCGTGAAAGAGAAAGGTAGCTGCTGCATTTGTAGTTGGATGGGAAGTAAAAAGTTCGAACCAAGGCCTCCCCCACCAATGAAACAGAGTTTGAGTTGCTGCTGGATTGAGGAGCCACTCATGAGGCATTAGTGATGGTACTTCTGCAGTGGCCAAGTGACATTCATGAAACACTTTGTAAGGCACTCAGGCTCAGACTAGAATAATTTAGGAATACCTTTTTCTGGTTGTGCCTGACACTCTTTAGACATCTTTTTGCGGCTAGCTTTTTGCCCCCCCCCCCACACACACACACACCTCACAGTAGAGGTGTTCATGATAACAGTTTCCCTACAAGTAGTGGTCTGGAAGGTTCCACACTGAGCCAGGTTGGACTTGAGAGACCACCATCTGAGATGGCATGTGCTTTTTCAGGAAATCTTGACAGGAGCATCTAAAGGATGTAGCTGTTAATGCCATTGCACTTTTAAGAGTCCAGTGAAGAATCCACATGAAGAATCTGGCATGAGGAACCATTAAAATGGTACAGTCCATCAAGCCCATTGCTGGAAGACACGTGGAGGCCAGGATTTTTGATTTGCATTGAAAACTACAGTTGTGTCTGGAAGACGATAGGTTGAGCATGATAGGATAGTCATTCTGTTGCCTATGAATATAATATAATCTCCTCTCAGTGGTCATAAGATGAGATTTGGGAAGTTTGACTGCTATGCCCAATAACTGGAACAGATTTATTAGAAAAACATGAGTCAAAGCATTCATGGGTAGAAGTGCAGTCAGCTTGTTCAGGTGAGGAAGAAACCTGGAATCCTGGATCTTTGTAGTCTGAGAGTTGCCACAATACGTGTTTTGTCAACACCTTGGGGGTGTTCACTAAAGGGCAGTGCCCTAAACTGACTTATAATCAGAAGTGAAGGAATGTTGACTACAGTACAACTTTTCCATGTAGATATTCATCTTGGAGGTCTAGGGAGCACATGCAGTCTTTTTGGAATAGACAATGAATTGACTTCACCATAACAAATCAGAGGGAGTTTTTACAATGTGTTAATTTAGGCTGCTCAGATTGAAAAAAGGTCTGAGGTCCTGTTATTTCTTGGGTACTAAAAAGAATCTTGAGTTGTGTTCTTTTTGAGCTGGTGGGACCTCTTGGATGGCTCTGATTTGTAATGGGTCCTGGCTACAGTTTTTTGACAGGATGGGATGTGGGGCAGGTGGGATTGTAGTGTGTTGGGGGGATTTAATTTAACTTATGGGTGTGAGGTCTCTTAGCCATCTGTCATGTGTGATGATCCCCATCTTTTACTGATGGAGAGACCGATGATCCCAGAGTGAAGCATTCATAAGCCATCAGGGATTTGAAAACTGCCTTACTGCTTGAGGGTCTTGTTGACCTTGACTAGATTGCTGAGATAGTCTTCCCTTGGGAAAGGTAACTGACTTCACTCTTCTGCTTCCCTAATTCAATGTTCACTGTCTTCTGCTTCCCTAATTCAATGCTCACTGTCTTACCAAATAGTAAGGAACCATCAAAAAGAAGCATCCAAGAAGTGGACTTTGGACTTGTCAAACTGTGTTAGAGCCAGGCTTGACTGTGAGCTGTCAGCCTGGTGCCTGGTGCTCCTCCTCATCATCCACTGTGTTATGGCTATCGCAGATGGTCTGGGTAGTGACAGAAGTGAGCATTAACAGTGAGGACTGAAGCTAGGATTTGCTATCCAAATTTAGCAAGTCCTTCAGAGTCTTGGCCTTCTGGCCTTGTTAACCTTTGTATGTATATGACATTGTTCATGTCCTCAAGATAAAGGCAGAAAAGAATAACTGCTTCCCAGAACTGTCCAAGGTTTGCAAATCCTCGCTGGGGTGAATGGCTTTGGACTGATGCTCACTGAGCTTCTTAAGAGCAGTAGAAACCATAATGCAGTCCATCACCAGATTCTCTGACCAACTGAGAATCTTAATGGGACATTTTGGGGTACATCATCTGCATTTTTTCATGCTTTACCTGAAGCCATTTCACTAGCTTTATTGCCAGGTGGAGCAACCCACGAGGAATATCTTGTGAGCTGAAGACCTCTTTCAAAATGTACTCAGATTTTCAGGGGGAATGTCTAATAGTCACTTAGTTCTGTCCTAGATGGACTCTAATATTGCACCAAAGCTGAGGTTATAATGGGGCATGGGTGGAGAATCCCTCCTACTGCTAGTCTTCTATGTCTGGCGTAGGAGATTACTGGAAAGTCTTTGGACTTGGGGAGGGGAGGCAGCCAAGGACTAACTTAACCTGGTGGTGATGTGGCCACTTGTGCCACCACATTGACCACCTCTGCCCTGCATCTGTGGGCTCTTGCATGTGCCTGATAAAGGTATGATCAAAACCATGGATGGTAGCCTTTGTCTACCTGCGGTCAGGCCCCACTCATGACCCTTCTCTACCCACTGTCCTGGCCCTTCCACCTTTGTCTGCCATGCCAAGTACCTGAGATACTATTCATACTCTCTTCACCTGGGCCATAGTGTGGGCTTTATTTCATCTCCATTAGTTTAGGCCTTTAGTCACTAGTGTTTGGAAATGTAGGGTATCTGATGCAGTCGTTTCAACTTCTATTCAGAAGCTGTGCTTTCCAATTGCTGTGTGTTTTTTCTGTACCATTTTGCCTTTTAACTTTTTTGACTTAAGTTCATTAAAACATCCTGTGTAGATTTTTGTATGGAGTAAGCTGTAAGAGATTTATACACCTTGTGTAATTTGTATGTCTGGGAATCTCCCCATTTGTTGATTATACTAAGACAATAAAGGCTACAGAAAATGCCTATTTTGACCATCCTGGCTGCCTGATGCATTCTTCCAATATGGTCATTTTGGTTTAGGAAATTTTTTTTGAATATTACGTCCACTTAAGGCTGTTGCCATTTTTCATACCCTGCTATTGAGGCTGGAGAGCGACTCTGCAAAGCATTCCATGAAAAGTTTGGTGCTTACTCCCTCCCATTGTCATGTGGTGATGCTTTTGATTTTGGTGGGGGGAACGTTGACTTTAGCCACTGGGTTTGCTGTGTGATGCCCAATTTTCACTTTGTGCAGGAAACTTGGGTATTGTAAAAATGCTGCTGTAATGATCTTATCTTCTTCGCATACTTATCCATGCAGAAATCGCAAACATAACCATATTACAGCTGACAGCCATCAAAGATTCATTATAAAACCTGCATGGATAGACCATCACCCGGCCATCCAGAGATGCATATGCAGCACTTGTGTATTTAGAGAAACCACACAAATACAAAGCTGCATGTATATTTGGACATGGATATAGTACAGCAAAGACACCATCCGAAAGGATCTCCCTTATTAATGGTTGCTGAAGCATAGCTTTTCTGCAGCTGCAAAGGTATGCAGACATGAGATTTAGTTGCTGCCCATTACAGCTGTGTACAGAGCAGCACAGTGGTGAATTCAGCAGTATGTCTTTGTGCAGTGCATAATGCTACATCGAAATGGGTAGTGAGACTGATGCAGTTCACATGTTCTGTGAATTGTACAGGCCACCTGACATGCAGCAGTGTGTGTGTGTGTGTGTGTGTGTGTAACATAGTGTATGCACATGCACGCATACACCTTGCTGCACAGTTGCATCCCTAAAACTGTGTAGTGTAGCACAGAATACTACATACACACACAGTGATGTGTATATGTATGGGCATGTGAGATTGTACACAGTCATCTGCATCGCCTCTTCCATTACCCATGCATGCCCCAACCCGTTTCATTGTCCTGGTACTGTGTTTGTTACACGGGCTGCCGTAATTTATGCTCTAAACCAGTTTCTTTATGCCTCAGTGCTTGGGGAGGATATGCATATCCTAGTGTGCATACAGGTCACATTGCTTTGCACCCTTCCCTTTACTCCTTTAATCTTATGCTATGTAGGGTGCATTGATGCATGCCACTCCTGCTGCTGCTCTGGTGTCTAATGTTCAATGCAATGATTAAATGCGTAGCATGGTATGGCACACATTTGCTCTGCTGATAGACCCAGAATACTTGATAGGAGTGTGATTCATCAGCCACGTGTCTTTCAGGCCAGTGGTTGAGATGCTCTGTGCCCTGCATGTGACACTCCTACGTGGATAGTTTGTATCAATTGGGCAGTGTGTGAAGTGCAGCAGTTGTGTCCTTGGAAACTAGAACATGTAGCTCCAGTGACCAAATTTAAGCTACTCGAGCTGAGAACTTGTACGTCAATCAGTTATGAAACTGGTAATGTAAAAAGTACAGGAGCTTACAAATCATTGGATGTTACATGTATAATGAAAATCTATGCTATGTGTTGGTGCATTAATGATTTGTCTGTTTCTTAGAAGTACAGTTACTAAACATTTTTGAAATAAGCACTTTATTAAGTTGGCAGGTAAAGGCTCAAGTCGTTTCATAATGTAAGTGTTGCATTTCTTACACCAAAGCTGAAGAAACGTCATTTACATTTGTATAGGAGCTCATTTCCTGTCCTCACTCCCATCTTATCTGACCCTATTCCCCCACAAATACGCCATGTATTTGAAGACAGAAAAAGTGCTGTTTTTCCTTTTTTATTTCTCTCTTTTTGCATGTTATTTTCCGACTGAGACAATAATTTGCTACTGTAATTTTTCCAAGGAGCAATAAGTTATACCTTCCCCATACGGTTGATTTAGATTTAGGCTGACATTGGCCTGTCGTCCATCCGCCATTAGAGGTGAGCAGGTTTTCCACTACTCAGTGTCCCACTGATTTTTAAATTCCAGGATGAGAATTCGGTTGACTGTGCTATTGTCAGGAAAACTTCTCAGCATATTTTGTCCATTTTCCATTCACACTTTCCTTTTCCACCCCAGACCTAATGAACTGTAGAAAGTACATGCATTCGATAATGGTAAACAACCTGTGTATTTCAGTGTCTTGTCTACTACAGAGCCCTGTTGACTCCATATCAGTAGTAATTTGAGATCCAGCCAACCTTCTTAAGAGCAGTTGTGCACATAGTATCTGTTTTGCTATTTTTCTGTAGTGTTCCCCACAGCTTATACTCAAACAGGTCACTACTACAGTGTGAAGTAAGATGTCTCGGCCATCTTTAAGGCAGCAGTCAAACTTTGTTGTTGAAAAGTTCTTGTCTGATTTTTACACCTGTTGGATACTTGGTTGTTGCTGCTTTAAATTGATGCATCTTATTTTCCATGAGCTGAGCACTGTTCTGAAAACGTCCACCCACAACCCCGTTTTCACATTTATGCCTATATGGTCAAGGTGAAAATCTTCTAGAGCCAAGATTTACACCACCAGGTGGTTATCCCTGCCATGGTAGTTCTTCCACATCACACACTCGCACGCACACTCACACCTATGGCCATTTTAGAGTGCCCAGGCCACCTACTGCATGTCTTTGGAATGGGGAAGGAAACTGGATCACCTGGAAGAAGCTCCCTCAAACACTGGGAGGACATACAGACTGCACAGAAGTCATCCCAGTCGAGAACGGAATCGGGGGGACCTCTTGCTGTGAGGCAACACCACTATCCGCTGTGCCATTGTACTGCATTGTTCTGAATAATATCTCTAAAT
This sequence comes from Protopterus annectens, assembly GCF_019279795.1. Classification (NCBI taxonomy): domain Eukaryota; kingdom Metazoa; phylum Chordata; order Ceratodontiformes; family Protopteridae; genus Protopterus; species Protopterus annectens. The sequence continues at coordinate 925,954,667 of NC_056739.1, forward strand.
TCATAGGTTGGTACTAGGCTATCAGCCCTAGGGCCTATACAAGCCTAGCCATAACAATTCCCTGGCTATTTCTTCCCACATTATTTACTTTCCTGGACCCCTGTCTAGCAGGGCAACTGACGTGTTCCCTGGGGTGAATTTCCTTTCTCCCATCCAATCGTCAAGGTTCCTCTTGAAGAGGTCCAAAGAGGCACTCTGCTTGACATGTATGGGCAATCTATTCCAGAGTCTGGGGAGTCTCTGGGTCAGGAACCTATCCCTCCAGCATGTTTTGTTTATTGTGATGACAAGGTTTAGATCCCTGGAGCATGTAGCTCTGAGAGATTGGGATTTCTTTAAGTGTAGCATGTCCAACAGCTCTGGGTTTGACATGGCCTTGTATGTTAAGCAGAGATCGCCTCTTGAGTAGATGATATGCGACAGAGTATAGCTGGAGTTTTTTAAGGCGGTCAGTTTAGTACCCTCCACCCTGTATGTGTCTTAGCACACAAGCAAGTGCTATTATATTTGGTCTTTTGTGATATTCAGGTATTGACATATTTTGTATAATATTTAATAAAATCTTCTTTCTCTTGGAGAATTTTCTCTTACTGGCCACAAAGAGGTCCCACTGTGAAGTACACTATTAATAATGTATTAAAATAATATTATGTTTATCGGGTGATTTAATTCTATGAAGTGTAATCTAAATGTGTCATAATGTTTTTATTACTAGTTTATATTTAAAACTTAAGCCTTTTCCTATTATCTTGCATTGTAGCCAGTTAGATAGCATTGAACTAAAT
>NC_056739.1:926260451-926450451 GCF_019279795.1 Protopterus annectens
GTAGCAAGATGCGTAAGCTGCTACATAATGTATATATTTGTAAACTTTCTGAGCTATAATAAGAGCACAAAGTATTTATTAAATGCAGCAACTTATTAACTTGTTGCTATTTTTCTTTTTTTCTTTATATATATATATATATATAAGTAAGACCATTTGCACTCTAAGCATAGACAGACACTGTTGTGGTGTTTGCCGAATAGGTATTTTGCTGGCATCTCCAAACTCTTTTGTTATAACTCTGGTGTCACCCCTCTGCTATCGTACCTTGTTGGAAATTTCATAACATCAGTGGGAACTAAGCTCACAAGACTGAGTCTCTTGCATAAAAAGTCTGATTAAGAACAGGAAACCTCGTAGCTTCACACTTTTATTCACAAACTTGAGTTCTTTCGTCCAGGTATCACAGACTTCATCAGAATCTGTTCTGATGAAGTATGTGATACCTGAACAAAAGTACTCAAGTTTGTGAGTAAAAGTGTGAAGCTATGAGGTTTCCAGTTCTTGTTCTTGGTTGGAATAGTCTTGTGGTTTTGTTAAGAAGTCTGATATTTGGGTAAGAAAGAAACTTGGAAGGTTAATCCTGCTTTCTGGAATCTGTTACAACAGAGGGTCAGGATGGATGAGTCACAGCTCTTTTAAAGGATAACTCCTGAAATGTGTCTTCTGTTTTCAAATGTGTTTTTAGGGACAATCACCTGACTGGCATTTCTAGAGCAAGAATCACTTCCATAATATTTTGATAATTCTCCGATTGTTTCCTTTGACAATTTATGATACAAGTTGAACTTTTTAGTTTTGTTCTGTACATTATGCTGATTGTTCTGTTTGAAGTAATAGGAATTATTCAATGAGTCTGTTCTAAAATGTGTTATTTTTCTTATTTCATTCTTTCATTTGTTTTTGCTGGTTGTACATGTACCTATGGCCTGTGTCATGGCTGAAAAGGGTCCACTGACCAGTTCACTTGTCCAGTTGACAGATAGCCAAGATGTTAAAGATTTTGCGGTATATTGGAAAAAGTTGCATTTTTAGTTGATTTTTGTTGAAATATTTTGAATTAATAGTACACAGATGGGCATAAAACTTCAAGGAAAATTAGCATATAAAGTGATCTGATGCAGAGAATGTCATGGGTTCAGTACATATCAGGACATATATTTTCTATACAGCTAGAGAGACTGAAATCACCAGTGGCCTTTTTATTTTTATTTTTTCAGGAAATTTGAATCGGGAAGAGAATTTAACTATTTGACTGAAGAAATGTACGCAACTTACTCAAAGTCTTGACTTTTGCTCAATAGACATTTGAAGTAGGGCCCTTGGTTGTAGGATGACATATATGACTGGAGTAAATCAGACAAATCTTGAGTATGTGGTTGTGCAAGAGTCTGAATATACCCAGGTGAATGCCTGTAGATTTAACAAGTTATTCTTTGGTCATCCTGAAGTCATGGGATGCTGCTTATTTCTATAAGAGTTGAACATTGGAAACCACTGGCAGTCTGTGTGAATGTTTTAATTTCATCAATTTCCAGCACTATTAGCATTTATCACCTTTGCTGCCAGTCTTATGTCCTCAGTTCCCCATAGCTTAAATGTGGTATGCCCACAAGTTACAGAGTTTAGTAGAGCTGGGCAGTAGTTTGCCAGTGGTGATCTGTTCTGAATTTGTGACAGCATTTGTATAGGGTAGAAGAGATGTCCTGCTCCCCAGTTTTTGAAACCATTTTTATCTTCAGTTGAATAAAATACCGTTATTGGAGGAAAGAAAAACAGTTACTATAACTGTACTTTAGCTGATTTATGTAAGTAATGTAAATTTAAATTTAGTTAGAATAATGAACCGGGATGGCTATGTCCTAACCGACATTTGATCCTTAACACTTTCCGCATACCTTATATGTCGCTTAGAACAAGTCATTTAACCACCCAGCATTCCTGTTTTGCCCTTTACAATAGCTTTGGTGCCAAAATTAAAATATATGTATTTATTTGGACTAAAATATGATGTGAGCTGCCAAGAAAGATAATTATACATGGCAAAATGATGTCACCTGCCCTCAGTCTTTTGCCAGTTGGTATATAACACTGCACTCTATGAACAGTTGCACTGTACATGCAGACTGACTATTTCTGTTTAGCTGCTGTTCTTCAAGTCTTGGCTGTAATCACAAGAACTTTGCATTGAATAATTCAAGCTACTCTTGAAAGTATGGTGCCAGACACAGAAAGGTGCCAGGAATCCTGCAGTAAAGAAATTGATAGAAGTCAAAGGAGGAAGATAAAATGCAGGGGCATATCAGATTGATTCAGGCTCTAATGTCTGCCAGGACCTCAGCACATTTAGATTTTTGACGGCTAAGGAATGAAAACTAGCAGGTACTTTATGGCTAAGGAATGCCTTTGTGCTTACCTTTTGATATGATGTGCTGTGACATTTAAGTGTCTGTTTGTGGCCTAATAGGGAAATCTTAGTGTAGAAACGAACTGGGTTATGTTTTGGTGATGACTGGATGCCATGTTAACAAAAAGCTTGTAAGTTTAAGTAGTGGTTTTCATGTTAGATAGTTGCCAAAATGGTAAACTCAAACATAAAATTTCATGTAATGAATTTTTTTCTGGCTTAATGTATGTTGTAATGCCCAGTCTTTCTGAATGATCTGCTGACTTGGATTTAGCTCTGCGTAACAGCCTTTAATATAGTTTCAGTGTGAACACTATTACTCTTTGTAACTGCAGGCCCTAGTTTATAGGTTCATAGCTAGTTACTAGGCATGTAGTCCAGGAGACCATCAAGGAGCTTGTCCCAAATTCCCTGCTGTGCTAAAGCACCATGTAAGTGACTTGCTCAAAGTTTTATACACAAGATTAGTGAAGGTGGAAAGATTCAAACCCCTGACTACTTTGTTGCAGGAAGCAGCTCATTAACAAGTTAGCCCTCTGAGCCAACTGTCTGCAGTCTTTTCTTTTTATACATTGCCTAATGCTGATTGGCAGTGTCTGCATTGTTTCCTCTGTTATGTTCGCTGGGACTCACCTGAAAAAGGTAGATCAGAGGTTAGAGTTTAGTGAGCCTGGTGCATCTGCCTGGTTAGCAAACTGGTACTCAGTGTGCTTGTTAACAAATACAAATGTATATTAAACGGCAAACAAGCAAACTACATAATCTAGTTGGGAATTTGGATACTAGGTGAGCAGACAGGTATTCTTCCAGCAGATCTGTTCTCTATACAGTGGGAAAAGTGCAAGGACTAACATGTATATAAAATGACATCTAAGCTGTGAGACTATGGCTGGTAGTCGGTAGTCAGGAGAAACCTGTGCAAGTATTATGTGCAGCTTATATATCGTATGAACTTTCAAACAAATTACTGGTCTTTTTATATGAGACTATATTTATGAAATTGTATAAGGCGCACATGTTAATTCATTCTGTTTTAGTCTGACTAAATTTTGGAGCCAGTGGTAACTGTTGTGGTCCAGTAACCTTCTTGAGATGGTGGAAAGATTACTACTGTTTCTTCAGGCAACATTAGAGAAAGCAGTACTTCCTTTAAGTAAAAGGCTTTGGTAATTACATGACCTAGACATTCATGGATGCCTGTGACATGATTTAGTGAGTTTCACAAGAGCAAAAGTTATGTTGTCCTTTTGGCTGAATTGGGGCCTCACTTCACTGTCAGGGTACACATCCCAAATGTTAGAGAAAAAGTTTAGTATCGGCATTTGAAATGCGTGTGTGTGTGTGTGTGTGTGTGTGTGTGTGTGTATATATATATATATATATATATATATAACAAATTTGTACATACTGTATGCCTTTGTTCACCTTGCTCAGCATTTCTTTTGGTGTTAATTATCTGTGTTTGTTTTGTGTGCTTGAATGCATGGAGGTGGGGCTACCAAAGCTGTTAACACCTTTTCTAGGGAAATATTCATATTTCCCTTCAGCTATAGCCCCTTTGGGTTTTATACTGTGTTATTCCTAAATAACTGGACTAAAAGCTATTGTCATCCTTTACCCTTTATGTTTAACCATTTGTATTATCCTTCTGTTCTTCATGTTGCTTTTTCATTCCCTACTTTAGTGATTTCTGTCCCTGTTCTCTGTTTGTTGGACTTGTGGTCTGTTCTGTGTTTTGGTATCTCTACAGGTTTCAGAAGGGATCACAGCATTCCAAATGAGGTCTCTGTGACTCCCTTCATCCATTCTAAACTTTAGCACTGTATCTCTTTGCCTCTTCCCTTCTGTATATCCTTGCAGCAACATTTGAATGCAGTGTGGCTTTCAGAGTGAACATAGAAGTTGTTGTCCTGTCTGTGCATTAGATGCATGGTTGGTTCGCCTGCCATTTTATGTTTCAGGTCTGTTACAGTGCTGTTTTCCTCACCATTCTTGTTTTTCTTTGAGTGCTACTTGGTTTCTTTTGTTATTTGTAGGTAAACATACCTTCATGACCCTCAGCATTGTCACTTAAACTGAAACATTGATTTGTCCTTAGACTGCTCACCTGGGACATTTCATTAATAGTCTGTCTTTTCTCAGACTGAGCATTTACCACTGTGTTTTCCTTTCTACAGTATAAATCCATTTACTTCTGAGAGAATTTAGAGCTACCAGAACTGTATAGACTTGGACATGTTCATGTAAATACTTTACCATATGTATACCTCTCTTGTGACTGTTTTTCTGAGGAATGTAACTGCTGTTTTTACTGAGAACTGTCTGAAGTTCACGTATTAGTGTAGACGTACTATGGAGTTTTTCTCCCTGGCCCTCCCCAGAAAATGGACTGTGCCCATTTGGGACTTTCCTGGTCAACAAAGACAAATAAATTACCTTTTTGTTGCCACCTACCTGTCCTGTACACGTTAATTACTGTGGCCTATTTAAAAGACTTGTCTGTGGAGTAGAAGTTAGTGCTTTGACCTCTGATCTATGACCCAGTTATTCCATCGCTGGCTACCAACCCTCCAAGCATTTGAGTATTGCTGTCTTTCTTCAGTTTTCCTTACTGCAGAGGTGACATTGGGTGGCCTTATCATGACAAGTGACATCTGTTTTAATCCAGCCCTCCTAAAGCACATCTTGAATAATACCATTTATATCATGTAGTAGTAGCATGTCTCGGGGAAATGCGATTTTAGTTCTTGTCTCAGTTCCACGTATATCCTGAGACAATCTTCACATCAGATGTGTGTGCTAATGAATATTCAGGAAGTTTTCCCTATGAATTTGGTGTACTGTTTGTACTTTCCTGCGTTATCTGAAATCAATGTTAAAAGGATTGCTGCTCATTGAAGCAAATAGCAGCTTTATGCGAGTTACTTAACAGAAAAGATATAACACGTACACAATTATGTTGATTTAAATATGGGAAGATTGTCTGTGTGCTGAAAGAGTACCATGCAGTATTGACTTACAGTTTATGGTGTTTTAGGCACCATCTAAAAGTGGGCCATGATTTGTGATGGTTTACATCCTTACATGACATAGATCAGTTCTTGCTGTCTCACGAGTCATTTATTGTGGCTGGCACAAGAAAAAATGTCTTATGATGGCACATTCATCATGTGTGTAGGGACAGGCTAATTGCTTGCTTACAAATGCATTCTTCAGTTTTTGTTTAATTCATAGATTAAAAATGCTGCCAGAACTGTTCGGTTACTGATCAAGGAATTAAAATAACTTGTGCATGTGATTTTTAAAAGTCTGTTAAGGGAAAGTTTTTGTATTTTAACAAACAATAAGCACAGCTATGTATAGATCACATACCTTTTCTTGTACTATTGACTACATTCGCCCTGGGGCAATGGTCTGTGTTATGCTCCATTTAAACAAGTGTATTTAACCATTAGTGTAAGTAACCCTGTAGTAGCAAGGCTTTACATCTATCACATAATGCCTGTGTGAATCAGGATTTCAGGGGGAATAGTCTAGTTTAATTTCACAGTACAATTATTTCTTAGTAAAAGACAGCTGCAGACATATTGGTTTGCTGTTAAGTTTGCGTATCCGTTAAGAAGATGGTCTGCCTTTTTGCAGGTTACAGATGGCAATCTAGGGGACAGCTGTTTATGATCTGGGTTTATTTTTTAAGTAGCTTCCCATTTTTATCATTTCTAATACCTTGGCCACCTATGTTTCTGGCACGATGTTCAAATTGTTTGTATTGAATTAATGTTCTCTGACTGGGAAAATACAAAACTTTGTTCTCGTTTTGAAGTTCGCACTTCATTGCAGTTTACAAGTTTTTTTTTTTTTTTTGTCTAAAGGAAGCTTATGCAGGCATTTGACTATGGAATGCCTCCCAATCCTAGACGTTGCATTTTCCTGTTTGCCAATAGGGTGGGAAGAGTGGACCGAAGACCTGTTTCAGTCATGACCCGGGCCCATATATAAATGTTTTATATATACAAATATATATTTATATTTATTTATAATATATATGCAATATGTATATGTGTGTGGGTATAATGAATGACCTGAGACATACCTCCCTGGACTACATGAAAAGAGACATGGAGGAGCTCTCTGATCTTGCAGGCCAGGCAGGTATGCCCTAGCCCTGAGTAGCATCCTGCATCACCAAGAATGATACCACAGTACAATGTGTGTGTGTATGTGTATATATATATATATATATATATATCTATCTATCTAGAGTTACACTTCAGAAGATCGAATGGCTGAAATATCGAAGACCATATGCTCAATATTTCAGAAGATCAATCTTCTGAAATTGTAAGAAAAAGTAAAAAATAAACAGGTAAAGAAGACAATAATGCAGAAGGGGCAAGCCCCCCTTACTTAACTATATCAACTCCGAGATCTCGCTAAACTGTCAATACAGCGCGGAACTGGAGATTTTCCTATTCCTTGCTGTAGCGTTATCTTGGAGTTGGTATATTTAAGTAGGGGGGTGTGGCTTGCCCCCCTGCATTATTGTCTTCTTTAACCGTTTATTTTTTTATTTTTGTTACAATTTCAAAAGATCTGAAATATCGATCATATGGTCTTCAATATTTCAACCGTTCGATCTTCTGAAGTGTAACTATATATATATATATATATATATATATATATATATATATATATATATATATATAGTGTGTGTGTTTAATATGTATATAACATATCATATAGAACGAATGGCTCAGAGGGCCATTCTTTCCCCATCTGAGGGGCTATTTAGACGGTCATTAGAAACAGTTTGACCATTTTTCTGCTTCTGTGCACCAATCATTGCACATGTCCAACAAAGTACCAGGGGAGAATTGTTGTTACAGGCTTGTGAAAGACCTGATTTCAGAATGTAGTGTATTCCTTTCAGCAGTGAGGAATATACCAGGTGTCTTGTTGCTGTTCCTACCAAGAGGTAAAGTGAAGTAGATACTTGACAGTAGATCTAAGGTTCTTGCTGGTATGTGCTAAAATAGGAGGGACGCAAGTGTGGGGAAAAGACGATTGTGGATAAATGTAAGGGGTAGGCGATACTGTTCTCTTAAGTCATCCATTCTAGTTTTTTATGATGCCTGTGTTTTGAGGTGGTAGCCAAGCAGTACTTTCATCCACTCATTAATATGCTGATCACATTTTGCAGAGTATTATTTCACCAAGTTACCAATTGGTACTGTGTGACAAATGACAGTTTTGGTGTAGGGAAAGAGTTGACCTTTTGCTAGTTTAAATTTGTATGTTAAGCATCTTTCTGTTCTCTAAATTACACCACATTTGTTAGTATTTTCCTGTGTTGTGAATGTGCTCCTCAAACGTTAGGCAGCTTTCTATAGCTGTTCCTGGATACATTGATCGTCTCTGTTGCTGGTTGTTGTCTTTGAAGTTTTACACATAGAATTAGCTTTTGGTTTTTTAGTCCTTGAGCAGTAATTTATTTTGTTAAAGACTAGCCTAGGTTGCAGAAAGAATTCTGATCTACATTGAGTAGGTTTGTGTTATTTATAGAATGTGTGCTTCTGTACCAACTGTACAAAATAAAATGGTGTGAAGTACTGTGAAGACAGTAAACAAAGTTGCTTAATTATGAAAAGAATCCAGTTGTCTCTGTGTAGCATTTAAAAATGACTCGTGGAATTCAGAAATGCATCATTCTGCTACATTTACTACTGCTCTGATTTCTGTTGCCTGGCCCTTTCTGTTTGGACTTAGCAGACTTCTTCATACAGTGTGGATAACTTAGTTTTGAAAGCTATTTCTTTGCTTCACCAATAAGATATCTAGCATTTTGCACCCCGAGGAGTAATATTTTGTTTGACAGAAAGTGAGGTCTCATTGTCTCTTGGTAAAAGTCCTATGCAGTTTATAGCAGGTTTGACTTGACCTAGGAGTCTGCAGTAATGTTAGGGTAGTATGGGTACTGGGCACTCTTCGAAGTGAAGTGGAGAACCCCTTTGTGTTGTCGATTGTTAAGGCTTTTACCGCTTTGTTATGCTGAGCTTGAAGTCTGGAAAAAATTAGGCTAAGCATAGTAACTTTTTTGGTACTTAAGTGACTGGAAATTGGTTCATTTATAGCAGTCCCGATTTTTGCATTTTAAGTGTTGCTGTTTCAGGTACGCCAATTAAATACTGTTTACATTTGTCATGGCTTATGGTGAGTAAATGACTGCCAGATGCTTAGTTACCATTTAATGAGCTAGATTGAATTCTCTTATTTCCATAGCTCTTTTTACTTTTCCCAGTCCTTATCAGAAACAAACTGAATGAAAGATTGTACTAGAATGCCCGTTTGCCATAACACGCATAGTAATAATGAGAAATATCTGCATTATTCTACTGAGAACATTAGTTGCAATTGTTCCAGTGAAACATTGCTGAAAAATACCTATTAATAAGGAATTTTGATGATCTGCACCTGGGTTTTGTACTGTATTCTAGGTGCATATAGCACCTGTGAAGTTTTATATTGCCTGTTTTGTACTTTCGTTGCGATTTGTTTATTTTTATTTCTCCTTTGTAGACCAGGTTAGTCACACTAGCTAATGGCCTCTTTTCAGGGAGTACCCAAGGTGGTATTTATACTAGGGGAAATTTGGTCAGGGCATAAAGGAATTTTCTGTCCTCCTTCCAACAGGTTCCACTGGATCTTTTGCATTCATCTGGAAATGGATATATGGTTGTAGACCACAGTGGGCAGAAATTTGATGGGGGAGGGATTCTTCATGTTATGTTGGTGTTCCGTGAAATACTAATGTGCCAGCAAAAGTACTTGATGATCATTTTTACATTGGGGTGGATAAAATAACATTTTTGACTAAGCTTTCTCTTTCCTAGAGTTCACTTTGTGACTCAAAAGATGACATTTTAATGCTGTGTACCCAGTTATACAATGATTGTTGCATTTATTTAGAATGTAATCTGGTATCAGAGAGGTTTACAGATCTGTACTGTTAAATGCTTTATCATTCAGTACTGCAGGGTTTGATTACCACAGTATTCATTTGTCTGTTACGTAACTCTTAGCAAGTCTGTTAAACACACTTTGCTCCCTGGTTGTGGATGAAATTTGTCCATGCGGTTTGGTCCATTTCTTTGGTCATTAAATAAATTGCATTTATTTTCAGAGACTCTGGACAGAATGCATGAAACTTTCTTCCAGTGACACTTTCTTGTTTGTGTCATTTGCCATATTTCAAATGCATTATAATAACCCCTTCAGCTGCAGATTAGTGTTTATTTAAACTGGAAGTCAGCTGCAAGAATTCTTCCTCATTCATTCTCTTTATTTCTGTCATTTAATATCCGTCATTGGCGTCAAATGGCTTCATTCAAGGGCTACAAAGTAAAAGAAAATGAATTTCTAAAAACTCTGTAGGATTTGTGGCAGGGGTGGGGAAGGGGCTGGGGTGTAGGCAGCTATAAATGGCGCTACACATTGAAGATACTCTGGATCGCCAAAGGATAAATATATTTATGATCCTAGTTGGCGAGAATGAAGGCAGGGCTACAAAAACTGCTGCTGTGCTGGTTGTTTTGTGGTTCAAACAACTTAAAATGTATGGGTAATGTGGTGTTAAGAGCTGGAGAGACAAATTCCTAAATAGCACTGAGAGATCTCATTCAGCTCCAGCATGTTGTGTTGTGAGGTAGCGGAGTAGCATAAAAATATCACAGAATGGAATTAACAGCTGAGACTTGATTATTTTTTTAAATATGCCATAGGGTAGAGATTATTTTGTATAGAGGAAAATGCACTTTGGGGGAAATAAATGTGTTGAGGGCATAGTTGTCTTTTAACTGTGAAAATACAGTATCGTCAAACCAGCACTTTACTAAAACTTGTTAATTTTAGCATGATAATAAGAAGTTATAAACCTAGAGTAAAGACCATTTTGTAAGACCAAGGCACCCAGAACTGTACTGCCTGCAAATATTAATATCAGATGCCAGTTGTGAAAGCTCTTTCACAGAATTCAAGAAGTCTGAACGATTCTAATTGTGTTTAGTCTTTGTTGAAAAGAATTCCCACCAGTTTCTAACAGCTCATCTCTGGGTAGTGCAATGCTCTGTGACAGATGAGTAACTGTGATATACTGGCTTGTTAAAGATGCCACCACTAATAAATTACTCAACGTTTGTGCAGTCACATTTTGTTCTTAAATGCTCACAGAAAAGCAGAGGTTTAATCATAATAATAACAGGATAGTAGCAAATTAAAGTTGATCATCATTTCTTTTCTGCAGCTGTGAGAAGGCAGTATTTTTGTCTGTATATCATGATAATTTAACTTTTGTTGTCTGATATTTTACTTTTATGCCCCAAAATATCTGTTATATTTTTAGAAAATAGCCAACATTTATTTTCATGCCCTACAGTTAAATCATCACTGTGTTGATTATAAAATGTGTCTGAAGTATGAAGTATTGTAAATAAACACAACTTCAAATAATGATGTACAAAGATTAACAAAACTAGTATGTGCTGGAATCGTCTGTTATTTCATTTGTTATTTTGATAAGACTTTTTACTGTCAGTACTAAATCCCATACTTCTGCTATTCTGTTTACATTTTTTTTATTAACTCTGCCTGTTCTCACCCTACTGTTTAACACATTTATGTATGTCCAGCAAGACCCTCGCAAGTATTGAAAAAACTCACTCTATTAAAGTTTCCCAAATATTTACATGGATACTGAAAAATAGAAAACTTAATATTTTTACTTTTTACTTCCCAAAACCAGAGCCCACTCATTGGCAATGGAAAAAGGCTGTATTTTTTGTTTTCCCAGTATTCGCCCTACCCCCTACCATTCTCTGACTACACTCAAGACTGTATCTTTTATTTTTGTTTCAGTATTTCTGCATGTGGCTCAATCCCTGCTTTAACATTCACTAAGGATTTAACAATTGAAGCTTGACTGTATTCATTCTAAAGTGTTGCTAAAGAAATCCTTATTCCTGCTTTGGAGAATAAATAGCCATTAACTGTGAAACAATCTAACTAGCCATCACTCCAGATAGTGTGTAATGAAGAATGTTTAACAAGTTGCTCATAAAAGGGAACATTGCTGCCCCTCCTTTGGAGAGTAGCACTCTATCTTCTCAGGCCATCTCAAGGTAAACTTACTAATAGCCTCTTTAATATTTAAACTGCTGTATCATGGACATTGCCTTGACCTTCACAGAACACTTCATTTCAAATGTTACATTGAGCTTCCTGTTCATCACAAATCATTAAGTATTGTAAGCTAACCCTTGCAAGGAAATAAAGTGCTGACAAAATCTTACAACTTGCAGCTGTACCCCTCCCCCCATTTCCATGTGGAAAGCAAAAACTTTTGAGACTCTCATTGAAAGACCTTTGTGTTTGCTAAAGACAAATGTTCATACTCTTTTGCTGTTAAGTAGATCCAGTAGAGGTTTATCTTTCAGTGTTATGTGATGGACTGGAAATGCATTTAGATATCTTTCTTGGAGTAAATTGTTCTGTTCTGATAACTTTTTATTATAGCAAGTCATGACTGAAGGAGCACCGTTGGTTTAGCGTACCTACCTATGAAATAAATAGTTAGAAAATTGTCCAATTCATTTTCATCTTGGCCTGCAGTGCCTACATCACAGATGACGTTAACATGGCTTGCCCACTTTAGATGATGCACATTAACAGCAGTGCCAACAGAGCATAAGCTCGACATGCCACAATTGTCTGCAACTGTTCAGTTATGTACATTTTCATGTTTGCCACCATATACTGTAAAAGACAGAATCAGTGTGGCTGAATTAACTACGTTTATTTTGATGCTGACTAGTAAGTGACATGGCACTATTTTTAAGGATTAAATGTGCACAGTAAACCCTGAACTATCCATTCATTCGTCATGTTGCTTTCTTCTTTCATGTTGTAGTACAACTAGCCTAGTAGATATTTTCAAAGGCCGGCAGGATCTGTATTGTAGTGAAGTTTAGTATGTGATCAAGAGTGGGACAGCCCAACTTTTTAGTTGTTTTGCAAGTCATTAAATGCTTTGCATGATATTCTCACTGACTATCACTTGTATATTTTATTTTATTTATTTGCAAGCTATGTTGGGACTTCTCACATTTCTATTTTTTTGCCCTGCTCGTGCTAATGATCTAAAAAACAAAATAAGTTCCAGCATATTGATATAGCCACTATTTTTTATTTTACATTTGTTAACCGGGATTAGTCTGACTGGACACGGTCCATTTACAGCGGAGGCCCGGGGAGAAAAGCTCCACAAATTAAGTAGACAAATACATAATACAGTTTTGCAATAAACCAATACGTAAGACAGTTTTGCAGAAAAACATTAAAGCAACATAGCTATATAAAAAAATAGTTCTTCAGCATAATGAGATGCCAGACATCAAAAAGATCATTTTTATAAAGACAGACATTAAAAGGAATCAAGGCTGAGGTTTTATGCTTACTACCTGTGGCTGTCAATTGGGTAGGAGTAGTAAGAGAGCCAGGAGAGTAAGGGAGAAACCGGGATAGTTAAGTAATACAAGGTTATATCCAAGTCTTAGTGAGGTATGTTTTAAGTACGTTTTTAAACTGTTCGGTGTTTGTAGTAGACGTAATGGAGGAGGGAAGATTGTTCCAGGTTTTAGCAGTGGTGTGAGAGAAGGGCTTTCCCAGCAGTATTATTAGCTGAAGAGATAGTGAGATGAGCTTTGTTGGCTGAGCGTAGGGGACGACTGGTAGAGTAGTAGGAGAGTAGTTGATTTAGTGCAGGAGTTTTATTGGGGTATTTCAGGATACTGAAAGCAATGACAAGTTGATGGCAGCTGAGTAATTGTGGGAGTTCTAACCATTGCAAGTCTTTTAGTGCCTGACAGTGATGTGTTCTAAAAGTGGAATTATTTGCAAACTTTGCAATTTTATTGTAGCATGACCCAAGATTATCAGTCAGTTTTTCTAGTGTGTGTCAGAACTGGAGCTGTATACATAAGGGTAGATAGTAGGTGAGTTTGGGCAAGAGAAATCCGTGCCTTATCAGTAAGGAATTTCTTTATGCTTGTAGAGAGTTCTCATTTTTTTTGTTTACCATTTTTAATGGTTTGAGCTATATGTACATCAAAGAAGAGATTTTTGTCTATTTCTACACCGAGACGTTTAGTATGGGAAGTTGGAGAGATGACAGTACCATTTTTAAAATTAATGGAGAAGGAGAGGGGGAGAGGGTTTACATTTATTAGGGGTGAGCAGGAGCAGTTTAGTTTTATTGGGTTTGGTATTAGTTGGATGTTGGTTATCCAACTTTCAACAGAGGTAAAGGATTCTTGGGTGAGTTTTTGTATGATGGTAAGAGATGAGGCTGAGCAGATTGTGTTGAGTCATCTTGCGTACTGTGTAAGTGAGGCATGCAGGGTGGAAGTGTGCAGATTGTAAAAATGGAGAAAAGTGGGCCCAAGATTGAGCCCTGTGGTACACCTATGGTAGTAGAGGGTAGGGGAGATAGCTTATCTTGTCATTAGACAGATTGTTGTCTATTTGACAAGTAGTTTTTGAACCAGGAGAATAGTAGTTGGTGCAAAGGAGAGGGTGGCCAGAGATTCTAGTAGTATTGGGTGTGAGACAATATCAAAAGCTTTGGACAGGTCTAAAAAGATTGCAGATGCATAACTGTTCTCATTTCTGTAATGGTTCACCAGATTAGTAAAGGGGAGGAGAGCAGTGGTAGTGCTATGGTGTGGGCAAAAGCCATGTTTAGTGGGAGAGAGAAGGTTATTTGTGGTCAGGAATTGCATTACTTGGGAGTTTATGCACTTTTCAAGTAGTTTAGATAAGGGGACAGGATGGCTATGGGACGATAGCTAGAGAAGTCATAGGAATTGCCGCCTTTGTGGAGGGGAATGACATGAGATTTTCCAGAGTAGCGGGACATGTGCTTCCTGGATAGATCGGTTAATCAGTATTGAAACTGGGTAGGATATGGAATCTGCTGCCATTTTTAGGAAGCTGGCAGGTAGATTACTAGCTGCTAGGGTTGTAGGTTTAAGTCTTGGGAGTAGTTTTTTGATTGTGGAGGTGGGGACAGGTGAGAGGATAAGAGAGGGCAGGTTATTTGGACTATTAGTAATGGTGGTTGAGATATTGTTTCTTTGTAATTGTGTGGATAAGGACTGGATAGAGTTTGTAAAGTTATGATTGAATTGGGAGGCAATGTCATTTGTATTATTGGTGGAGGTGGGAGTGGGAGTTGTTGTTTTGCCTGGTTTTAGTAGGGAGTTTATGGCTTGCCAAAATTTTGGGAGGTCTTTTGTGTATTTGTTTCGTTTACCTAGGAAGTAATTTTGCTTGTCAAGAATTGTTTGCTTTTTGGCCTGATTCCTGAGTTGTTGGTAGGTTTGCCTGGTTTGGATAGGGTTTTCCTTTTTCCATTTTCCATTGTTTCCAGGCTTTGTCCCTAGACTTTAGCAGGGCTCTAGTATCCCTAGTCAGCCATGGCACATAGTTTGCTTTAGCTGTAATTTTTCTGATGGGAGCAACAGTGTTGAGAACACTGGTAAATGTACTCTTAACGTAATCTACTGCCTGATCTAATCCTAGAGTTAGTAATGGTTGCCAGTCACATTTTTTTTAGTATAGTGTTTAGTTCCTGTGTCTTTAGTTTGCGGGTGTCTCTGAATTGTCTATATACTATGGGCTTGGGGTTGTTGCTATGTTTCCTTAGGAGAAAGGTAGGGTGGTGGTCACTAAGGCCATCTGGTAGACAACCTGCTTTATAATTTTGTATGGGGTAATTCACTAATGTCCAGTCAAGAATAGATTGTTTGTGGGATTTTTTGTCTACTCTAGTAGGTTCTTTGATAAGTTGAGAAAAAATGAATAGGTTGAAGTGGTTGGTATGTTTTTTTTTGCATCACAGGCTAACCAGTCCATATTTAGGTCACCTAGCAAGATGGTTTCTTGTGGGAGGTTATCCCTAGCCCACTGAAGGGTTTCCTTAATTGTGGGGGCATTATTTCCTGGAGGGATGTAGCTACAGAGAATGTTAATGTTTTTGTATTGTTTATAGCCAGTACTGAACCTAGGATTTTGGTGTTATGAAGTTTTGGTAAGGAGGTCTGTAAAGGTAGGAGGTTGAGTGCATTTTTAAAAAGAATTGCAACTCCACCTCCCTTCCTCCTTGTTCTATCTAATCTTAGGATGTTATATTCGGGAGGGAGAATCTCTTCATTTTGGATACTGGGTTTCAACCAGGTTTCAGTTATGGCTAGCAAGTCCGGGGAGTATTGGGTTATGAACGCATAAAAATCAGGGAGTTTATTGGAGATACTCCTGATATTTAGGTTAATAATTAGCAGGTCAGATTTCTGCCCGTTAGGAATATGGTGTGGGATGATCCTGGGTTTGGATGTATGTCCTCTGAAGTAAGTAGCCTTTTGCTATGAGTTATGATTTGTTTGATTATGTGTGCTGTTTCATTGTGGGATTTACATGTTATTTGTCTAGTATAAGTTCCTGTTTGGCAGGTCTTATATGTGTATAGTATGGAATTGTCTTCAAAATTGCAGTCTAACATACACTTCCACATCTGTTCCACACTATTTAAAGTAGTATCTGTTGTGTGGTAGGACGTGTTGTGGATTGATATATTGGTATGAATTGATGTGAGGAAGGTGAGGGAAGCAAGAGCTGTTAAGCGTGTGGGGAGTGTGATTTGCATTGTATGTTGGAGTTATACTAGGTTGTTTGTGGCCTCAGGTGTAAGAAATAGGAGCAGGCGAGGGGGTGTGCCTGTTTAATGCTGTGTACTAATTTGGTATGGAGTTAGGGGATGTGGGGCAGTTAGTAGCAAGAAACTGATAGATGTGATAGGTAGGGTTTGGATCAGGTGGCTGATTGGTGTAAGTAGGGTATCAGGTGACCTACTGTTTACAATAAGTGTAGGTGTGGTGAGGGTGGGTGGGAATTGGGGGTAGGGCAGGGGAGCGGAGTGGGCTACACCCGACCTCGAGATTACAGAGACAATCCGTATTTGCTGTTCAGGACAGATCAGATATACAACACAAATTGGGGTAAGCATGTAAATAAATGTTTCCATACCCTATCCTTGAATATTATTCAGTACTTAGTTGTGACTACTAATCTACTAATTACATGGATAAGGAGAAGGCCTAATAGATTGCTGCCAGTGCTGCTGATTCCCGAGCGGGACAGTACCTTAGTTTCAGTTAAATTAAGCAGAAAAATATTAAAAGTAACAACCTTGTTTCCTTTTTTAAAAATTATTAGAAGACTGCTGGTGGTTTCAGTATGTTTTAAGGAGCAGTCGTGAAGCAGTGCGAGCCTTTCCGTGGGGTCGGGCAGAGCAGGGTGACAGAGAAATTAGTGTTGATGTCTGCCACCGCCGGGATTCGCGAGCACTAGCAGAATTTGAAATGAAGCTAATAAATGCAAGCTGTGTTGACCTGTCTGATCAGAGTAGCCATTTTCATAGAAAAAAAGCTTATTGTTGGGCCTTTGCTTTTGCTAAAGGTGAAAAGCATTTAAATTGAGGGATAAAAACACTTGTGCTGTGGGTAAACTCTGCACCATGCAACGCATGTGCTTTAAAGTGTAGGTAATCACAATTTTGCATATATTTTAGCCAGGTAGGCAGCTGAAAGTACCCTAGTAGCGATATGAAACCATCAGCTGCTTAGCATTATTGCAGTATCTTGCCAGATAACTGTTCTAGTGGTTTGTCACTGCTTTTTCTGCTGCTGTAGATGAGGAAAATTCGGAGTGTGCACTTTGCCACTGTATTTGACCAAAGAATAAGCCAGGAAGCAGGAAATACATAGACATATTCTGGCTTTTCCTTAGGAAGGATATCATTTTCCACTGCCTCCTGCTAAACTGTTTGTGAACCGGGATAAGGTACTGACATATTTATGCCACTGTCCGGACTCCTTTGTAAATGTACAGAGAACCAAATATAAGTTAAATGTATTTTCTTTTTATTATTTTATACATTCCTTAACCAAGTGCCCATTTTCTGAAGTGGCTTGGATGCACTGTCTAAATGACGTGCAGAATCACACAGTAGGCTAAAGGAGGTGGCAGGAATTGAACACAGTTCCCCTTGTCTACAGAATGCGACTTATTAACAGCTTTGAAACATAATCCTGTGTTCTAACTGCCAAAGGATTGCATAGAACAGCTTGAAGAACAGGCAAGTAGTCAGTAGATCCGTATTGACTGTAGTTATTGCATTATTCTCCAAATGACTGATTTAAGTTAAATTGCACTAAGCTTGTGTCAGGTCAGCTAATGTACCATTAATGCAGTATCTGCAAATAAAAGTACCTCAATTAGAGCAATAAGGATGTAGAGCAAGAGCCCAGTGGTTACAAGAATGGTAGCATTAGATACCTGAAATATAACAGAGGATGAACACAGATAATACAGTAAAAAAAAATGAAGACACTTTTGAAATGATTCCACGGGAACACTTTGTCATTAAACATTACAGCCTTACTCTGAGACTTGATAAATAGAAGTCACTAAAGCATAGAGTAAGACTGTTGTAACATGAATGACCACAAAGTGAATGCCGATGTGTACAGTTTAACAAATCTAATGCTGACTAATAAATGATTAAGGCCATAAATGACAAGAGGCTTCAGATGCATAAAGCTTAATATTACGAAATGTAATCTGAAAGGATCAGCTGGAGAGCCTGCATAATGTGAGGGTAGTACTGTTCAGTCTGTGCTCCCAAGGTAGTCTTACTAAAATGTCAGATTAATTTACCGACTTTAATGCCATTTCATAGGCAGTAAACGGGTAGAGATGTTTAAAGGAGAGAAGCAGATGGTGGGGCTATTAGAGGCTAGTTGATGTGGAGTAGGGAACCTTGCCGGAAGTGACAGATTTATAAGCAGTACAAGGAGTTAAGAGAGGGAACGCATCTGGCTTCCTGCAGGAAAAACAAAAACCGGAGTTTTGTTTCCATTATGGTAGGCTGAAGTCCATCTAAATAAGAAAAGAGAGCTCTGGCCTACAGCCATGTGGCACATGTATGTAGTTCTGATAGTATTGTGGCTTTCTGAATTGGCTGCTGTTTTGTTTTATGGTGCCTTTTTTCTTTGTTTTCCCACAGCTGTCTTTCATTTTTTGTGTTATTCTTATGCTCTTTGCTCTGGATACTGGCAGTTGTATTGTATTTTTAATTGCGTGAATGTTGGCTTAATATGTATAGTGCTTAGAACACTGATCCCAGTGAGTAATGGAAACTGCCAACAACTTTACTGAAGAGCTTTTAATCAGAAACATAGACTGCTGTCATTTAATCTAAACACCATGTTTCCTGTGTTCACTTCAGAACATGAGCGACTGCCTGCTGCATTTTTTGTACTGCAGTTTTTCCTGATTCACTTAAAAAGTGATTGTAAAAGTGTATGCCCGTTAGGTAAGGAATTCTTGCCAAATGTTACCACTTCAACAGCCTTTGTTGAGATATGATTGACGCTTATGGGGTGGCTTAAGGGGGGATCTGTGCATGTTGGGGTGGCTTTTGGGGTTGAAACAAGCATCTAACCAAGCCAGCTGGGTGGGGGGTTAGAAACAAAAGGCCTGCTTTTCAATTTTTATTGCACATTTCTTAACTCCATTGCATTCCTACCTCAACCCCTTTTGGAAGTAAAAAAAAAATCGGTTTTATGGTGAGGTAAACCAATTTTATAAGCAAGCGGTAAGAAGGTAGATATTTTCATGGAGTGATTTTGGACCTAGCATTCATTTATCCAAACCTACGCCTACACTTAATTATTCTAGAAGTAATTCTCATTAATGCCACTCTTTTCCTGTAAATGATTATAGCTTAGGATTACTCCCGGATCAGCTTTGTTTAAATGGTTTTGATGTCCTCCATTTCTGGGTGAAGAAGTTACTAAATGATCTGCTTACTTTATGCCGTGGTTCATATTAGTAAAGCAGAAAACTTGCTATAAATAGGAACAAGATTGCACCTGTTCCGACACTTGCAGTCACTCCTTTGCCTTGGAAGTGTGTGCCGTAGTGGTGCTGATTCCCAGAGGTTGGAGACCTGGCAGAGCACTTCTTCGTTTTTCTCATTTTTGCTGTAATGTTTGAGAATGCGCTATGGGGTAAGTACTGCTATGTGTACTTTTCCATGATATCCATCTAAGGGTCAGTACATCTTGTCCCATATTATAAGGTGACTGCTGCCTTCCAGACAAGAGTTGCAACGTCTAGAACACTAAACTTTCTCATGACTTCATTTTGTTAATCTGGCCAAACTTGATTTGGCATATTTTTCCCTGTTTCTTCACCAATTCAAGAACGTTAATTTTTGTGGTGGCCCTCTGGATTGACTGCAAGCACATCCAGAGATAGCTTCCTCTAGAAACTGGACTTGTGACTTCCATAGACATTGGCCCTGCTTCCTCACTACCTGTATCCCACTACTTCAACGTACAGTTGTCAGTACCAAGAAAAAAATATTCCACAAACGATAGAACAGCAGCAATAATTTATTATAGTAAAACAGTGACCAGGATAAGCACTTTTGTCTCGAACAAGAGACTTCTTCAGATAAAAATGTAATATTACTTGCCCACATTTTATACCCATACTTATTTCCTGGTAACCAATTAAATTAATAAAACAATTAGTGAATTTAAAGAACTACTCTAAAACAATCGTAGTTACACTGTCTTACCAGACAAGCTAACTGAATATTCTCTGTGCAGAACTTCTTATTTAACAAAGTTATAAACTGCACCTAGTTGTACTCTGGTATCATTTTGTAGTGCATAAAAATCTCCATGACTCTGTTTTGACTACTGATAAAAAATTACTATGCAGGAGGCAGTCTTGCATGGTTGCAAATCTCCTAGACTACTTAAACAACTATATAGCATGTCGTGGATGTACTTCCGTAGACCGATTTACCGTAACACTGAACTAAATGTAATTGAGACGACAGCACCAAAAGTTCATATTAACGAAAATTCAGAACATCGTAATTTTAAACTGTGAAAACAGTCAGTTGGCTACCACCACAACTGAAATAAACCACAGCAAAGTAAACCCACCCAAGTGGGGGGCTTTGCCCCCCAACTAAAAATATACCAACTCTGAGATCGCACTATAGTGTGGAAAAGATCAAAGTTCACCATGTTGGCCAACTGACTCTTTTCCCGTGTTAAAATTAAGGTGTTCTGAACGTTCATTAAAGTGATGTTTGGTGGAGTTCTCTATTATATGTGGTTTGGTGTTATGGTAAGTCAGTCTGCTGAAGTAGACCCCATGTCACAGTCTCTCTACTGCAAAAATCAAAAGATACGAAATTAAATCTAGCACCAAGACAGCATAATGTTTGTAGTTCACAAAATAACTAAATGGCCAAAAATATATCTCTACATTTACAAGTTTATAGTGTATGCAGCAAAAGATGAATTCACCATTTGATCATATATTTTACACCCGTATATTTCTATTGTTTATTGATCCGGTTAAAGCAGTGTGACAGACATAATTAACTTGACCAATCGAATTATACGGTGTACTGAAGATATAGTGCACTGAAGAAGTATGAGCAGGTTAGTGATCCATTTGTAGCAGGGGAAGAACAATCTCCAGATTTGAAGATTCCTATCCATTTTCATGCAGATAGTTAGCAAACTGAAAATTGATGCATGTGTTAGACCAAACAGTTCCCACAGATGTGTACAACCAATGCCTGTACGGTGGGAAAACCCCTGCAATGCAAAAGCAATGTTACTTGGAGACTTTAAGTAAACCATGGAGAAAACTGAATAAAACTGTTAAGTGCATGACAGGTGGATATTAACAGTTGGGCTATGTCATATAATAAAAAGTACAGAATAGCCAATGCAGTATGTTATTTTCTAAGAAACCACACTGTTTTAGAGGAGCAGAAACATTATCAGATTTCCTGAGCGATCATCTCCCTACCATCGCCACCTTGACTTGTATTAATTTAAGAACATCAACCATGACAAGTCAGGTTAAACTATAGAAATATCAAAGAAATTGGCCTAAACCAGCTTAAGAACCTAGGATGGTAACCCGAATTCGGTAACTTCCTCTGGTGATTCTTAGATTTCCTGCAGGTAAATCATTAGACTTAAATGACTAACACCCTTGGGTGTTAAAAGAAAAGTCAGAACCTTTTTCTTGGATCAGTCCAACAGTCTTGTCCGTTTCACACACTGACGCCACATAGAGGAAGTAAAAAACTGAAGAAGGTAAAAATAAAAGTTGAGATTTGCACCCCCTAAGCAAAGTGCAAATTATCATAAATGGGAGAAAAACTTGCTACATGACATGAGGAACAAATTTAGATCTTACTTAAATTGGAAAGACATCTAAATAAAAGAAAACACTGAACTTCAAACTCTTGGTTGCAAAACATGTACAAAAAAATGCAACTGGAATTCAGCTCTTGTTTCTCCAGCATACTTTGTGCCCTTTACTAACTTGCATTCAATGCAGTTACTCCACCACCACCCCCAACAGTAAACAAGTCTCTTGTTTCTTCAGCTGCTGGGATACAACAGTAGATGCAGTCAAAACAATGCTGTAGAAAATGAAAAGAGCACAGACTCTCCCATTTATGAACCACCTCTGTCCTGCACATGTAAAGCTGAGTAAATTTCATTGCCACTTCACTGGCCACTTTGATGAATTCATGTGTTACGAAAGCAAACGTGCATGGCCTGTGAGAACATGACAAAAGCATCACCGTCACAAAATGAGAAGCCTTCTTTAAGTTCAAATAGAGAAATATTATCAACCTGTTTAACCAAGTACTAGAAAAGGTATCATCAGCAAACATCTGCATTCTGTGCTGAGGCTTGGTTTAGGAAATGCAGCCATGGCATAGAAGCTGCCATAATGAAACTTGCAATACTGTAAACCAGGTACTGGACCAAAACATACTATGTTATATCAAATACCTAGGCTACCTCAAAGCTTTTGACAGTGTGGAGCATGCAGGTATGGTTTTCAGATCATGTGCCATGCAGAACTAACTGTCATTTCACAAAATAGTAATTTCAAGGTTACTCTGACTAGTGCTGGCATGCAACCTTAAGGATCTAGCTTAGTATCACCGATCTGATCTCCTTTAACCAGCTGTTTTAAGAAATGTCTGGTAAATTCTCTGGGTCAAGATAGTGTCACATAGAAGTACGTCTGGAGTATACATTACATTGTGGAAGTGCTTTTTTTTAAACCTCTTCCTGTGAAATAATGTAACCCCCCAGGCAGAAAAGAGTTGCTAATGAAGAATATTTAAATCTTTTTAAAAGGAAAAGTGTTGTCTTATTAATCTCTTACGTTTTCATTGACACCGGATTCTGTCTGCAGCTTGTTCATTTATTTATGGCTTGAGGCATTCAGTAAATAAGATTTCATGTCTCATGGAATCAGTCAGTCTTCTAAAATGTTCTGCTTAGAGAACACTAATAAATGAATGGCCATTGCTTAAACCATATGCAGTAATATTATAGGCATTAGCAATTACTGTTTTCTGTTGCAGTTGCCCATAAAAATGCTAGCTTTGCAAGGTGCCCAGCCCTTTGCAGTGTGCGCCTGTAATTACATAATGTACGGACACCTCTGTGCGTGTGTGTGTGAGATGGACTTAACAAAGTGTATTTAATTACCTTAACATCTGTGTATATACATCACTTTTCTTAAATCAAACTTCCCCCCTTCCCATTCGCAAGGTGTGTGTGTGTGTGTGTGTGTGTGTGTGTGTGTGTGTGTGTGTGTGTGTGTGTGTGTGTGTGTCACACTTTTATACATGCATGTGTATATAATTTCTTCTCACCCCACCCTTCTCCTTCAAGGTTCCAACTCTTGTTGACCCATTCTTTCATCTCAACCCACTGGCATCTAAGGGTATTAGAGCAAAGAAGCGAGAGCCAGGGATCACAGTTATTTGTGGGGTTGATAAAATTTTTTAAATGGTGCTATGGGGGTTATACCTTTCCTGAATGTGTTTTCCCTGCATCTTGCATGTAATCCATTCAAGAATCCAGACACGATAGATTGTCTGTGCATCAGGTGCATGTCTCTCGCTCTTACACACACACACACACACACACACACACACACACACACACAAAATGAAGTGTTTTGAGATGATGTAACTGAAGTACAGCTTGGCTGCCATAAGATACAAGAAAGTACAAGGCAGAGTACAGAAGGCAGAGACATTGGAATACTAATGTACATGCCATGCCCCACACCAATATCTCGGTGATTTGTTTTTTCGTTATAAGCAACCATGTGACAGTTTGATTGCAGCATATTTAAAAAAAAACTTACCACTGCAGTTGTTTGAATGTCTGTCTCAGTAAACTAACCATTTGCTGCTTTTCCACATTTTTTGATACAATGCCACAGTACCTTGGCCTAAATTTAAATAAATTAGCAGTCATTTTGTAAGCCTGGTGACGTACTGATCAGAAGAGCCATTATCCTCTCAGTGTCAGTGACAAGGGACCCTGATCAGGGATGCTTTTTAAATATTGACTCTGTCCAAGACGAATACTGATAGAGTAACAGTATTTATATTAATTTGCATTTTCTGTAAAAATTATAAGTCAGTAAAGTCTGTTGTCTGGGATAATCCTCATTGCTGTGTTACAGAATCTGCATTTCACAATGACAGCAAAAATTTCAGTATTGGGGATGCCTCTGAAACTCTGAAAATATCTTAAAAGAGGTATGCAAAGGTTTCTGTATTCTGTACATCTACTGAAGGGTCTGTAAGGGCTTTAGAT
Organism: Protopterus annectens; assembly: GCF_019279795.1. NCBI lineage: Eukaryota > Metazoa > Chordata > Ceratodontiformes > Protopteridae > Protopterus > Protopterus annectens. Next base: position 926,284,713 of record NC_056739.1, read on the forward strand.
GCATCAGCTAATACACTGGAAAAAAATAGATACAGCATATTCATTGAAAAATATGAGCTCTAGTACTCTGTTTAATTTTAATATGTTTAGGTTGGGAGGGTGACCTAATGGTTAAGGTGGTTGCCTTATAAACACAAGGTGCAAGGTTTGAGTCTCACAAGGGATAATTGGCTAAGCTTAAAATGGTTGTTAGCCTAGTTCTAATATAAAAGGGAACTATAAGAAGGAACTTTGTCTCATTAGTAAAGCTGTCTGGTGGTGTGTGCTGTTCTCACAACTGTATGAAACTGATTTCATCCCTGGAAATAAGCTTTTCTCAGCAGGATATTGTGTTTGTACAATAGTATTTGAACGGTCCTACAAGGTAATGTCGTCAACGACAGAGTATTATGGTACTGTTAAATCTGGGCCAGTCGAATCAAAACTGTTGTCTTTGATTGCTTATTTATTTATTTATGCATAAATGTGGTTTACCAGGTGAGTGAGTTGATGCATGGGTAAATTACAGGATGAATACAAATTTATTAAGTTATCCAACAGACAATGTTTATAGAGAATATACTGACAGACATTGGTAAAGAAAACAAGTCTCCGTCGTGTTGCCTACGAGAGGTAGTAGAGATATTAAACCAAAGGAAAAACTGGGACATCTGGAGCATCAAAGTTGATGCCTGAGCCTCTTTAAAACCAAGAAAAATAACCATGAACTTTTGAGACTTAAAAGTAATCAAGCACTTTCAGCTTGTTTAGAAATTGATACTACTTTATTGAAAAAAATATTAAGAGATGAGCACTTTCACCCTTAACACATATTCTATAAATAGTTATATTAGATATTCTGACAGCTATTTAGTTTGACGGTTATTAAGTTTTATAAACAAAAGAATAATTTTTTCTTTGGTAAATGTTATGTCACAATGTTTTTATTATCTGGTGTACACTGAAGAAAGAAAATAGTCCCTAATGATAGCATTATGCATTATGAAAATTAAGAGCGAGATTATAGACATTTCCAAGTGAGTTTTGTTTCTGTTTATACTGGAACTTGACAGTTAATGTGTGAAGGAACTGCTTAAGAATAGTTGTAAAGTTAACACACAGTCACAAAAAGTGTAAGGGATGGATCTTTTCATACATCGTTTACTTGGGAACTGTTTTTCTAAGTTAAACTTGGAAAAAGGAAAAAAATGAACCATTAATTGCACAGGAACAGTTCAGGACCTAGCGTGTGAAACCGCCAGAATATCTAAAAGTATTTGCAAAATCTGCATATGGCATTCAGCTGCCTTCCTTTTGCGGTTAGCCTTCTGTGGCACAAAGTGTGTGGCACTCACTGTGGCTTGGCTGAAGGAAATTCTGTATGCATCCTCTTCTCTCCCACTGATGACCAAATTTCTTTTGAAGCCCAGCAACCTGAAAGTGGTAGTGACTTTTATTGCCCATGCTGTCCTCATTTCCTAGGCTTCCAGTACTTTTCTTTGCTTCTCCAGGGTGGGAGATTGGTGTAATGGTTAAGGTGCTTACCTTAGAAGCATAAGGTGCAGGGTTTAATTCTCACATGGGTTAATTGGCTAGGCTTAAAATGGCCCATGAGGCCATTAGCCTAGTACTAAGCTATGAATCTAAGTGCTTATGGGATTGAGGCTTGAGCATCATATTCCTCTTAATGACCGTGCTTTAACCGTCTTTTGACTTTCCAGGAAAACCGACATGTTCAGAAAAAAATATCATTTTCTAAACCACTTGGCCCAGTGAGAGGCACTGTGACAGCAAGCAGAGTAGGATATACCAGGTTTCTCTACCCCACCCTGTTTGTATTCCAACCATCGCCAGGTATCAGAAAGTTTTCGCTCTCCTCCTCCCAACAGGCAAAATAGCGATACACTCACTGTGGCTTGGCTGAAGGAAATTCTGTATGCATCCCCTTCTCTCCCACTGATGACCAAATTTATTTTGAAGCCCAGCAACCTCAAAGTGGTAGTGATTTTTATTGTCCATGCTGTCCTCATTTCCTAGGCTTTCAGTACTTTCTTTGCTTCTCCAGTATGTCAATGTCTGTTGCCCAACACTTACAAGAAGAAATGAATTTTCAGATTCTCACACTCAAGGAATTGTCCTTCCAGTTCTGTTAATGCCCAGGTCATCCAACTTGAGACATACATAACAGTATGACAAGATGCTTTTCTGTTTGGGCAGTATGCGGAGATATGAACCCTTTTACTTCCCATGCCTTCCTGATCCTCTTGTACCTTTTAATTCTGTTTGAGTTGTATCCGAGACATTATACTGTCTAAATTCACCTAATTATTGTTTGACTTTTTTACATCCATCAGGGTACTAAACCCTTAGCTACTCTTAAGATATGCACAACCTTTTTGAAAGGAACCTTTTAGCCAAGAGGAGATTTGCATTAGAAGATAAAAGAACTGGATTACTGAGGTTAGAGAAAGAGAGGTTTAACTGAGGAGTGGAAGTGGAATGGGTTTTGGGATGGAAAATGTTTGGGTGGAGGAGTTTGAAGATGGAATGTTTTAGGAGAATGGAATGGGTGTATTGCAATAGCAAACTCCCTTCTAGGTGGCCCGCAAATAGAGGCTTGCGTGGGCCCCCCAACAGAGTAACACTGCCCCTGTTTGGAGCCATGCTGTGTGGCATAGATGGATACAGCTATTTGCAAGAACCCAGTGGCCCTGATGCTGGAAGTACCAGGTGGGGGCAGGGGTGAGAATCAATTGCCAACACCAACTCCTCCATCCTGGGTGACAAGAGAGACTTGGCTGCCTTTCATCGTGAAGGTTGAGACTTGTGAACCACTGAAAACTGGTAGGACAGGGGATCTGAGCTTCATGCTGCCAAGTCAGTGACAGTAGCTGTCAGTACTGCATGTGTGATAGTAAGTGTAAGCAGGGAGAAAGGTGTAACATACCTGCATGGCGGAGAGGTTGCTCACTTCAGCCATGTAGGGGACACCCCTAAGTTGTGAATTAAACATGGTTCTGAGCTAAGTGCTAAGCACACTGTAAGGCATGGTGACAGCATCAGGGGCTGAGGCAAGCAGAGGGTCATTGGTGAGGTCAGCACTCTCCTGTTGGTCCCTTGTGCTGCTAGTCTGAATGGCTTATTGGTTACTGGGTCACAGAAGACTGATGGTACTCAAGTAGCCATGGCACTAAACAACCTCCATATCTGAATAGTGGCTACATCTGGTCGGCTGCTGCCTGAATCAGTGGTCGTATTGTCACTGATTGGTAACAAATAGACTAAGATGCCTAGAAGGTGACTGAAGGTCTGCAGATGGGGAGGCAAACATAATCTAAAAAAGAAAATAAAGCGTAATCTGCCTGGTGGCTGCTCTGGTAAATTCTGTGGAATGAGGAACATAGTATCATCCGCCACCTGTCCAGCTGTGCTGTGCTGACCTGGCTGTTAGAGGTGGACGCTCTTAACAAAGTCAGGTTAGCATTAGAAAGTGCTGCCTGTAGTATACTAACTGGTTTATCCTTAAGCCATTTTTCCATCTTACTTAAAAATTAAGTATATTCAGCTGTGTAACAAAGCTTCTCATGGTTGCATCTGGGGCAGTGTGCTGGAGCACCAGTAGCTAAACAAGAACACCTGGCTTGTTTCCTTCACCTCTGAACAACATTGGGTTTGCCTCCCAGCTGGTTTAACACTGCAAATCAAGTCAATAAGAATATAATTGTTCTCTATGGAGTAGGTGTTAATACCTGGTTTTCAACTTTGTTTTGCTTTCCATCACTGTAAATCCCCTGCCTAAGGCAGAAGAGAACTGTGTCTCTCATTGTGACAACGTGCTATGAGACCATCTTGACTCCCTGATATATTTTGACTTTTGCTTGTGGCTAGACAGAGCCAGCACAATTATTGTACAACATTATAAGTATTCATTCCATCTATGAAACAAGTTTGATTATTAAGACTGTGCAGCTGTCTTGGTATGCTCTTATTTGTCAGTTCAGCACTTTTTCTACATGGAGTCTGAGTGTTGTCAACTTCCGTCATCTCTCTCAATTCAGTACCACTCTTCTGCCTTCTCGACACTCATGCTAGACTGAAGCAGATCTTCTCTTACACCATCCATCCACCTCTTTGCTGGATGCCTTAATTTCCTCTTGCCTTCCTCCTGCTTGTGCCAAATCATCAGCAGATTGTTGTCTGCATTTCTGCACATGTGTCTGAACCACCATAATCCTCTGATCTTTTCTGAATTTGGAGCTACTTTGGCTTCTGTTTATTATGTTCTCATTTCTTCGTCTCTCTGACAGTGTGCATCCTGCCGCACGTCTCAGGCACATCATTCTTATTTCCTCTAGCTTCCTCAGCTGCTCTGCCTTTATTGCCCAAGTTTCTGTACCATACAGCAGTACTGCTCTGCTCGTACCACTGTTTTATACACCTTACTTTTCAGCTTCTTTGGCATTCTTTTGAAATACAGTACGCCTGACATTCTATGCTGGTTGGCTTTAGCCCCTCTGATTTTAACTTTTACCTCTTCATTCAGACTTCCCCTCTCCTCAACCACCCCTCCCAGGTACATGAAGCTGTTAACCTGTTCCACTGTAAACCACCCCTCCCAGATACTTGAAGCTGTTAACCTGTTCCCCTTCTATCTCAATTCTCAGCTTCTTCTGATTTCCCCCATTTGCTGCCATTACCACTTTCTTGTTTGTACTCAGTTTCATCCCACATGCCTTCAGTTTTGCATTCCATTCCCCTGTCTTTTGCTGAAGTTCTTGCTCAGAGTATTCTTGTAATACTGCATTGTCTGCATACACAGCTTTGTTGATCTGTCCTCTTTGACCTATTTACCAGTGTAGTCCATCACCAGTATGAATAGTACTGGGCTCAGAAATGAACCCTGATCCACTCCTACTCCAAATGGGAACCCCTCTGTGAGACCTTATACTGTATGTACTTGAGTCACTGGGTCTATGTACATAGTTTGCACTAATTCTACCAATGTTTGTGGGACTTTGAACCACTGCAGGACTGCCTAAATCAGCTTTCTTGGGACCTTGTCATATTTTTTCTCCAAGTCTAAGAATGCCCAGTTGGACTCTTTCCTCATCTCTATCATCTTCTCAACTGTCAGTGCAAACACTGGGTTAGTTTAACTGTATCCTGAAAGTGACACCATACCAACTTATTAAATCAGCAATCAAAATGGTGTTCTGGGAAATGTGCTCCCCTCTGTAAAGGTGTAGTTTGTTCCATTTGTTCCAGGAAAGATTTGTTTTATGGTCATACTAAGAGGAAAAGACTGTTGGACTACTAATTACTTTTAGTGTTTCCTATTTAGGCAACATCTTAAGTATGATGGACATAATGACGCAAGTGTTATAAAGACAAACTACTAAAAGTAGTGCTGGATTTTAGGTAGGTCTAACATGCCGTGCACAGAGAACACTTAATAGTACTGAAGTACAGCTTAAGGGAGAAAAAAGTTGCATTTTATTTGCTGAAGTGTAGTGTAGGGAGGAGTTTCTAATTGGCCTGTAGATGCCCTTTAAAGGAAAACGAGAACAAATCAGATTTCTGTTTGACATTTTGTCTGACATTTGGTTGGTTTGGCAGAGCTGCCTGAGGAAGAGAAATATGTCTACAGCCTCATTGAAAACTAACCGGGAAAAGCCCAAAGAAGAACAACTTGAGTTTTTACTCAGGTAAATAAAAACAAAATGTACATGTTTTGAATTTTTGGTCTCACTTCTTGCAGTTCATCAGAATTGTAAACACAGAAGGGTCTTGCTTCAAATAATGACTTTTATTGTGGGGACTAGTAGTAGATAGGGTTACCACCTGTCTCACTTTGCGAGGGACAGTCCCTCTTTGGGCAGTTGTGTCCTGACAAAAAATATTAAAAATGGCAAATGTCCTGAGATTGTAGGACATAATTATGTCCCATATGTTATGTAATAGTTGCATAAAATAATTATTTCTGTATCTAAAATACCTAAATGTTACAAGAAACAGAATAAGCAACTAAACCGCTACAAGAATAAGCTTTTATTTAGGCAAAAAGGTAAAGTTCTATCCTTTGTACTGACCGTGGGTATGTGTCGGCCTGTAAAATCTGATGTGTGTTCCGAAAATGTCCCACTTTGGCCATTTGAAAAGGTGGCAACCCTAGTAGTAGATATTAAAGCTGCCATAACCTTTGCAGAATAGTTAAATTCTGCAGTGTCCATGCCGTTGGCTATCTATTGGTGTAGTTCTCTAAAGTATTTCTATATTCAGGGCTGGTTTTATAGCAGTTTGGACCTATGTGACACAGTAGGGTCCCATTCACTCACAAGTCCCCACATTAGGCTATATCATGGTCATTATCCATTACACGAGCCAGAGATTGGCCTGAGAGACACTACAGCAAAGTGCAAGGCGTTTTCTGATTGGTAGTCTTGATCTTATGGCAGTTGTACTCTTGTTAGTGGAGTGGAGTGGATATTGCCCATAATGCATTGCACTAGTGACTCCAAATAGAGTCTTAAGGTCCAACAATCAAAACCTACTAGAAGTCCATAAACCATCTCACCCCCCAGGTAAACACTTATTATCCTCTAACCTTTCCCGTCTCTGGAACTCACTCCCACCATCCATCCGTACCACCTCTAATCACTACCTATTCAAAAAATCTCTTCACTCACATCTTAGGTCCCAATGGGATTGTTCTTGCTCCCACCCCTCATAAATATATGTCATCCTACCTCCTGTATGCATTCAGGCTCAACTTTACCTAACAAAGCTTGTTTCCTTCTGAATAATTTACACTGTAATGTAATGTTGTGCTCCTTCTCCAACACAACTCTGCTATGTTATCACCTTATTGTCTCAGCTCACGTACATCACATTAATATTCTTTTATTGTATTTTTGAATACTTCTTGACTTTTGAACTAAATGTTTTACCCACTACTTGTATAATTTAATAATAGTTAGCTATCTTGTGAATGTAACTCAGTTTTTATGTACTGGAGCTTTTCTCCCCAGGACTCCATTGAAAACGGGTTCTTTTGGCCCAATGGACTATCCTGGTAAACCAACTGCAAATAAAATAAATAAATAAATCCCAGTATTAGTAACAACAGCAGCATCATGCATCATACAGTTTGAATAGCTGACAGTACTAGGTACTCAAACTCCCACGGTAGTGAGTTGCTGTTACCAAACGTGTTCAATAAGGTTTTCAATCCAAAACTGACTGGATTAGGCATAGTTTTGTATACCTGCTCGAGTTACTATCTCAGAAGATAAGAATAGGCTAAATTTGAAGATTGATAGAGCTGCACTGTTTCTTTTGCTTTTGTTGCTGCTGTAAGGCTCATGCTTGGTTGGTAATGAGTATAGTTATAAGAAATAATTGTTGAATAGGCAGTCTTGTCTGACAACATGAACATAAATACTAAGCAAAAAAAAAAAAGATGCTGTAATGCGAGGTAACTTCTGTTCACCAAGACGTGACAGAATGTTATCAATTCAACAGTATGATAGATTCTTGGTGCAGTCACAGTATGATAGATTCTTGCTGCAGTCACAGTTCACAGCAAAATTAATTCCAGAGAAGTGAAACTTTAGGTGCGTCAAGTCAGTGGTGGGAGACAAAGGTGGTCGGTAAAATGGTTAACTTGGCTGAAATTGAAAAAAAACATTAACAGAAACAGTTTAATACAGAAATGTACTGTAGAGGTATTACAATTTCCGAGTCCCATACCAAATAGTGGGGGAAGCAGAAACTTAAAGATAGAAAATAGTTGGACTAGTTTGGAAAGAATTTTGTAGGGGAGTGTATTATGGAAATCTGAACAAAGTGGGAGTTCTCCCTGCATGCCTGTAGGGCTCTGATTTCCTCTCACCTGTTAAAATACAATGTTTAATGACTACATTAAATTATCCCTGTGTGAGCCCTACTGTGCCTTTGTGACCTGGGATATGGTTGGAAAAGATGTTCATTCACCAGTCAGTTTACCGAAAATTAAAAATATATGTAAACTTTCAAAAATAGTTATAAATCTGATCATTTTGAGCAATGCCATTTAAAAGGAGATGCCTGAGATTATTAATTATTACTTAGCATTCTTGGGTAGTTCAACTGTTTGTGATTTTGTGGAAATATGTCGACTTTAAAAGGTGCGAAAATTAACTGGGTAAGGCACACCAGCCATTCAGAGTGATTGCAGCAAGGTGACTAATCCCATGAAGGAAAAAAGGGATTATATTAAATTAAGATGCAAAATGGGGTTAGAAAGTGTCCATGCTCTTTTTTGGCCCCTAGTCTTAATGTGACCTTTAAGTGCAGCCCCCCCAACTCATCTGTCTAATATTTCCTGGCGTCTGAAGACATTTGGCATGGGAGGCAAGATTTTGGTATGTGATGAAGCAGAAAATTTTAATCGGGTTTCATGTTTCAAAATGAACCTGCTTCTTACCAGTACAGTGTCCTTTGTGTTGTCTGTAGTACCGCGTAATGACAATGGAGTATGTAAAATACTTTGTTTTTTAACCAAGGTAAGGCACTGATTCACTTTGATCATTTTCTGGCTTTGAATGACCAAAGTTCAATGAAAAGAAAAAAAACGTTTACAGTATCGCTGCAACAGTGGTAATATAAGAGCAAACATGCTGTGTACAATCCTGACTTTGTACCTCTTTGCATCAGTGAGCATATTCATAAGTAGATATGATATAATAATTCAGTCAGTAAATGGTGAAGTACTTCTCCACTGTTACAACATTATAAAGTGCGTTTCTGCAGGTTGAGTAATATACAAGGAACAACGTATTTACAGCATAAACAATTTTGGGCATTGCAGAAGGGGAGTGAGGTGCAAGTCAAATGAAGGGAAGAAGGAAAAGAATGGAGGCAGAAAAGAAAGGAATATTAAAAAAAAATAGTGCAGAGGGAAGAGGCTAAGGGGGAGTGTGCTGCTACCTCATACCCAGGTTTAGGAGATCTGAGTAGTACCCCAGGAGTTTAGGGGCATGTTTACTGGTAAGCCAGTGTGCACCCACCTGATAAATCATCATGCAAACAAAGGGACTCAGTGGCCTATCAAACAGAGCCCTTACAATTTACCTTAATTAGTTAAGTAGAGGAGATATTGGGTCACTGAGTAATCTTGCTTCTGTTGTAACATGTCTTATAAAATATAAGTTAATAAATAAACATATTGTTTCATCTTTAATTTACAGTAATAGCAAATATTTATGATACCTAATCTGAAGTAGTCTTAAATCCAAGAAGTCAGCAAGTGGACAGAGGTTTCCATTGGTAGATGGGGAAGGCATCTAATGGACCCCTCCAAAATGATCTATATTGGGTCATGTAGTTACTAAGCCCAGCTCTGGCTATATTTAAATAATTCTGTTATATTTGTGAATGCAATGTCATGAGAGAAGATAGACCCTAAATATCAGAAGAGGTTTTCAGGGAGTCTGTTTTTCACATAATGTGGCTTATTAACCATGTCCTCAAACCAGTACAGTGAGAGAAGAATAGATACCAAAATTATAGTATTTTAGTGGTAACCCACTTTTGGGGAGGGGTTATTCTCATTTAATGGCCGATGTGGAGTAGATCAAAAGTGGCATCTGCTGTGTTGCTTTTGCATAGAAGGATGATTTTGTTTTCCGTTGGTGTCTGACAGACTCAGTGTTACTTACGGAACTCCAGCATGCAACAGCTGATATGCATTTGTGGTGAGTATGCGCATCAGTGGTGGTGGTTGATGAAAAAAGATGGACTGAAGATAGCGTAGAAGAACTGACGGTAGGAGTTGGGAGTTTTATGTAATAATGAAGTTATCCCCAGAGGACAGAGTATAAAGTCGCTTAACAGGCCTTTCCATTATTCTGTTAATTGTCAGTGTTCACAAGAGGGCCGAGAGTAAAAAGTACATTAAAAAACAAATGTGATTATAATTTTATAGTAGCTTACATTTTGGATAGCTTCAGAGGAGAGAGAGGATTCTGTGAAAGAAGTCCTTCTATGAGTTCATGCTTTATAAATGTCACATGTGAAGTAATGCATTTGACCCAAGTAAAAGTGAATCCTTATGGTACATATGAGCCAATTAATTTGAAAATAATATTGTAAAATATCACCACTTGGTTGTTTGTTAGATTTTATGATTCCAGAGGCTATGTGATCTCTTCCTAAAGCAGAAGAATACAGTTTTAAAACTCTGATTTTACCACATTACCTCTTTTAGCTTTAGCAGTAAAATAATTCACATGCATAATAGACTGTTTCTGTTTTTTTTATAGCTTTGACAGAGGGTCATGTTGGATCTTTATACGAAACCAAGCATGGGAGTATGATTCAGATACGACATCGCAAGGCATCGGGCGATCCCTACTGGGCTTATTCAGGTGAGTATGACTTGACGAGCTGTGCTTGTCACACAGATTACACAAAGATTTCCCCATAGTAGGATGTTCATTCCTGACCTTGTTTCTAGTCCTTTAGAGACTCATATATTTTTCTGTATAAATGTTTGCTTCAGAACAAGAAAAATTGGTTTTCTATCCTCCCTAAAGGCTTTGTGTAGTGAAAAGTATTATTTATTACTTTGCCATGTATTTTAAGGGCTTTCTGCACGTAGCATCATTTATAATGTTATACTTTTTATTCTGAGGAAGTATTCGTTCTTGTGTGTGTGTCTGTGTTAATGCAAGCATGCTAGAAGGTAGATCAAGGTTTTGCCGAAATCATTAAACAGGTGGGTAGTAGAGTTAACTAGGAAGAAAGGCAGATGTAACGGAAGTGAGGATTTTGCAGTGCAGTTTAATTTTTCATATTTTTGGGAAAATGTAATGTTTATCTTGTATGCATATTATTTTGTGAAACTTTTCATATTTACAGTGTCCCCTTTTTCATGAGTTCCTCCACATATATTTATTTTGAAAAAAAATGACAGGTGTTACCTCTCTGTTACTTAAAGCATCATTCTGATGATACTTTTTCACTGTTTCTCTCTCCTGTTATTCTGTAAATATTTCTCTTCCTTACTTAGGGTAATCTGTTTAGGTGAGGTGATGTTAAGATGCATGCATGCATGAACCATTTAATTCCCTGAAAGCTGATTAACTATCCAATCCAGTCGTTTTGTGACAGATCTTTCTGTAACAGTCTCCTAAGCCCAGATTTAAGAAAAATCTGCCAGTGTTAATATTTGGCATAAAATCCTTTTTTGTACTGTATTTATTTAATAATTAGTCCAAAAAGTGTTTCATTTTCTGAAAACAAACTTACCTTTAATGGTTTGTAATGTTTTTATGGTATACGTGGTTTTAACATGAAAATTCATGAGCATTCATGATGTTTTTAATTGGATGTTTTTTATTGGTTAATTTACTTCTTAGAGGATTATAAAAGGCATTATTTGTTCTCTGACCCACATCTGATGAAGTGATTTAAACGAAAACGCTGTTTTTTAATGTGCACGTTCATGTGTCTATATTAAAGTGGATTTTACAAGAACTCCGGCTTATTCTTGGTCTTGTGGTAACTTGGACTGATTTACTGGTTTATTTTGGTACCTTTGTGGCTGTTTTTTCGAATTATCTGTGCAAAGAAGGCACATGTGTTGGTTGTTTACTGTATTCTGTAAAGCTATCTTCTTTCTGCACTCAATTTAATTTAACTGGTGCTTTACAAAGTTGTGTGTTACAGCTTAGGGTATTATGATATCAAATTCCATCTCTTCAGTTCCGTAGGAATATCTAACTTAACTTTTTATATGTTCATTTACCCTTGTGCCTGCCGAACATCAAACCACCTGATAGTGGACTTAATCCAGTTCCTTGTGTCATGGTGGGAGCCGCCCCTAGAATGACTGGACTAGATCCATCCAGAGAGGTCATCATTCAGACAGCCATGCACACGTGATGAAGGCTAATACCTGTTGCTGGTCTGGTTGGCAGAACACCCAGCAGTCTGGCCACACGTTCAATGCCACCTCACCTTTAAGGGTATATGGCAGCAAATCACTTGCTCTGCCCTTCCGGATGGGTATGCCAAGTCCATCAAGCACATTGAATAGCTCATCAAACTCTTGTTGCGTGAGCCATAGGCAAGGCTTTATCCCCTTATGATAACAGAGCTGATGGAATATCTAACTTTTATTGCCATTTATATTTGTATGTCACTTATCCCATTTCTTGGTAGCATAGTGATGCAACAATTTAACTTAATCGTTGTCTCTGTAGCTTGGTGTCTGGATGGGATTAGTCATGTGCAGACTCATGACGTCTCCATTTTCCTCCCACATCCTCTGAAGTGACTAAGCATGTGTATATCCTGCATCAATTATCGTTTTCTACCTTGTGACTCCTGCATCATGGGATACACTGTGGTTTTATCCTAATCCTGACTAGGATAAAGTGGGTATCGTAAAATAAATGCATTTATTCTATTTCTGATCCAAAGGGAAATACTGGCATATATTTATTTTGATTTATTCATTATATTTTCTTTGGTCAGTGTTGGTAAATGCTCCCTTATGTATTGCGTTAACCTTCCACTTTTGACTGTGCTTTTAAAAGAAGACCTCATGGTCAAACAAAAGAAGTATCATATTTTTGTAGTATAATTTTATGTTCTGCAGTGTTGATGTCCCTGAGTCACTGTAATGGTTTGTATGGTATAAAACAAGCAAGAAAAAAATGTAAAGACCCGATGGGGCTGCCATGCGCCATGCTGAAGTCATCATCCCCTCCCCCATTTTCTGACCAAGGATTATTTATCTCATAGTAAATTGCATCCCCACAAAGTTGCAGCAGAACATTTTTGTTTTTTTTCACCACTCGACTTATTTCATTCTTTGACTCTGACTTGCAAGAATGTCTTGTTAGTGTTTCACTGACTTAAAAAGTCATTGGCGTTCAGAAGACATGTACCTGAAGCACTTGCATGTCCTTTAGGGATTATTTGCATATATCCCATGGGCCTCCACTGCAGGAGGTTTAATGTCTACATAGTGAAGACTCAAACTTGTCTGGGTCCTTTCTTGCAGTTTTTATTCTTATCTAGGAGACTGATACAGGTGAGAGTGACATTAAGTGGAAACTTCTGGTGTGAGAAGGAGTTATAATACGTAGAAATATTGCAGGCCTCTTTTTGGACAGGGCAGGTCAGAGATTTAAAGTATGTGTGTGTGATGGAAAGAGTCCTCATGTGAGAGCGCTTTTAAGGATGATCAGACTGGCCACTGAAGGGAGCAAAACAGAGGGCAGTGGATCTGAGGGTCTGCTCCAGTGAGGTTGGTAAATGCAGTCAGACAGTGTGTTGAAAGAAAAGTATGAGATACTTATCTTTGGATCCTTGGCCAATAAATTTGCCCACTGAGAGCAGCCCATCAGAAAGGAGTTCCTGCAGTGACTTTACATTACCTAATTTGAGAAGCAGGGTGCAAAGAGCACAGCCTCCTGCATGGAGGTTGGGAACTTTACCTTCCACTGAAAGTGGCATATTGTAATTCTCATTTGGGTGCCATTTTGAGCAGTTTTGCATTTCAAAGGGTGCTTCTACAGCTGTCCTACTGCAGGTAGATTAGTGACCTTTTCAAAGCTGCTGGCAGGTGTTCTACTACCAAACAAGGCAAGAAATATAGAAAAGTGTCTGATTAAAGAAAGGTATAGGGTAGTAAGGTGATGGGGAGTACATGTTAAAAAAAAAAAAATCAGAACATGACAGATTTTATGAGAGCAAACATTTCTTTATACTGAAATGAGGAGGTAAAGGCCAATGCACACTTTTGTAGAAGTTATGGTACATGCGTAAAGTGTATAAGCTAGTAAAGAAAGCAAGAGGCAGTTCATCGAACATCGAAGTAAAGCAGAAGTGAATGGTGACACCAAGTGATGCCAAAAGCCTGAAAGAAAATTATTCGGCTTGCTCTGCAGCGGTAAGAGGCACCAGTGTTGGAAGTATAACAGAAACATGGCCTCTGCTGTATAGGGAATGGGGCATATTGTCAGGGCACGACGACATGGCCTCTGCTGTATAGGGGAATGGGACATATTGTCAGGGGCACAAGGTAGGCAGAAATAGTGGAACTCCTGGGGGTGGAGAAGGAATATCATGTCTGCAATACAGTTATCCCCTCGTGAAGCTACAGGAAGTCCCAACTGTACAGCAACCATGGTAAGAAGAAAGAATCTCTGTCATCTTTTATATTTTACTGCCTTAGTCTGTTGCCAGCTGGCTCTTACTCGTTTTGTAATGCCTAACCATCCCAGAATACCCTCTTACCTGTACAATATCAATGTTGGTGCCAGCTGATGTGGAAAAGGTTAAGAACTATTGAGATGGAACTCACAGGGATGAGGCAGGTTCAAAACCGATCATTTGATCAGAACCAGAAAATAGTTGGAGAACCAGAAAGTAGTAGTTGGAGGGCAATTTTTTAGGGAAGACTATTGTACTGGGTGCTTCAGTGTTTAAAGCTGTAGCCAGTTTTGTTTAACTTTGTGTCCATTGCTATGCTGTGACTGAAGGACAGGGCCAGCTGTTTTATCATTGATACCAAGATTTAGACGTACAGATGGTGGAGCTAGTCCTAAGTGAGGCCTGCAAAGTAGACTTCCAAATGACAGCTGGTGCTTTAAGGCAGAAATGAAGTTGCTAGGTAACTTGTTAGTGATAAGGGCAAAGGGGAAAATGGTAAGGGGTTATAATCTTCCCTGGGGTGAGTCATGCAGAGGGTTATGAAAGTGCAGTGGCAAAGAACAGCAAGTTGCTTGGATGAGTAGGTAAGGAAGGGACCAAAAAAATCCCCACTTTTCATCTTACCATCCTACCATTGTGCAGAATACTACTGAGACTGCCAATGCAATACTATATCCTGATGTGGCCGCCACGCCACAAGAAATAGCAAGACTTCAATGAGTGTACAAAAGAGAAATTCTAAAATAGTGAAAGGGATGCACGTGCTGAATTAACTTGAGTGCTGGGGGTGTGGGGTAGAGCACTGAAATACTTGCCCAGAGGGAAATGTGGTGTATAGTTGAGCAGGATGCGTTTGGAGTGACTGTAAGGAAACACAAGAGGGAAAGAGGGCTAGCTAAAGTAAGATGTATCTGCAAACAGCATTTTTGTGTGTTCAGATTGCAACTAGTGATAGAGAAGTTTTTTTTTCACTTTGGTGGAACTTATTGCAAGGTTTGTCATAGCTGAGTGTGGATGTGCAGAAAAATATGTGAAGTATTTATTTGCTTGCAAGGTAACCATATTGATCACAGCTGTTTTTCTTTGCCAAACATGCATAGCCCAGAACCAACACTTGCGCACAATGTATTCAACTGGGTTCAACTAAAACCAATATATTATGGTAGGGAGTGGTAATTCATATTTTGTGCTAAGTCAAGACTGCACAGCCACGGTATATGGATTTTAAACAGTGGCATTCTTTAAAAAGCAGAGTTTTACTTTTTATGGCAGAATATTTGCATTTGCAATACACGAGTCTAACATAGCCAGCAGTTGCTACTGTAAGTATGGCATACATCAGGAGTAGACTTGGAGGGATTTTTTTTTTTTAAAGTACAGGTGGATCTGTTTTGCAGCCATTCAAAATAACACTGTTTTAATAAATGTAAGTATTTTTGACGTATGTTATATAAAATGTGATATCTGGCTTTCACTGCTTAATGAGAAGAAAAAATGGAGGTGCTGATTTCTGATTTGTATTGCAGTGAATTTACTGAATTTAGTCACAGAAAATGTAGTTCACCCTTCATGAGCCATGGAGATGCATTTTGGCATAGTGCTGAGTAGGTGAAAGAGTGCAGTATACACCACAGTACTGCTGTGGTTTTTGTTTAAACAGTTTTATGTTGCTTTAAAAAATAAGTAAATAAAATGCGAAGTAACATGATTGTGTGGCTAGAGAAATTAATTTCCCTGCTGACTATAAATGCAAGGGCTATTTAGCACCATTATAACAAGTAAAGATACTTTTGTACCGTCTGATGTGGAAAAGTTAAGAGCTGTAGAGAGGCGGGTTCAAAATAGGTCATGTGATCAGAAGCAGATAGCAGTAGTATGAAGGCGGTTTTCTAGGGGAAGATGGTTCGTAATAGGCACTTTCGTGCACACATAAAGCAAAAAGTTCTGCCAATGCTAGGAAGGAATAAATCATTGTGCATTTGTTAAGAACCTTTAAGGTAATGGACAAGGGGGCTGAGTAGATGCTTTCCTTGATGGCCTTAGGTGCTATTATTGTAGCTTTGAACAGATGGAATAAAACCATTTCTGACTGAAAGTGAATCAGTTGATATTAACAGCCTTAAATGCACACTAATTTATTTAAGTGCTGGGTAAAGAGTACAGATGTTAACACTTCATAGTACCGTGTAGCTGTGTTTTGCTGCATGCTTCAGTTCAGGGGAAGACAGGAGCGCATGTTAACAATAACATGAATGAATGGTATTGCCTCATTTGTAACACCACTTGTCTTCTGAGAAAGCTCCCAGCGACCAATACCAGACTTTGTTATAAGTGGGGTCCTGTGTAAACAAAATAACGGCAATGTTTCTATTTAGTATTTTTAACAAGTTCCAGGTTATGGAAAAATGAATGAATGAGAGTTAAGTGAATCAGATATTGCCTTCTGATTAGACTTCAGATTAAAATCTGTTCATTGTTTGAAGGTTAATAAATAAAAACACCGATTTGGCATCCTGTACAAGTGCACAGTTAGGAGTTGATGTCTTGTTAGCAAGAGCAACGATTTAGCTTGTCTATGTGAACTTTTAACGAGTGCTTGTCAACTGTCTGTACAGAAGTTCTTGTCATTGCCTTTCTGGCAACGTACTAATTCACAAATACTATACAGCCATGTGCCATCAGAAACAGCGAAAGCTAAGACTGTAAATAGTTCTAAGTACCATAGGAAAAGGGAGAGGAGAATATGTACAATTTTAGGCAGACTGTTGCATAACCGTTAGTAAGTGGTTAGTTTCTGTAATGCATAACTGAATTAGACATTTGTGTATATGGCTAAGTATTTTATTTAGGACTACAGCACAGTAATGGGGCAGAAATTATATTTGCAGGTTACAAGAAACTGCTATTATACCTTTTATTTTCACATTCAATTAAAAACTGCATGTAACTTTGTACCTATAAATGAAATCGCCAGTGAAATACAAGACTGTGTTTCTGCATTTTATTGCCTTTCTGTAATAAGCTAGACTAGAGTATTTAGCATATGCTGAAGTCCTAACAGAGTATGCTGTAGTCCTAACAGAGTATGCTGTAGTCCTAACAGAGTATGCTGTAGTCCTAACAGAGTATGCTGTAGTCCTAACAGAGTATGCTGTAGTTCTAACAGAGTATGCTGTAGTTCTAACAGAGTGCCGTTTATGCTCTGTAGCATTTTTGTATAAATTAATGATAATTCCATTGTTTTTCTTTTTTCTTTGTATTTTGATGTTTATATAGTGTCTTATCCTTGGAATGTGCGCATTTATATTTGTTTTTGATTTATTTTCTCTTGAGTTGTACCTTCTCTTTCTGATACAGATATTACCTGGTTTCAGTTGGTAATCTGTTTGTCAGGCTTTCATGTATATAGAACTGTTTTTGTCAGCACTGAGAGTTAAGGATCACTTTTATCTTATCCTGTTCCCTTTGAATGTGGTCATAGTTTTCATTACTGCATCGATGGATTACTTAGATTCATCTAGATTAGCTTTGTAACCCTTGACCTTTGCAAGGGCAGAGCCATTTAGAGTACCACCAAGGGAGCTGAAGGTTATTCTCTCTGATGTTTCTTCCTGGACAGGTATTGAAAATGTGTCTGCTTACAGTGGCTGGCTTTGTAACGTTTAATGAGGGAAGGTACATTTCTAGCTGTGCAGTATTAACAAGAGTTTGTCATACTGCTTTGTTTTTGAGGAAGCCTTTACAAAATTTCTAAAAGTATGTTTGTGCTGTGAGCGCATATTACACTTTGAGCAAAATAGAGAAGGGGGCTCCTTCAATTAAAATTACATTGATTTAGTTCACATTTTAGACTATGTATTGTGTGCAGCTTTAATATTTTTATAAATATGAGGATAAGGGTAAATCAATGTAAACCTTTGTTGAACAGGATGTTTCAAACTGATGGTACTTAAGATGAGTAGTAGAACATTTTATTTACATAGGTCAGCTAAGTATTCATTAGAAATAAAATTTTATTTTTTCTTTTCCATCATACACTATTATATGTATGAATTTATTATGTGGTTACAGTTTCTTGCTATATTTTTCACTTCATGAAATGGTATAGCATTTGTTTAAAGAAAACAGTTATGGAGACAGTAAATAACAGTACCTTTTTAATTTCATTTTTGTCATAACTGAACAAATGCTACTTAGTTTTGTTCATTTTATTCCTTAAAAATGAGTGCGTTCACATGTGTAATTTAGGAAAAGCAAGGGGCATTGGCACAGATTTTTCTAGCTGACATTGACATTTGCATCTTTCACTCTAGTGCACTTCTTGGAAAGACTTTCCTCTTGTGTTTAAGACATGAAGTGCGGATGGTTTCAGATATTGCCATTGACTTGAGGTGTGCTGATGTTTAATGTCTCATACACAGAGGACTGAGGTACTTGCAGGAGTGGTGTGCTAACATTTATTTATTCATTAACACTAGCTCATGTTCTTAAATGTGCCCCTAAATTTGTTTCATATTTGATCTTGCTACTTCTACGAACACCTCACCTAGAAAAATCACTAGTCTTTTGTCATTTCCACTTGACCTAAATTAGTACAGAGCAGTTACACCATTAACCAGAGTTAAAAAAAAAAAAAAAAAGAAGAAAAAAAGGATTTGCAGAACAGTCACGATGTTCTTCGTGTTTCACTGTTGCAGTCTTAATGTCCGTATTCCAAAATGACTTTGGTAAGCCATCCAACTACCGATCTTCTGAAAAAAATGTAAGGGTAAAGACAGAGACGGACCACACAGGTCCAAAACTGCCGCCAGCGCTTCCGTTAAGCTAGTCGCCAGTTCACTGGTATTCAGTGAGGAGCTTTCGCAGCCCCTGATGCCTACTTCGATGGATTCGCAGGCCGCTACTGATACCCATTCGAGTCTGGTATGCCGCAAGACTTTTCTTTGACTATGGAACCTGCGGGTGTCTCTACCTTGGATGGGTCCAGAGCCGCTGTGCAGGCACCGGCTTCTGAGGAAGTTCTTCTCACTACCAATATTCGACACAAACCGCCTTCTTTTGGGTCTTCAGTTCTGTCTAAAACTACCGAGTTTCTAAGGCCAAGAGTACGAGCTACGCCTAAAAAAAACGATGACCCAAACTCAAGCACCTGCTTCCTTACCACAACATCAAATGCTTAAAATGACTGAAGACCTAATCATGCTGATTAGGGGGAAGCCAGCCTTCCCCTGCTAAGAGAAAAAAGAGATCTTTTCCCCAGAAGCTTTAACAGACCAATAGTCCGACGACTCTGAGGTTTCAGATTATGAAGACATGCCTTATCTGCTT
Source organism: Protopterus annectens (assembly GCF_019279795.1). NCBI lineage: Eukaryota > Metazoa > Chordata > Ceratodontiformes > Protopteridae > Protopterus > Protopterus annectens. Next base: position 926,304,225 of record NC_056739.1, read on the forward strand.
ATGAGGATTCAGATGTAGAGGAATCCATTCTGTCTGCTTCCCCTCCAGAGGATTTTTCTTTTGGTGAAACTGTACATACCTTAAGAGAGCATTTCCACTGGGAATGCCAGGGCTCTCCTCAGTCCAAAAAGAGACTCTGAGAATTTTTGGATTTGCCACAACATAGACCTTTAGGAATCCCTCCAGTTCTGGATGTTGTGGATGATGTCTTTATGGTAGTATTAATCTATGAACCTATGAACCTATGAATCCAGTCTAACTCCTGATACTTTACCCCCTGCTCCAAGGAAACCAGACAGGTACAGCAGAGTTGCTGACTCTCCCAAATTTCGTTTCAAAAATCCTACTGCTGACCCAGAGGTCATTTCCCAAGGGCCTAAAGGTATAAAAGCAACTACAGCTAAGAATCCCACCCCTTCAGACAGGGATTCCCGAGCTTTAGACAGATGGGCTAAAAAAGTATACACCTCTGCAGCTCTCTCCATTGGGGCATTGAATTGCCAGTTTCACATGCTGAAATACCAGCAACATATTATGGAACTTTATGGACCCGCGGTGGTGGTGCTGCGGTAGCGTTGTCGCCTCACAGTAAGACGCTGTCCGGTTCGATTCTCAGCTAGAGCATCTTCTGCGTGGAGACATGCGTGAATGGGCGTACCTTCGTTGAAGGCTGTGCGTCAGGGTTGGTAACTTGGCACGTAAAAATCAACTACCAATCATTAGCGGACCGGAGCTCCGCTGTGGCGACCCCTAACCGGGAAAAGCCGAAAGACACAACAACAAAAACATTAAGCAAAAATTATCTACCTTTACAGACTGTGCAGAAAATAAAGAATTACAAGAGCTTATGCATTCTGCAAGCCAAGTCAACAAGCATACTTTGCAATATGGCTTTGATGCCCTAGAAGTATATTGCAGAGCAGCAGTCACTGGTTCTGTACTCCGAATGCATGCTTGGTTTAAGGAGCAGACCTTGCCAGACCATGTCAAATCAAAATTACTAGACGCTGCTTTGAACAAGGACAGTCTATTTGGCACCAAAGTAGAAGAGGTTCTAAAAAAGATGGAAGAAAAAGCTAAATATATGCAGACAGTCAACAATTTTTTGCAAGTGCAGCCTCCTAGATTCAGTAGGCATTGCCCCTTGAAACATTGGTCCTTTCTAGCCCCCTCAAGGCCAGCTCAAACTAGACCCAGGGGAAACGGACCCCCCCCCCCCCCAGATTACAGTCTCAGTGTATCCAGAGATCTGAGCAACGGAGTGCCTCCACTTCTAAAACAGGGAGTGCTAAGCCACCCCCTTACAGAAAGAATTCACAATGACTTGTCAACTCCACTCCTCACCTCTGCCCAATTGCTCATGCCCCTTGGAGGAAAACTTGCTCATCATGCAAAAAACTGGACGTCTATCACCAAAGACCAATGAGTCCCCAACATTGTATCCCAGGGGTACAAATTTTACTTCCACTCACTGCCAACCCCAAAAGGGTTCCCAGACCTTCCTCCAAACCAGTGGGCAGAGGCACAAAACCAAGGTCAATCCGTGCTCTCCATAAGGGCAATTCAATCTGTTCCTGCAGAACAGATAGGCCAACCCAATCCTAGATCTTTCCATTCTAAACACCTCCTGGTGGTACCAAAAGTCAGAATGCTCACCCTTCAGCAGCTTCTTCTTATGCTGTCCAAAGATGCCTGGTTAGTCACCCTAGACCTAAAAGAAGCCTGCACATCCCTATCAGGGACTCATGCAGGAAATTCCTATGTTTCAGGGCAGGGTCTATGCATTATCAGTTCTCTGCACTTCCCTTTGGCTTATCCGCTGCTCCCAGAGTCTTCACACAATGCCTGGCTCCAGCCATTGCCTATTGCAGACAGAGAAAGATTCAAATTTACCCATACTTGGACGATTGCCTGATGCAGGCAGACAGTCAGGAAAAGCTGTTGCAGCACCTGATATTTGTAAAGAACCTTCTAACCTCTCTGGGGTACACTATCAAAGAAAATAAATCAAAACTAGTCCCCAGTAAAAAGATTTTATTCCTGGGAGCAAGCTTGGACACAGCATCCCAGATGGCATTACTTACTCCAGAAAAACAAGCCTATCTGACAGGCTACTTCACTCAAATGGCCACCAGAACCCAGCTATCTGCAAGGAAAATCATGCAAGCCGTAAGGTTCATGGCTTCTTGCATTCTACCAGTTTCATATGCCAGACTGCATGTGAGGAAACTTCAGTGGTACTTAAAAAGTCTTTGGTGCCAACATTCTCAGGACCTGGAAACCATCATACCTATCATACTTTGTCTATGGACAGAATTTCTTTCAGCAGCATGCAACCACAACAAGGGACTTCCCTTTACTGAACCCCACGCCGCCCAGACCCTAACCACAGATGCATCAGACTATGCCGGAGGGGGGAACACCTGGACAACAAGTGCATTCAGGGCCACTGGAGCCCAAGTCAAATTCATCTGCACATCAACCAAAAAGAGATTCTAGCTGTTCAGCACGCTCTGACAGCTTTCAGATCCCTGTTCTCACCAGGACCCCTGTTAATAAAAACAGACAACACCACAGTTATGTGGTACATCAACAAGCAGGGGGGAACCCACTCTTATTCTGCAGGCTAACCATGGCCCTGTGGAACACGGCCTTGGGCTTGCATATATTCATCTGCAAGCTGAATATCTGCCAGGCAAACAAAACTCTCTGGCAGACTAAGCAAAAATCTCCTAGGCCCATACGAGTGGCAGTTTGACCCCAGCACCTTCAGCCTTCTAATCCAGAAATGGGGGACCCCAGAGGTGGACCTCTTTGCCTCCCAGTGCAATCACCAGCTCAGCAAATTCTGCACCAGGGCACCTCACAGCAGGGCCTGGAAAGTGGATGTGCTCTATCCTTACAGTGGAAAAACCTCTTAATCTATGCGTCCTCCCTGCCTCTTCTCTCAAGAATGTTACTCAAGATAAGATGGAACAGACAAAGGGCAAGCCTGATTGCCCCGGACTGGCCATGCCCTCACTGGTATCGTCTGTTGCGCAGCCTGTCATCGATGCCACCCTGACACCTACCCCAAATCCCAACCCTCCTCACTCAGCAGGGAGGACAGATCTTCCATCCGCAACTGCAAACCCTGAACCTTGCAGCCTGGCTTATTCCTTGAAATCTCACCCAGTGACCAGCCTAAGCAAGCAGGTACTGGACGTCATTCGTGAAGCCAGAAGACCCAGTACAAGGAAATACTATGCTGATAAGTGGAAAAGGTATTCTTCCTGGATTCAATCTAAAGGAAAGGACACATCACTGCCCTCCTTACCTCTACTCCTGGATTACCTAGCAGATCTACTCGACAGAGGCCTATCCTTCTCCTCCATTAAGATCTATGTCTCTGCCATCTTGGCTCATTACAACACTGAACCACATCTCTTCTCTCACTCTCTCAAACAGTTCCTGAGAGGGGCATACAACTTAAGGCCACCAAGGAGAGCACCCACCCCTGCTTGAGACCTTAACTTTGTACTGGAAAAGCTCACGCTTACCCCCCTTTGACCCTGCAGCATCAGAAGAGTTAAAATTCCTCTCTTGGAAAACAGCCTTGCTTCTGGCCATCACTTCAGTTAGAGTGTCTGAGCTACAAGCACTTATGGTTGTGGAACCCTTCATTATTTTTCATGCTGACAGGGTCTCCCTCAGGACTAACCCTTCCTTTATGCGTAAAGTGGTGTCCAGTGTGGCTCTCGGCCAATCTATCCATTTGCCAACCTTCTTCCCTAATCCTCAAAATAAAGGGGAAAGGATCCTGCACTCCTTGGACGTGTACAGACAGCTCAGATTATACCTTGATAGGCTTAAGCCCTTCAGGAAATCTGACCAGTTACCAGTCAGTTTTGCACCAGGGGCAGAGGGCAAGGTCATTTCAAAACAAGCCATTTCCAAATGGATAGCACACTGTAGCCATTTCTGCTACAAACACCATGGGAAACCAACCCCTCAAGGGGGTCAGAACACATTCCACTAGGGCAAATTCTACCTCTTCTGCATTCCTCAGGTTAGTCCCTACCAGAGACATTCTGGAAGCTGCTACCTGGAGTTCTGTACACACCTTCACCAAGCATTACCACCTGCCTATCTTTTCCAAATCCAGGGTGGGTTTTGCAACAGCAGTCCTGCAGAGCATACTAGCCAGCCCCAACTCTTCTTGACTGCCTCAACCCTTTCTTCAGCTTTGGGAATCAACCCAAGTGCGATGACTGCAACTGTGAAACACGAAGAACATAGTACAGTTGTTTACACTTACCATAAATGTAGATGTTAGAGTGTATTCACTGTTGCAGTCCTGATTTCCCACCCTCCAGCCCCCTTGTCTGTCTCTCTCTCTCTCTCTCTCTCTCTCTCTCTCTCCTCTCTGTCTATTACTCACCCCTTACAGGGCTATTGGTATTTACTTTTTACTGGTGGTGTTTTCCCACCATAACTTAGCTCCCTATTTGGGGGGCTCCTGACATTTGGGGCAAGAAAAACTGATGTAATGGTGTCTGCTGCCTGTTTTTATACCCCAGACGACCTGACGTCATTCCTGGAGTGACAGCAACCAACGCAGAAATGCTAAGTCTCTGGTATTTGGGTCAGCTGAGGGCTACCTGCAGACAGGTAACCCCAAGTGTGATGATTGCAACAGTGAATACACTCGAACATCTACATTTATGGTAAGTGTACACAACTGTACTTTCTGCATTTCTTATTTGCTGTCTTTAATCCTCAACTGTTAAAGGCTTTGTAAAGAGAGAGCATCTGTTTAATTGGAAGAGTATAAACTGTGCTACATAGCTCATCTTTAATCAAGTCGCTTTAATATTCACAGATACTTATTTGTCTGCTTTATGCATGCGTGTATGTGCGCAGTTAATCGGACACAATCTTCACATTAGTGCTCTGTGTCTATGATTTGTGGATTACACAAACTAGTTAGGGAGGTAGTGTGATTTTCTTCACACCAGCTTCTTTAGCACCACTATTGAAGTTTGAAGAGCATCCCCAATGTCTACCTCAGGTACAGCGTTCAGCTTTTTAGAATGCCAAGACTGCGTCTCTTCTGCTGAGCTGATCGTCATTCCTGATGAACGTTTTCTGGGGTAACACTGGCCATCTGCTACCCCATCTAACACTAGCTGTTTTCAGACAGGAAAGGAGTCTTACCTAGCTCTGTGGCATAGGGGGATAGTGCGCTGACCCCGACCCAGTCAGCTGCTGTTTGAGCAGCTCTGGCACTGGAGGAGTTGGAGAGGCTTGAAGAGGAGTGAAGCATGTTGCATTTCGATGAGAAAGCAGAGGCCAATATGAACTGCTGTTTAAAAAAATAATAATAAATTGTAATTTCATCCTATGCTTGCCAGTTCTCCACCACACTTGTCACATTAGAAGAATGTTACAGCAATGTGTGTGTGTGAGTGCGTGTGTATAGATTATATAAATATATATCGTCAAATCTATGAATCTAGTGTTAAAAGCAAAAAAAACCCCTCAAAACACTAAATCTACTGAAAGGAAAATAACAATGGCTGACTGGAGAAAATGTTAAATGGAAAAGCAAATGGAAGCCTTCCCTGAGGTATTGCTTTATATATGCCAACTGAAAGATGGGACAACAGTGGCAAAAAGGAGAAAACTAGTTAAATCCCAATATGTGCCAAACTTGTACACATTCTGACTCCACAGTGTTAGTACTCTATATTGTGAATTGGCAAAATCGGCCATCCATTTCACAAATGGACTAAGAAGACATTTGACAAAAGTAAGGGAAAACCATAGTTATAGCTACACAGATAAACACACGCACACACACTCACTCAGTCACACTCGCACAGTATATATCGGCTACTGTGCAACAACTACATGCACGAGCACACACCACTGTGTGTGTGTAGTGTGTGTATACATATACAGTGGATATAAAAAAAAATTACACACCCCTGTTAAAATGCCAGTTTTTTGTGATCCAGAGGAGTGAAGCATGTTACATTTCGATGAGAAAGCAGAGGCCAATATGAACTGCTGTTTAAAAAAAATAAAAAATAAATTGTAATTTCATCAAATCCTCTAAAGCTAAACAGAATTGCGGCAGATAGTAAAGACAACCACAAGGCCTTCTACAGTTATATAAAGAATCTCCACAGCAATACCCAGATTTGCTCTGAGCTACTGTACAATGGTACCTCGTATACAGAGCCAACAGATGTTGCCAATATACTGGCCGACAGATTCAGTGCCAATTTTACCTCTCTCTCCCCTCCCAAAGAACTGATCACATTAACAGTAGATTGCCAGGCACCCAGTATTACTGCTGCACAGGTTAAAACAGCACTGTCCAAGGCCAAGAATACAGCTTCTATGGGACCTGACAATATCCCTGGCTGTGTTCTACATGAACTACAGAATGAACTGGCACTTCACCTGTGTGCCTTGTTCAATCACAGCCTCATCTCAGGCTTTGTCCTTACCGAATAGCGCACTGCTACAGTCATCCCTCTCCACAAAGGAGGAGCGACTACAGACCCTGGGAACTATCGCCCCATTAGCCTAACGAGTCTGATATGCAAAGCTATGGAATGCATCATCATGGACCTAATAAACAAGGATATAGGGAATCTCCAAACTCTGGATCCCACACAGTTTGGTTTTGTGAAGGGTAGGTCATGCCTGCTCAACTTGGTCGACTTCTTTGAGTCAGTCACCAGAGCTGTGGATGAAGGCAAGGTGGTTCACAAAGCCTACCTTGATCTGGCCAAGGCCTTTGATGCCATTCCCCACTTAGGAATCACAGAAAAGCTCCGTAAGCTAGGCATACACTATAACACTATGTGGGTTGCAAACTGGCTCAAGAGATAGAACCCAAAGTGTGAAAGTAGCTGACTCTAAATCAGACTGCTGACTAGTATGGGTCCTCTCCTGCTTGGTATCTACTTCTCTGAAGTCCAGGCCAACACAAAGGGACTCTGGCTGACATAGTTCGCAGACTGTTGCAAGTTGGGAGCTATTAACTCCCCAAGTGATGTTGACATTCTACAGAAAGGCCTCACGGAGACCAACAACTGGTGTCAGAACCATGGCCTCAAGCTCGGTGCCAAAAAATGTGTCGTCATCCCCTTTGGAAAAAACCCGGTTCCCATGAATTACCACATGAGTGGTAGTCCACTGAACACAGAAGGCGTTATAAGAGATCTGGGAAGACAGGTTGACCGCAACCTCTCTTTCGACAACCACATTGCCATTGTAGTCAGAAAGTCCTTCTATGTGGCACATCTCATTACTAAGGGTTTTGCATCCAGGAAGAGAGAGGTCATTGTCTCCCTCTACTTTTCCCTCATTAGGCCAGTCATCGAGTACAATGCCCTATTTGGCATGTACCTCACTTGACACCTGCAACAACTGGAGATGCCGCAAAAGTACCTCACAAAGGGGATTCTAGGCCTTAAACACTTGTCCTATATGGACAGACTCAAAAAAAAAAAAAACTCTAGCTATTCTCTGTCTCACATCGCCTACTTAGAAGCGATCTCTGCTTGACTTACAAAGCCATGTCTGACCCAGCTCTGTTAGAAATGCTACATCTAAAGAAATCACAATCCCTCCACACCACATTCGCCAGAGACCTCAACCTCATTACCACAATCAACAGAACGTGCTGGAGGGACAGGTTCATAACCCAGAGACTGCCCATGATATGGAATAGACCTCCTGTACATGTCAAACAGAGCACCTCACTGGCTCTCTTCAAGAGAAATCTTGACGAGTGGATGGGAAATAGCAAATTTACTCCAGTGGCTGTACTCGACAGAGGCACTAGGAACCAAGGTCGGGTGGCACGATGCCAGGGTAGTCCTATGGGCTAGGCTTGTAAAGGCTCCAGGGGCAATAGCCTAGTACACACCTATGAACATGTGGCAATAGCATGCAGAAGGCAAAACTGGATTTTGTACAGTGACTATTTTTGTTAACAAGACATATAAGAAAATAAAGACTAGACTGGCCTGTTAGTCTTTGCTGTTCATTACAACAATGCAGGAATTATCTCCACTTCTCATTCATAACTTGTGTACAATATTTTTCTGAAAGGGTACAAAGATACCAAGAAAGAAATCAAGATAAAAACAGGAGTTTCAAAAGTAAACTTTTACAAGCCACCATCACCTACTATACATGGTACAGCACCAGTTATGGATGCAAGTGTCTGTGTCTGTGTGTGTGTCTGTGTCTGTGTGTGCGTCTCCAAAAGAAATATACTTACAGAATCCCACACACATTTTATGTATGCATGTGGGTATGTCTAGGTATAGAAATAGTACATAGTTGGGTACATATGATGTATTTGTGTATATGAGTTTGCATGTGCACACACATTTTGCCATTTTTGTTTAACTATATTGACTTGTTAACCTGGTAAATCCATTAGAAGGGCATAAGCTTCTTTTCATGTGTAAGTTAGCAGCACTGTCTGATTAAATGACTTGCTCAGTCACACAGTAGAAAGTGTGTGTGTGTGTGTGTTTGTATATATTAAATACACACACACACACACACACACATATATATATATATATATATATATATATATATATATATATATATATACACACACACACACACACACATATATGTATATATATATATATATATATATATATATATATATATATGTAGAGAGAGAAACAGAAAGATGTAGGTGCATCTATATCTATATATACCCTATACATATACACACACACCAGTTCAATGTTTCGTTGTACGTTTAGTACATTGAACAATTAAAACGAAAGCTTGTTTTACTGAATTGCTGGTTCATTGCAAGATGCTGGCAATTGCTTTGGGGGATCACTACATCACGGGAAGTAGGATTTTGCCCTTTCCCCATCTTTTGCTATCTCAGATTTTGTATATATAATTAGCAGAGGGAGTGGGGGCGCAAGGAGGGGAGACTGTCCCTACATAAAACATTGTTTTTTTTCTTTCTCTATCACTTTGAGTTTCAACCATTTGTGACTGTGTTAGAGATGTAGGGAAATATACATATGTGTATAGCGCAGAAACACATATATATACACACACACACACACACACACACACATATATATATATATATATATATATATATATATATATATATATATATATATATACATACACACACACAGACACACACACACACACACACACACACACACACACACACACACACACACACACACACACACACATTCACAGACGCATATATACTGGATATAAAAAGTTTATACACCCCTGTTAAAATGCCAGGTTTTTGTGATATAAAAAAATGAGAACACAATAAATCATTTCAAAGCTTTTCCCACCTTAATGTGACCTATAACCTGTACAATTCAGTTGAAAAGCAAACAAATCTGTTAGGGGAAAATATATAAAAAATAAAAAACGTACAACATGCTGATTGCATAAGTGTGCACACAATCTAATACTTTGTGTGTGCACACCCTTAAACTAATACTTTGTTGAAGCACCTTTTGATTTAATTACAGCATTCAGTCTTCTTTGGTAGGAGTCTATCAGCATGGCACATCTTGACTTGGAAATATTTGCCCACTCTTCCTTGCAAAAGCACTCCAAATCTGTCAGATTGCGAGTGCATCTCTTGTGCAATGCCCTCTTCAGATCACCCCACAGATTTTCTGTTGGATTTAGGTCTGGGCTCTGGCTGGGCCATTCCAAGACTCATTTCCTTCTGGTGAAGGCATTCTTTTGTTGTTCTGGATGTATGCTTGGGGTCATTGTCGTGTTGAAAGGTGAAATTCCTCATCTTCAATTTTCTAGCAGATGTCTGAAGGTTTTGGGACAGAAGTGACTGGTATTTGGAACTGTTCATAATTCCCTCCACCTTGACTAAAGCCCCAGTTCCAGTTGAAGAAAAGCAACCCCAAAGCATGATACTGCCACCACCATGCCCATGCCTCACCGTGGGATGGTGTTCTTTTGGTGTGTGAAGTGTTGTTCTTGCGCCAAACGTACCTTTTGGACTTGTGGCCAAATAGTTCAACTGTAGTCTCATCAGACCATAACACATTTTCCCAAATGCTTTTGGGAGACTTGATGTATTGTTTTGCAAATTTTAGCCGGGCCTGGATGTTTTTCTGTGTAAGAAAAGGCTTTGGTCTTGCAACCCTACCCCATAGTCCAGAAATATGGAGAATACGGGAGACTTGTCACATGTACTACACAACCAGTACTTGCCAGAAATTCCTGCAGCTCCTTCAATGTTACTGTAGGTCTCTTGGCAGCCTCCCTGACCAGTTTTTGTCTTGTCTTTTCATAAATTTTGGAGAGATGTCCATTTTTGTGCAACGTCACTGTTGTGCCATATTTTCTCCACTTTCGGATGACTGTCTTCACTGTTTTCCATGGTATATCCAGTGCTGTGGAAATCTTTGTACCCTTTCAACAATGAGATCCCTTTGATGCTTTGTAAGCTCTCTGCGAACCATGGCTTTTGCTGCAGCAGGCAATTGAGTAAATCAGGAAAATCCTACAAGGACAGCTGAACTTCATTTGGGGTTTATCAAAGTCTCTTTAATTGATGGCAGGTGTGTACCCAAGAAAACTGTTGAAGCACCTTTTTTAATTTAATTACGATATTCAAAGTATTAGTTTAAGGGTGTGCATACACAAAAAAGTATTAGTTTAAGGGTCTATACACTTATGCAACCAGAGTATTGTACGTTTTTTATTTTTTATATTTTTCCCCAAACAGATTTGTTTTTCAACTGAATTGTACAGGTTTAGGTCACATTAAAGGTGGGAAAAGTTTTAAAATTATTAATTGTGGTCTCATTTTTTTGGATCACAAAAAACTGGCATTTTAACAGGGGTGTGTAATTTTTTTTATATCCACTGTATATGTATACACACACTACACACACAAAGTGGTGTGTGCTTGTACATGTAGTTGTTGCACAGTAGGCGATATATACTGTGCGAGTGTGACTGAGTGAGTGTGTGTGTGCGTTTATCTGTGTATCTATAGCTATGGTTTTCCGTTACTTTTGTCAAATGTCTTCTTAGTCCATTTGTGAAATGGATGGCCGATTTTGCCAATTCACAATTCAGAGTACTAACACTGTGGAGTCAGAATGTGTACAAGTTTGGCACATATTGGGATTTAACTAGTTTTCTCCTTTTTGCCAATGTTTCCCCATCTTTCAGTTGGCATATATAAAGCAATACCTCAGGGAAGGCTTCTATTTTTTTTTTCCATTTAACATTTTCTCCAGTCAGCCATTGTTATTTTCCTTTCAGTAGATTTAGTGTTTTGAGTTTTGTTTTTACTTTTAACACTAGATTCATAGATTTGATGATATATATTTATATAATCTGTCCACACACACACACACATTGCTGTAACATTCTTCTAATGTGACACTATCGAGTTACCTGTGACTAGCATGTTGGTCATGGTGTTTTGCCTTAGGGGCTTTGGTTGAGTGGCCCACTGTTTAGGAGAGTTATGTGTGTCGTGATTAGTGTTGTGTTGTGGTGGTCTAGTGTGTTTTTCTTCGTGGTCTCTGCTGTTTGGATAAATTTTTATTGAGAGCCTCCATGAAGGTGGGTGTGTGGTTTGTGTTTTTATGTGAAGGCAGTGCTGGTGTGTGTTCTGGAGGGTTGTGTGTTCCATGTGGTGTGGTGCAAGTGTTGACCTTCTCCTCTTGACCAGCTATTCCGGTCTAGGCTGGAGAGTGCGTGGCTTCCAATTTGGATATACAAGTGCATCTCTCACAAGTCTAGTGTTGGGAGGTAAGAGGCAAGGGTTGTCTGTATACATGAGGTAGTTGCTACATTGCCTCAGGATGCCCAAGTTCACCAAGTTAATAGGAGAAATCACAGGGAACTGACCTTTAGACATGCCTGGAGGGGTGGGCATTAATAATAAGTACTGGAGCTATTTCCTTGTAGAACGTTTAGTGCTGGTAGCACTTTTGTGTGCTACAGTAATTGCTACAAGAAGTCTGGTAAAGTACTAGACTAATAAGCTAGCAAAAGTGCAGTAGAGGAGAGAACTTGCAGATCTAAGGGAAATGTTGAAGAGCAGACTTTGGCACTGCTCAGAGGCTTACAAAGTGTCCTGGATACAGCAAATCTGCATCTGGACTAGTCTAAATGTTTTTCGTATTTCACTTTTGCAGTCATCACATTTGGGTTATCTGCCTGCAGGTAGCCCTCAGCTGGCCTGAATACCAGAGTCTTCGGATTTCAGCGTCTGATGCTATCGCTTCTTCCATGAGGTCAGGACGTCAGGGGTATAAAACATGCAGTCTACGCCATTACATCAGTCTATCTTGCCGTGTGGTACCCGAAGCAGAAGCAGTTCGCAAGTGCCGGTCAGCCGACTCCTGAAATTTTCATTTTCGAGTTTCAGACTTGAAGTCTTCAAAAAGATAAGTACCTCGTTGGGGATCCTTTTTTCTTGCTCTAACTGATGTCAGAAAAAATTAACAATTGTCTTCCCTGTGGAAAGCAAATACTTCAGAGATTTTCATTCTTACTGCGTCACCTGTTTAGGCCCTGACAACGACGTCCCTCGCTGTCGGGTTTTGTACCTTTTTCAACGCCCAAACTATTCGTCGTCGGGCTATTTTTGTAGCTAAAATACTTTTGTTCTCGATCTCCGTACTCCAAAAAGGCTTCGTTAAGCCATCTGACTACCGATCTTCTGAAAAAACGTAAGGATAAAGATGGAGACAGACTGCATAAGTCCAAAACTGCCGACGATGCTTCCGATAAGCTAGTTGCCAGTCCGCTGGTACTCAGTGAGGTGCTTTCGCTGCCCCTGATACCCGCTACTACAGATTCGCAGGCCACTACTGAGACCCATTCGGAGTCCGGTATGCTGCAAGATGCTTCTTCGACTATGAAACCTGCAGATGTCTCTACCTTGGATGGGTCCAGAGACACTGTGCAGGCACCAGGTTCTGAGGGTGTATTCAGGCCTACCGATTTTCATATCAAACTGATGACTTCGTTTCAAGCCATGATTACCGAATTCCTCAGGCCTAAAGCTCGCACTAAGCCTAGAAAACTGATGACCAAAGCGCATTCTCAGGCCCATATGCCTCAAAAACAAATTATTAGAATGGCTGAAGACCTTATTATCTTAATTAGGGGAAGCCAGCCTTCCCTCTCTAAGAGACCAAGAACAGATTTTCTTTCGGATTCTTCTGATCAGGAATCTGATATCTCTGTTCATTCTGACTACCAGGATTTACTGTTATATGAGGATTCTAATGCAGAGCATTCCATCCCCTCTGCTTCCCCTCCAGAAGATTTTTCTTTTGGTGAAATCTTGCATACCCTTAGGGAGCATTTCCACTGGGAAAGCCAGGACTATTCTCAGTCCAAAAAGAGACTTGGGGAATTTTTAAACCTGCCTCAACACAGGCCTCTAGCTATCCCTCCTGTTCTGGAGATTGTAGATGATGTTTTCTTGGAATCCAGCCTTACCCCAGACACTTTGCCTCCAGCTCCCAGGAAACCTGACAGGTCGAGTACCTGATTCTCACAAAGTCCTTTTCAAGAATCCTACTGCGGATCCTGAGACCATTTCCCAAGGACCAAAAGGCATTAAGGCTACTATTGCCAAAAATCCTACCCCTTCTGATAGGGATTCTAGAGCTTTAGACAGATGAGGTAAGAAGGTATATAATTCTGCTACTTTGGCCATTAGGGCTTTAAATTGCCAGTTGCATATGTTAAAGTATCAACAGCATATTATGGAATTAATTAAACAGAAAATTATGTTGATTCCTGACTGTGCTGAACACAAAGATTTACAAGACTTAATGCATTCTGCTGACCAAGTAGGTAAACATACTTTGCAATGTGGTTTTGATGCTTTAGAAGCATCTTGCAGGGCTGTTGTCAGTGGGTCTGTACTTAGAAAGCATGCTTGGCTTAAGGAACAAAACTTGCCAGATCATGTTAAAGCTAAATTACTGGATGCACCCTTACACCAAGAGTGCCTTTTTTGGCAACAAAACAAAAGTCCTCAAAAGGATGGAGGAAAAAGCTAAATCTATGCAAACTGTTAGATTTCCTACAAGTACAGCTACCTAGATTCAGTAGGCATTGGCCTTCAAAGAACTGGTCCTTTCCAGTCTTTCTCAGTCCAAACCCAGGCGCAGCAGACCACCAAGACTGCAGTCTCAGGCTATGCACAGATCTAAACAGTGGGGGGCCTCCACTTCCAAAGCAGGGAGTAGTAAGCTACCCCCCATGGAAAAAAGGCACAATGACTTATCCTTAACTCTACCAAGTGTTGCTCAACTACTTGCTCCCTTAGGAGGAAAGCTCGCTCTGCATGCAAAAAACTGGGAACTCATTACCAAAGACAAATGGGTTTTAAACATAGTTTCCCTGGGATACAGATTCCACTTCCACTCACTCCCAACCCCAAGTGGATGGCCAGACCTCCCCCCAAACCAGTGGGCGGAGGCCCAAAATCAAGTGCTCTCTCTACTCGGTATCAGGGCTATTCAACCTGTCCCAGCAGAACAAAGGAGACAAGGGTTTTATTCAAGACTGTTCCTGGTTCCCAGAAAAGAAAACTCCTGGCATCCTATCCTGGACCTTTCTATTCTCAACACCTTTCTGGTGGTTCCACAATCCAAAATGCTAACTCTTCAGCAGCTTCTTCCTATGCTAGCCAAGGATGCCTGGCTGGCAACTGTAGACTTAAAAGAAGCTTACCTGCACATCCCAATAAGGGAATCCTGCAGAAAATGCATACGCTTCAGGGCAGGCTCCATGCACTATCAGTTCTCTGCACTTCCCTTTGGCTTATCTACTGCGCCCAGGGTATTCACAAAATGCCTAGCTCCTGCCATTGTATTTTGTAGGCAGAGAAATATTCAGATTTACCCATACATGGATGATCGCCGCGGTGGCACAGCGGTAGCATTGTTGCCTCACAACAAGAGCTTCTTTTGTTCAATTCACGGCTGGAGTGCCTTCTGTGTGGAGTCTGCATGTCCTCCCCGCAGTCGAGTGGCCTCCAGAAGACATGCGTGAATGGGCGTGCCTTCGCTGAAGGTTGGGTGTCGAGCTGGCAACTCGGCACCATAATAAGTCTACTGTCAATCATTAGTGGACTGGAGTTCTACTGTGGCGATCCCTAACCGGGAAAAGCCGAAAAGACAAACAAACAAACTCATACTTGGACGATTGCCTGATTTAGGCAGAGTGTCAGGACTTGCTATTACAGCACCTGGCATTTGTAAAGAGACTTCTAATTTCACTGGGGTACACAATCAATGAGAAAAAAATCACACCTATTACCCTGCCAACAGATTGTATTCCTGGGAGCAAGCTTGAACACAACTTCCCGGATGGCATTCCTCACTCCAGAGAAACAAGTTCATTAAACAACTACTGGCTGCAAAAACCCAGCTATCTGCAAGAAAAATCCTGCAAGCCCTGGGGTTCATGGCCTTTTGCATTCTGTTAATTCCATATGCAAGACTGCATATGAGGAAACTTCAATGATATCTAAAAAGTCTATGATGTCAACATTCTCTGGACCTGGAAACAGTGATTCCTGTTATTCCTTGTCTAAGGGCAGAGTTCTTTTGGTGGGCAGAGGCCAGCTACCACAACAAGGACTCCCTTTCACTCTACCCCCTGCCACCCAAACCCTAACAACAGATGCATCAGACTATGCATGGGGGGCTCACATGGCAGGGCAGTGCATTTAGGGCAAATGGAACCCACAATAGATGCACCTGCATATCAATCAAAAAGAAATGTTAGCTGTAAAGAATGCTGTGACAGCCTTCAGAGACCTTATTCTTCCAGGACAACTATTGATAAAGACAGACAACACCACAGTTATGTGGTACATAAACAAGCAGGGGGGAACCCATTCCTACCCACTCTGCAGACTAGCCATGGCTCTGTGGAACGCAGCCTTTAACTACCAAGTGAACCTGCAAGCTCAGTTCCTGCCAGGCAAACTAAATTCACTGGCAGACGGTTCAAGTAGAAATCTCATGGACCCACACAAATGGAAACTGGAACCCAAAATATTCAAACTGTTGAACAAATTGGGGACACCAGAGAAAGACCTGTTTGTCTTCCCTCAGAACTACCAATTGAACAAATTCTGCACCAGAACTCCCCACAGTCGAGCTTGGAAAGTGGATGCCCTTTACCTGGGAAAGCATCTCAGTTTATGCCTTTCCCCCTCTGCCTCTCCTGTCGAAGGTTCTACTAAAGATCAAACAGGACAAGCCAAGGACAATACTGATTGTACCAGACTGGCCACGCCAGCACTGGTACCCCCTTTTGCGCAGTCTGACAGTGCTACAACCTTGGCACCTGCCTCAGACCCCTTCCCTGCTGTCCCAGCAGGCAGGCCAGATTCTGCATCCTCAGCTTCAAACCCTGAACCTTGCAGCCTGGCTAATTCCATGACCTCACCTCCAGCAACTCTCAGTAAGCAGGTGCTGGATGTCATTCTTGAGGCAAGGAGGCGTAGTACTAGAAAAACCTATTCAGAAAAGTGGAAAATATACTGTTCCTGGAGCCAGGCTCAGGGGATGGGCACAATGGTGCCCAGCTTACCTCATATTCTAGATTATTTAACAGAAATGCTCCACAAGGGCCTATCTTTCTCTTCAATTAAGATTCATGCCTCTGCCATATCAGCACATGATAATACTAAGCCACCCCTCTTCTCTCATCCAACTGCTAAAACAATTCCTTAGAGGGGCCAAAAATGTAAGACCCCCCAGGAGGGCTCCCATTCCAGCCTGGGACCTTAACTTTGTATTGGAAAAACTCACTCTTCCCCCCTTTGAACCAGCTGCGACAGCAGAGTTGAAATTCCTTTCTTGGAAAACAGCTTTACTTCTAGCCATCACTTCAGCAAGAAGGGTGTCTTAACTGCAGGCCCTCATGGCTGTAGAACCTTTCATTATCTTCCATGCAGACAGGGTTTCCCTCAGGACTAATCCATCCTTTATGACCAAGGTGGTATCTAGAGTGGCTCTAAGCCAGTCCATTCATTTACCTACTTTTCCCCCCTAATCCTCAGAATAAAGGAGAAAGGATACTGCATTTCTTGGACATAGACAGCTTAGATTTTATTTGGACAGGACTAAGCCTCTCAGAAAATCTGACCAGCTGCTAGTTAGCTTTGCTGCAGGGGCAGAGGGCAAGGCCATTTCAAAGCAAACCATTTCCAAATGGATAGCACATTGCATCCATTTCTGCTAAAAACACCATGGAAAACCCACCCCACAGGGGATAAGAACACATTCCACCAGGGCTGCATCTACCTCTCCTGCATTTCTCAGAGGAGTCCCTACCAGGGACATCCTAGAAGCTGCAACCTGGAGCTCTGTACATACTTTAACCAAGCATTACCACCTGCCTATCTTTTCTAAATCCAGAGCTGGATTTGCCACAGCAGTCTTACAGGGCCTTATTGCTAGCCCTAATGCTCTTTAACTTCCTCCACCCTTCCTTAGCTTTGGGAATCAACCCAAATGTGATGACTGCAACAGTGAAACACTAATAACATAATACAGTTGTGTACACTTACCATAAATGTAGATGTTCGAGTGTATTCATTGTTGCAGTCCAGGTTACCCTCCCTCCAGCCCCCGACTTCTCTTGACTTTTACCTTTCCTCCTTGTTTGGCATATATTATATCATGTGTATTTGCTTTTTTGCTGGGGGTGTTCCATACCATATAATTGCTTCCTATTGTGGGAGCACCTGGCATCTGGGGCAAGAAAAACTGATGTAATGACGTCGACTGCATGTTTTATACCCCTGACATCCTGACCTCATGGAAGAAGCGATAGCATCTGACGCAGAAATCTGAAGACTCTGGTATTCAGGCCGGCTGAGGGCTACCTGCAGGCAGATAACCCAAATGTGATGACTGCAACAGTGAATACACTCGAACAGCTACGTTTATGGTAAGTGTACACAACTGTACTTTATGGGAAAGGCGGGAAACGAGCGCAAATGCAGGCTTTTATACCAGAAGGTTGAAAGAGATGGAAAGACTGCCCAAATGGCCAGTAAACAACAGTTTCTGGGCCAGAAACCACTTTACTTGTGGTAGATAGGCTACCTGCCCCTTAAACCTGTCCCATTCATTTTTGAACCAGAACCTTTGACAGTTTTGTTTTTTGTTCATCCTTTACAGTATAAGAAAAGTACATCCTCAGAGGAGCCCTTCTTTCCTTTCCGGTTTGAAATGGTACCTTTTCATCACTTAATGTTTCCCTAAAAATATGCTTAGTTAGTATATGCTTTAAGATTTGAGAAGTCTCTGTCATGCTTATTGTGCTTATCTTCTTCTCCAAAGTGTAGCTGTAGAAGTCTCATGTTTTGTCATTTAATGACTCTATTTTACCTTGGGATAAGTGTTTGCATGGCTTCCTTATGTTTTAAAAGTGAATGCAGCACTTTAGATGAGGAATCGCCCAGCCTGTTGAGACTGTACACTTCTGTCCGTGATGGTTTCTGCAAACCCCAGCATCCTGCTGGCTTACTTCATTTTCTTGGAAAGTGCTGCATTTCCCTTTTAGGTCATGCAGTATGGACTGACCCCCAGGGTTCTTTGCTTATGTCATGTAACCCCTCATCAGATTTCTACTCCTGAAGCAAATCACTTTGTGTTTCTTCAGACAGACACCACAATTTGCATCATTACATGGCATTATACAGGTCCCGTGTTATGGGACAGCGCAAAAAGAAACTGCAGTTTCCTTGACAAAGGAACATGTGAAGTTTTTGTAATGGCTTCTAGATGTTCTTTTGGTTGTTTATTGTAATTCAGACCACCTACTTTGTAGTATTCCTCACCCTTTATTTACTTTTCAAGTTCTTTGCTTGATTTCACAAAAAGTGAAGCTTTGCTGAATGGAAGTCGATATATTTTTTTCTTTAAGTCGTGTTAGCTCGGCATAGCAGCTGCTCTGGATATAAACACCACAATATTTCCAAGTGAATTTAACAAAAAATGACCAATAAACAAGTAATATGCGTATCTGTGGCATTTATGGCAGCCTCTTAATTTCCCCAGAAATCGACTGACGTGGCCTACAAAACATGTAACTGATGCAGAAAGGCATTGCACAAAGGGTTTTAGAAAAACAAAACCAGAAATTATCATTGTAGAAGCTCCTCTGTAATCATAACCTCTACACGTATGTAGTGGCATATAACGTAAGAGCAAGGATCACAGAGTACCTTTGTGTATTTAATTATTGTATTTTGTAGTAATTGTGTGTTTATGGTAATAATAAAGCAGCGCACGAAGATGCTGTCGACAAGACAGCATAAATAGTCATTAAGATGCAACGGTATTCAGTGCGTCTTTCAGGTCGAAATCAGTGGTGGTTACCTTTCATGTAGTACTTATTTTAATCTGTTAACTGAAAATTACTTAGTTAACAAAAAACAATAAAAAAGCATTTCACAGTGCGGCATTAGCAACAAGAGAAATGTCTTTCTCGATGCTGAATGTGCCACCAACAAAATGAATCTGTCAGTACGCATTATTACAGAAACCTTTGGGCACAAGTAGTCTGTTAGCCGTTATTTAATTATGAATCCTGCAGTTTATAAAATTACTTTGCATATTCTAAAATGCACTCGGACAATTTTCTTATCAAGTGTAACTTCTGAACAGGCGGCTTTTCCTTTGCTGAGTGATATCATCTGGGCTTTGAAAAGGGATTTTACCACCCACTAATTCTTTTTAAGATTTGTTTCCATTTGAAAGTATAGGCTTGAGTTGTAATTACAGCTTATCTATTGGCTTTTTCTGTCTCTTTGTCTATTGATAAATTTCCTGCTCCGGCTGAGAGAATAGGCAATCAGTTTTGTTTTGTGTATGGCTGATAGTGACTTCTCCATCGTTATTCACCTACTGTGCTACCTGATTAGTGGTGTCTAATTAGAAGCTACCATTCCAGTGGAGGAGGCAAAGGGAGAGAGACAGTGGAAGGAATGATATATTTACTGGCTTCATTTGAGGGAGCTTGCAGAAGATTTGTTTTATTAGATTTGCATTCTGGCGGAACTACCCAGCAGTGTCCGTCAGATGAGAGGTTAACATGGTCTTTGTGTCCATAGCTGTTAAGACCTTTACATTTTAGAAGGATGTATATGCCACCTATTTAGATTGATTCTGTACAACTAACTTGCAGATTTGCATACTGCAATGACTTACATTAATAATAATAAAGATCTGCAGGATTCTCTGCATAATGTCTGCTGTACAGAAGGCAGTGCCTTTCACTTCATTGTGCATTAAGGATTAAGCTTAATGAACTATTGTAAACGTCACAGTATTTTTAATTTTACTTTTTCTGGATTGTATCAGTTTATGGCAGTTAAATTTTCAAATGCTGCAAGTTTTTTTCCATCTGTTTATAAATTGTGCTGGTTATTTAGTAAAAGCAGTGGTACATAACAGCACAGTTTAAATATTATTTAGTAGGCATGCTAATTCAGAAAAGACCGGTTGAAATGAGTAATGCTTTCAACCAACTTTAACTCAAACTGTTTCTTTAGCCACAGTAAACAGACTCTTCTTGAGATCTTCGCAGCACATGGTGGTGTACAGATTTGTTATCAGTAGGTTATCTAAATATTAAGCAATGTGACAGAAGAATAACAGCTGTCCATTAAAATTAAGATGTTTGTTATATTTATGGCTATAAACAAGGTTGTTTGCCCATCATTTTCAGAGCTAATAGGCAGAAGACAATTAGTAAACCATCAGTGTCAGCAATGAAATTAAATTGGTATCAAAACAGAAGTAATATGAAGGAAAATGTAGGGAAGGAACATAATGTGAAAGAAAGCAAACTGCCATATTTTTTCCAGTGAGTATTGCAGTCTGACAAGGCCTGTGTTGCACGTGATGTATAATAAAGGTCTGTGTGTTTCTTCTTCATTTTTCTGTGTCAGTTAAGTAGTGCAGACATAGCAGCTTATGAGAAGAGATGAGAGCAAAGGTATAAATTAGCTAGCTACAAATGCATGAAAAGTATTCAGCAGCAGCGAATACAGATGATAAACAAGGCAGTTGTGCAGGCAAGATACAGCAGAACAGTTAGAGACTCTGAAAAGTATCAGAGGAGTAACAGAACATGCAATTACCAGCCATCACAGCTTTAAAATGTACAACGTTTTGATAGCATTAGGAAATAAGGGCCATGCCAAAGTTTAATGCTGTATGAATTTAGATGAGGGTTCGAGGTCTTTGATAGGAACGACTTAAAAAAGTAAAGATAAACTGGGGAGACAATAACCAAGTTGTTTGATTATACAGTTAATTAAGAAATGAATGAAGCAGTAATGAATCTGATGGGATGGGATTTCTGATTTATGCTGGAGTCTGTCAAGATTCTGATTCTAAGCCTAATACTGGTCCCCCAGCCTTCTTTAATTATAGGTCTATTGTTTTTATAAATGTTGATAATAAACTATACGCTTCTGTTTTAGCTGTCCGATTGTAAAGTAGCTTGTCTCAAATTTTGTCTTTCTAATCAGGATTTAAAAACGTCATCAATTTTCAGATCATACTATTGCAAAGGATTTATTGGTGATGCCCTTTTTTGAAGGTTATTTAAGTATGTTATATTAACAGCTGATGCCTCAAAGTAATGTGTTAAGGTTGATTATGCCTTCTTGTTTACATAGAGATACAGGATTCCCTAAGAAATATATTGATGCTTTTAGCTTATTATATGCATACCATTCGGCTCAGATCTCTACAAGTGGGTGCTTGTGTCAATATATTCACATTCAAAGTGAAACTCATAGCTGTTATATCAATAGATGTGGTGTTACAATATTACTTCAGTCCAGATCAAACACAAAGCACAGGCAGAGCATGATATTTAAAATGTTTTTCTAAAATGTTTACCTAACATTGGGTAAAAACATAGCATTACTTTTTAATGTATCATAAAAAATATCCAAATGCCAAAAATATAGTGGTATGCTTATTGGTGGTGGCGAATAAAAGATTGAAAGCAAAAACAAAAGTTACCAGTGGCGTACCACAGGGCTTATTGTTGGGCCTTTTCTTATCTGACATCTGTTTCTTAGACCTTAAGACCAATACTGGCATGTGGTTATTTTAAGTGTTCATAGCTTCATAGGTAAGTACTAAACTAACTGCCTTCATTTGCCATTTTAAGCCATCCAGTTTCCCATTTTGTGCTCAAAATAACCTGCCCCATTTGGTTAGACTGGCCTTACCCATTCCATGGTCGATAATTATATATTTTCCCTAATGAGAATGTTGTTGTGACTTTCGGCTTTTCCTGGTTAGGGGTCGCCACAGTGGAACTCCGGTCTGCTAATGATTGGCAGTTGATTTTTACGTACCGAGTTGCCAGCCCTGACGCACAACCTTCAACGAAGGTACACCCATTCATGCATGTCTTCACGCAGAAGACACTCTAACTGAGAGTCTTGGAATAATACCATAGATAATTTGAGTGGACCCATGCATGGGGATAAAGCATTTAGAAGCTGCCTCTGTCCATTAGTAGGGCAGAGGGCAGTCCCGGGGTAACTTTTCTGTTTTCTATCCATAGATCTAAGTTACAGATAAATATACACAGGGATGAACTTTGTTTTATGTGGACGGAAGTGTGTTCTACAGCAGTGGTATCCCCTGTGAGATATCCCTCTCCCTGCACACCATGTTTATTTTGCAGAAGACATTTAAATACCTAGACTGAGTATTTCTGATACCATTGACATGCGTTCCGTCACGTTTTATTCTACCTTGTATGTCTACCAAGGCAGATGGTGCCACCAGCACTGACCTGCATTCTCTTCATATCAGTGCCTGTTTTACAGTGTCAATTTTAAAGGTAAACTCTTCTTTAAAAAAGTGTCCCTATGTGACATCACTGAAAAGTTCATTTGACTTGACTGTTGGTGATGTCAACATAAGAAATGCATACGAGTCTGTCCATAGATTTCACTGGATGCACTTCAATGTGTTTGCAGCTCCCCGTTCAGTAAGGTATATGGATGCACACCACATTGTCTCTCAAACTGTCAGTGAGGGATTCAGTAAAATTATGTGGATGTGTTCCTTAAGAAACCACCCACATCATGCATATTAAAACTGTGACAACACATTAACATTTGCAAATAATTGTAAATTGTTTGCTGTTATTTGACTTTCCACTGACTCTCAATTGTTCCCATATGGGTTACACCATGTTAACATTGGGATAAGGAGAGTAGTCTCAAGTTAACTGTGAACAATGTAGTATAGTTTTTTTGGTAAATTAAACCATTCCTGCATCATAGATGACATACCACTACAGTCAAATACTATCATAAAAGAGCTAAGCAGTCTTTATTGGTAATTTCTTGTCTTTTGACTATCATGTCTCTGCAGTAGCTCAGAAAGCCTTCTGTCTCTAGATCCAACAAATTCTTTAATTTGCCTTTATTTGTCTGATCAGACCCGTTATTGAACATGATTGGCCCTTTTGGCATGTATTTTTTTAAATATTACTCAATTTGAGAGACCGTGGTGCTGCAGTAGCGTTGTCACCTCACAGCACAGTTCTCAGCTCTTCTGTGTGGAGGCATCAGGGCTGGTAACTCCACTACCAAACATGAGCGGATCGGGATAAGCTAAAAGACACAACAACAACAACTCAGTTTGAGAGACCAAAGAGATTCCCAAGTAACAATATCAGTAGCCTCAGGAAGTCTAGCTGTCTGGACAGATTGGCAGCCCTCTGTCTGAACTCAGTATGTTAGTGTCTAGCCTTCCTGCCTATGAAAGAGCCTACCCCTTTTCATCTTCTGTTCCTTAACAGAACAGATATTTGCTGAAAATAACCAGTTAAAGGAACTAAACCTTATTAACAAATAAACAAGACACACTGGCATGATAGATTGATATTGAACATATACCCCTCCTGTTGAACCCCTTAATCAAGCAGAATAGCTCCCTTGTCACCTTGAAGGCAAAACCTAGGTAATTGGATGGGCAGCCTCAGATTCTTCTCTGCTCTGTCTTGACTGATGAGGGAAATTTTGAATCCGATTTCTCGGATAAGCTTTTAATGGTCTATAGATTCATTGCCTAGTACTTACCTGTGAATTTAGAGTGACCAAGTCCTTTGGATTCTCTGGGATTACATAGCATTAATTTAGGTTGAAGATTTTATTTTAACAAAAAATGACTTTATCAGAAAGGCAGCATACTGCCATCTAGTACATGAGCAAGTATTTCCGTTGTTTTACTATCCCAGGGGCTCATATCTCCCTTCGCTCCCCTCCTTATTTTGTTATACAAGCCATTAACCTCAGACTTGCATCCTACATTATTTGTTCTCTGTTCTTTATATTAGGCAGATAATCCATTCTCTGTTCTGTTTATCAGAAATATATTGTACATTGTTTTCTCATAATAGTTCTTTGTAAAATTTTGAGAATATGCACTCATCTTTTCCGAATCTCTAATACACCAAACTTTCTTTAAAATTTTCTTTATATAGTGAGTTTAGGTTTTGCTTAGCTTACCTAAGTATTGGTTCAGATGCTCAAAATCATACTCTGAATTTTGCTAATACAGCCGCACATTGAACTTACCCTGATTCATTCTTTCTCTACTTGCTTTTCCTATCTCACACACCATGAGTCCATCATTGCATTCTTATCAATATCCGTTCCAAGTTCCATCCTTGCATCTAATGTGGTTGTGTGGAAGATGCAAGTGTCATCAGACTTGCTTATTAACATCTTTTCCATTTTTTAAAAAAGATTATTCAAGAAAATCAAGGTAAACATTTTTTGTTAGCTGATTGGCAGTTTTTATTAGTCTGTGTTATTCAGGAGCTTTTAACTACTTTTTTTATAAACTGGTATGAGGATGTTGCTAGTTCATGTATCTACAAAGACTAACTAAAAAGTGCTGGAAATGTTTCATCGCTAATTCCCCTTATTCCAGACAAGCTGCTTGGTAAACTTTATTCCTTAGGCCAGCATGGCATGTAGTTTTTGTACTTTTTAAGATTTTTAGTTGAACTACTTAACACTTCTCCTGTTATTACTTGTAATCAAAAAACGTCTCACAATTCTCTATATATATATTTTACCACTTTTAAACCAATCCCCTATCTTTGGTTTCCCACTATGTAACCTGATTTCTCTCTAGAAGGCGGTACTGTCCTTGCGTGATGGGCTTGATAAGATCTTAAACATTTTGTTCTCTTTCTTTTCTGCGTGTATATATGTATATTTTTAATACAGTTTCTGCGATATCTTGGTTATTTCAGCATTGATTGATTCAGTCCACCATCTCCAACTTGAACAAAGTTTGCTTATTCACCTCTGACCTTCTTTGCCAGACTAATCTTGATTCTTGCCTTTGCACTTACCTTTCTTTTCAAATGAATGACTTTAATTCTTCTAGGACCTGTTTAACATCAGCTCCATCAGCCTCCTTTATGGCTTCTGAGGTTAGTTCTCATGCAGCCACTGAGCAGACTCCTTTGCTATTATTATGGGAATTTATGTATTTTATACCAAATTTCTTCACCCATACCCTCTGTTTTCCCTTTCCTAAAGTCTAATTTCAAAGTCAGGGATAAATGGTCACTTCAGGTTCTGTTATGCATTTCTAAGTTTTACAACTATGTTCAAAGTTCTTGTGGATATAATGCAAGCAGTCACAGAGCTTTTTTTGTAATGAATTTCAGTTCAGCTGTGTTCCATTTTTATCATGAAATCATACTTTGTTACAAATTTCAATAACTGAATTCCTTGACTGTGTATTATATGATTGTCTGCGCTGCCACTATCCATTTTTGTGGTTCTCAGAAGTTTTCCCATTATTCTTGAAAGTAGCTTTCCTGGTATTCATGTCACCACGTTGTAAGTTCCACATTTTCTTTACCATCTAATTTCAAAGCTTTCCCTAATTCTTTCCACAGAGTCCCTCCTTCACTGGTCTTAGCCTTTTCCTTGGATTATACACAGTCACTAATATGAATTTCTATTTTTTTACCTCTTGCTCTCAACATAAAAGTACCAGGTTTAGGCTGTTTGTTTTGCTTTTAGCTCTTTAATTTATGCAATAACAGTCATCATTTGGGTCTCCCTACATTTTTTCTCATTTTCTGGTTATTCAAATAACTTCAAAAGTTTGTTTTCTTAATCTTTCAATACTTTCCATCCATTTCTCTTGAAAGGGTAAAATACTGTGTATTATTTTACATATTTCCAAAGGTTTTAATCTTCTAGTTTGCCTGAGAGTTCAGCAATATTCCAATATGGCATTCTTAATTTCTCTTTATAGAATACAAAACAACAAAGCTTTCGGGTAGAACCCTTCCTCAATACTGTTACATATACTAAAAAAACAAACTGGTTTAAATACAAGTCAGAGAAGTCACATGGCTCGCAGTCCAAAAGTCATGTGACAAAAAACAAATAAAAAAATAAAAAGCATATAACGATATGCATAAAAACACACACAATTTCAAAAACATATATGTATATACTATAAGCATATATTAGCGTAATTTAGTTTGTTGCAATTTAATAAGAACAGGTTTTAATGTAACCATAGAATTTAAACCTGGGGGGTGGTCAGAAGCAAGCCTGAGTATCCACTCATATTCCTTAGTCTCAAGTAAGTTATTGCTGTCACCACCCCTTAATGTTATACGTAAAACATCTATGACCCTAAACTTAAATCTATGATCAATACCACACTCAGCTATATGTTTATATAAAGCATTCCTATCATTAACTCTCCTAATCTCTGATTTATGTTCAATAATGCACTCTTTCAGCTTCCTGGTTGTTTTCCCCACATAAAATGAGGGACACACCACACAGGTTGCCAGATATACCACATTAGTGCTGACACATGTCAGTAGGTTGAACACTGATGACACACATTTTAGCATACAGCTTGATGAAATGATTAATGACTTCCTGGACAGTGGTTATGACTCAAAATTACTATTGGATTTGAAAGCTAAAACTATAGCTGATAGAAAAACATTATTGAAACCTACTTTCTTAGATGATTGTAATTCTAATATTATGGAACATCAAGATTCTACAATTAGATACATTACCTCTTTTAATACCAAGACATATTTTGTAAAACAGATTATACAGAGGAATTGGGTTATATTGATGGCATCTACTGAGGTTAAGGCCGTTTTGGGTGATAGACCCTTTTTCTCATATAGAAATATGAGGACTTCAAAGAGCAGACTATGCTATAAAGATCTCAACAGACCCCTGAATTGGCCCGTCTCTACTAAGCCGGGCACCTACAGATATATGAATTGTACTTGTTCAGATATTATTAGTGACAATAGTAATGAGTTTAAACATCCCATCACTGGTAAAGTATATAGCTTTGATTTATCGGCTACATGTGTCAGCACTAATGTGGTATATCTGGCAACCTGTGTTGTGTGTCCCTCATTTTATGTGGGAAAACAACCAGGAAGCTGAAAGAGCGCATTATTGAACATAAATCAGAGATTAGGAGAGTTAATGATAGGAATGCTTTATATAAACATATAGCTGAGTGTGGTATTGATCATAGATTTAAGTTTAGGGTCAGATGTTTTACGTGTATAACATTAAGGGGTGGTGATAGCAATAACTTACTTGAGACTAAGGAATATGAGTGGATACTCAGGCTTGCTTCTGACCACCCCCCAGATTTAAATTCTATGGTTACATTAAAACCTGTTCTTATTAAATTGCAACAAACTAAATTACATTAATATATGCTTATAGTATATACATATATTTTTTTGAAATTGTTGTGTGTGTTTTTATGCATATCGTTATATGCTTTTTATTTTATATTTTTATTTTTTTATTTGTTTTTTGTCACATGACTTTTGGACTGCAAGCCATGTGACTTCTCTGACTTGTATTTAAACCAGTTTGTTTTTTTAGTATATGTAATAGTATTGAGGAAGGGTTCTACCTGAAAGCTTTGCTGTTTTGTATTCTATAAAGTGGTTTTCTCAACAAACTTTGTTATTCTTAATTTCTCATCACAGACATTACTTTTTGATTATTTATATCCCTACTCCGACTTCATCACCTCTAATTCCTTCATCATTCCCTTCTCATTCTACTCAAATAGACTTGTAACCTCACGTTTCTTTGCCGTCTTCTTCTTCACATTATTGCGCAGAGACTCTGAATACCAGAAACCAGGCATAAATATTTTTTTTGATTCGATTGCTTTGAATTTCTTACGATTCTGTGACCGCGTGTACTTATGTAGTTTGCCTTTCTCTTTTGGTCTATATCAAATCTTTATTTGCAATTTGTTTGCTTTGAATTCCCCTAACAATGCTTTTAGAAACATTTTCGGCACACTTGGTGTTTCTCGTAACATACTGGGAGATTGAAAAGGGACACAATCCATATAGCTTGCAATATTTCATCCTCCTTAATACTTTCTACTTGAACTTTTTTTCATTCATTTCATCTGATATCCTATTTTCTAATTCCCGTCTACATAACGAAAAGCATTCTTTGTTTCAAAATATGTACCAAGCCATTCTTCCTTAGTCAAAGTAGGATGTCTATGAAAATGTCATCCTGTAATTTGTATTTCCTTAATATCTAGTCTAGCAATAAGATCACCTAGAGTCATATTCACAAAACTTCCTTTCATCCATGCAGTTTTAACTCTAAAGTTCTTCCCACTAGACCATCTATGCTTCTTACAGGTTCCTTTCTTTCCTCTGTCCTATTTTTAACCGATGAGCTTAACATTCCTTAACTAACTGAAAATCCACTGGACTCAATGCCTCTAACAGTATTACTCTTTGTTTAATGCTATCTGTATAATTACCTCACTTATCTTTGTCCTTTTATAGTTCTAAGTTTCTCTTATCATTGTTAACCTCCTTAATTTGTTCACTTGAAATGTTTTTCCTTTCACTGTCAGCTATTCATGTTTCTCCATATTCCTTTCCATGTTCCCTTGATTTTATTCTGCTTTATTTTCTATACTTTTCTGTTCTTATTCTTGCCAATTCTTTCCATTATATTTTTCACAGTTTCCTCACATTATTTCCCACTGATTTTTCTATTCTCTTTAGCGGCCCATGCATTGCATTAGACATCACCCTACATATATATATATATATATATATATATATATATATATATATATATACACACACATACATACACACACACCTCATCCACAAACAAATCCCTCTGCCCTTGCAGACACTCACTGAAATATTCAACAGAGTGTGCACACAGGCCCACAGGCATACGACTCCAGACTCTCAATTCCCTACCTAACTCTTCTGATGCAAACCCCCCACCCCAAGCTGGCAAGTGTACATTGTCACACACATACATTCATGTCCCTACAGACAGACATGCACATTTACCTGTGCCACGAATATTCCCATAGGAGTGAATGGGTGAACACTGTGTTCTGATGTCTGTTGCTTTTACTCTTACAGTAAGGTTTTACTTAGCCAGGTGATTTTCAGGAGCTGCAGTAATTCCCATGGAAGAGCACATGGCTAATTCCTTTTAACCACTGCCCTTGAAGGCCACATTAGCATGCGGTTTCACCTGCAAGAACATTAGCTGTGCTGAAGCCCATGCAAGGAGAAAGCTTCTGTTGTTCAGTGGTCTGGGAATTTAAGGGTTTAGCATGATGTAAAACCCTTCTGAGTTCAGGCTTAAGCATCGCAGTAAGCCTCCCTGAATTCCAAGTCCAGAGTATCTAATTCTAACCTTCTCTGAAGTTTCTATATTTTAGCATTCTTTTCTAGCCAAACATGTCAAGTTTTCTTTGCTTAAGAAATGTGTCATTACTCCCTCTCTTGTCTTTTTTTCGTTACATACTGCTGTACGTCTTGCTCTTTCTCTTTCCAATACACTGATGCCGGCCTTCTCTTCATTTTCTAAACTTCTCACCATAACTTTCTCACCTTTACCTTGTATCCCTAAATCACCAACTATGTTTTGTAATGTGATGATGCCATCCCTCTGCATCACATTTAAATGAGCTTTTAACATTTTTAACAGAGTTTCTGCTTGAGTTTTTATTTAAATTCTTCATTATCCCTTTTTTGTGACCATGATTTGTTTGTTTTATTTATCTGGCATTTATTTAGTGGGACTAGGATAATTTCCTATTTTCAGGGGATGCCTGGGGAAAAAAGCTCCACATTGACATATGGTTACAGTTAAACATCTAAGTTATTACAAAACCTAATACATAAGGACAATATATATTTTTTTTCTTTCGGCTTTTCCCGGTTAGGGGTAGCCACAGCGGAACTCCGGTCTGCTAATGATTGGCAGTAGAGTTTGACGTGCTGGCTTGCCGGGCCTAACGCACAACCTTCAACGAAGGAATGCCCATTCACGCATGTCGCCACACAGAAGACGCTCTGAGAATCGAATGGGCAACGTCTAACTGTGAGGCGACAATGCTACCGCAGCACCACCACCGCAGTACATAAGGACAATATATTAATTGCTTACTGTATGACTTGGAACTGATTTTTTTTATTTAACATAAGGACAATATATTAAATAAAAAATCGGTTCCAAGTCATACAATAAGAAATTATCTCTGCCTGAAACTTTTAAGTTAAAAAAGAACATTATCAAGAGTTAAAGAATTCATAACTTCATTTATGATTCATAGCGATGAAATTATACACACTGAGTACATGCTTTGGAACAGAGATGACTAGGTGTCATAGCCTAAGCAAAATTACATTGATCTTTTTTTTAGATCATCTTCAGAGTGGGGGAATTAGTAAGTCTATAAGAATATGCTGGGGGAGGGGGTTGAGTAGTACTAGTTCAACTTGGGATAGTGCATCTTTAATCACCAGGGTTTGTATATCACTTGCCTGTATTACTTCTCTGTTGTGCAGTTATCAGTTAACACTTTCTTAAATGTTACCCATGCAAAAATAAGGCCATATAGTTGTCTACTTTTGATAATATGTTTTGATCTCTACTTTTGATATATATTTTGATCATTAATACAATTATAAGAACATTTGGAACTCTGGAATTTTGAAAAGTTTTAGATCCATTTGTAACTCTGCAGATGTTTACAGTACATTTGCCAACTTGTCTGCCTAATAATTCAGCCAGATATTAAATTGCTTATAATTAACTAATCAGATGACACCATTGCAATATTCAAACTTGGTAAGATACTAGACAAATCTTTTCAGTGCATATTGAGATCTCTTATTGTCACTTTTCCTTCACACTTACAAGAATCTGTCCTCTGAATTTTCATAGCTCATTGTTCGCACTAGCTTTATCAGTCTATGAAACATTATGTACAAAAATTTCTTTCCAGTTTGTTTAGCAGAAACTCAAATTCCAACCTCTGGAAATACTGATAAATAGTATTAAAACAGTGTAAACAAAATCACTATTTGACAATCTGTGCGCTTAAGCCTATTAAATAGCAATCTGAGCCCCGGCGGATAAAAAGTACAATTCTTATTTGTTATTTTTCTTAGTATATCTGCATTCACATTTCAACTTCCTAACAGTGTACACAGTTACTACCTGTTACTGTAATATTTATTACTGTGCAGATTAAACAAAACACACAAATTTGAAACATCACTAATTTATTGCAGTTATAGTTCACAGTCTAACTGCAGTTTACAGTTCCTATAACACAGGAACAGTTCAACATTCATACAGCAACATAACGATATTGACTGTCAGTGTGAAGTATTGTTGTCCTGATTAAAACTGTGATTGTTTTTGTGCAGCTATTCAAACTGACAACACTAGTAGAGTCTCTAATAGCACAGCTGTTAAAAGAAATACAAACTAGACTAGTTAAGACAGTTAAGTAGGGAGTGGTATGGTGAGTGCAACCATAGTTGACGGTCGTTTTGTGACATATGTACTTTAGTGAGAGGAAGTACATAGAGAAATATGATTGTACAGGTGCAGAACAAGTGAACTTAAAGGTACTGGGTAAGTACTTTGGGGAGAAGTACACAGAGACATTTTTGTTGGGCTGCACAGCATACCTTTTTACTTATTGATTTACTAATAAATTGACTAATTGATTATATTTGCTGACTCGTTAAGTCCAAATAGGCAGGACCCATTTTCAGCAGGGCCTGCAAAGGAAAGCTCCAGCAATTACAAATAAATTTCATAGGAATAAGCATAAACTGGCAGATAGAGAATGTAACACAGTGATATGTTATTACGCCTTCAAGATATAAATAGAATTGTAAAAGACAGAGCATTTAAATATGGTAGACAGTTTCATGAAAATATAGATAGCATTACTATGCAAAGTCTTTGTAGGCTGGACTAAACAGATGAAGCACAGTGATCACTGAAGAGGATGGTAAGGTATGCGGTGTAGGTAGTGTTGGTACACAGGTAAGGCATAGGATGTAATAGATATCATCAGAAGAAATATGACAGTCACTGGAAGCAACAAAATAGAGTTGTAAGCAAGTTGAGATGTGTGTTGCCAACAGGAAATGATTGCTGAAAGCCCTTAGCTTTACGTCATATAATTATGTACAACCATTGTAGCATGTTTAATAAAATCTTGAGAAATGTCGGATGAGGTGCAAAAATAAAAAAATATATAAAATAAAAAAAGATTTATTTTTAAAACAATGCTTTTTGGGTCACTCTCAAAGGTAAAAATAAGGAAGAAGAGAAGAAATGAAAACTTTGCAAAAGAAACCTAGGCAAGCTGATTTCAGAAAAGCATTCGAGGTTGGTTTTGCTGATCATGGTAATGAGGTACCAGAAGAAGCAACAGGAATCAGCAAAACCAACATAGCATGCTTTTCTGAAATCAGCTTGTCTGGGTTTCTTTTGCAGAGTTTTCACTCTTCCTTATTTTTTCTACTTTTTAAAGCGACTCATTAAAAACATTTTTTTAAAAAAAAATTTTTTTTTATTTTAGCGGTCGAGTGGCCTCCGAAAGACATGCGTGAATGGGCGCGCCTTTGCTGAAGGTTGGGTGTCGGGCTGGCAACTCGGCACCATAAAAATCGACTGCCAATCATTAGCTGACCGGAGTTCCGCTGTGGCGATCCCTAACTGGGAAAAGCCGAAAAGACAAACTTTTTTTTACTTTTTAGTCTTTAAGTAAATGTTGTCCTCATTACTGGTTATGGTGAATAAGAGGAGACCTAGAATCTGGCACTACAGGATGCAATTTTGCTTCTAGTCTTGGAAGAGAGTTCAGCTTCCTGTCTGATGTATGGTTCCCATCCAAGATTTCAGTTCAATACTAGATGATATCATCGTCCCTCTAAACCATTCTGTTGTTGCAGAAGATGTTTAGATCTCTAGACTGAGTATTTCTGATGCCATTTGGCTTGCTGATGTGCAGTAAATCCATCAGTACTGGGTCAGAGGAGCCTTGTATGCCAGACACAGGTCACCTCTTAGTGGTCTGTAGGATACAGAGTATAGTGACAGGGCTTTGAGTCAGTCCGTCTAAGACATGTTTAGGGTTTGTGTCCTCTTAGTAAGGTATTTCTGTGGGCATTCTGGTTGATTCATCTATATGGACAAGGAGGACATTATATAATCAGTGACTGGTATAATGAGGCTGTGTAAAGGGGAGAATACCATCCCTAGATCTAGACACAATCCCTTTGTTTATAAGCTGTGCAATAAAGAAAGTCTTTCATACAAAAATTGGTATATGTTGGCCAAAAGTTAGGTCACTGCCCACATAAGTTTCCAAATCTTGAACAACTGGGTCAACTATCAGGGGCATATTGTTAATGTGGTAGTTCACTGGGATGATAGGTGACTTCCAAAAGGATACTATAATGCATTTTTTGGAATTTAGTTTCAGTACATGATTTTAGCACTGGTTACATGTTTGAGAAATGCATTTCTGCAGTAATGTTCATTTACTGTCCTTCCTATCGTATTCTGAGTTGCAATCTGTCTTGATTTTAAAATCCCTTCCCTGTCTGCATCAAACTCATAACATTTAACTAACAGAACTATATACATATTTACAGTAATGTTATGGTTGACTGTTGAGGTCGCTGTCACTTAATGCAGTGTAACAACTTGTTATTCCAAGTGTCCCCACAAGTTGCTCTTCTATACAGTGCTCCCCAGTTAAATGATTCCTGCAGTAACCCATGGATTCTGAAATGCTGGTATAATTAAAGTCCCAGTTCTGCCGTGTCTGTAATCGGGTCTATGGTTAATCGTCGAAGGGAGTAAACATCAAATGGCAGTTCATCAAAATCAATCCTAGAAGGACCCTCCATTGAATGTGCATGTCATCGAACCTGTGACATGAGGAAAGTAACTAGTTGTCCAACACTTCCCTGTCCACAAATGGCAGCATTTCAAACCCACCCAGGTGGGGGGGGGGTATTCACCCCACACCCCCTATCTATGTGTGTAATATGTGTATATATATATATATATATATATATATATATGTATATATCTCACAATGTATATGCCAACTCCGAAATCGCTCTACAGTGGGGAAAAGTAAGATGGGGAAGTGTTGGGTATCTTAGTTTTGTTCCCTGTCTCACAGGTTCAGTGAAGTGCACGTTCGATGGATTGATTTTGATGAATTGCCGTTCAATCTTTACTCCCTTCGATCAACCATAGACCCATCCTTAATCTTCATTTATATGTTTGCAAATGATTCATGTCTTATTTGTAACTGTTAGTCTTCTGCCATCAGATGTTCTCAAATTTATGCAAATGTCTTCCTCACCTTTCAAATATTCTTCCCATTGGTGCCGTCCCCCTTTTCACTGTCCTTCCTCACTCCTTTTTATTCAAATGACCTCTGCCTTTTTGCATCCTACTCCCCTATGGCCGTATCCTTGCCCTGCTATAGGGGAAGTGGCCACGAGAGTTAAAACAATGAAATGGTCCTGTCTTATTTGCTTCCTGTAGTGCTGGATATTTCACAAAACGCTTAACTGATGGAACGCCTAGATTTGTAAGCAGAAATGAATTAAAGCTTTAATGCTGGAATTTAGATATAGTTAACACCAACCCTTCTGACTCCCCCTCCCTGCGTGGTTGTGGAAGAGTCACTATCGGTCCATGTGTTCACCTCTCCAGTGGAGCTGCAGAGTATTTTGCAGAATAGTTCAGGGTAGTCTGGAACTGTAAAGGAGAACTTTGGGGTGACTTAAAAGCCGAACCACAAGACATGCACTGGTCATAGTCACCTACTGCAGGTATGGTGTTCAGCCTATGAATTGGTGTTAAACTTGCATTCACTTTCCTTACCTCTTTGATGTGTGTATGAGCTAAAACTATGAAGTGTAGTACTTGTCAAAAACAGGGCTGCAAAAAAGAAATGGTGTGACAGAGACTTTGCAGACTAGTTTGCATAGCTGGAACATCGCATAGCACAATAGGCATTTGCTAAGCTGGTCATTTCTGCTAACAGCTGTTGAAAATCAGAGCACTGTCTAAGGAGACAGTGTGCTGATTACATCTGCTAGGGAGACAGTGTTCTGATTACATCTTGTGCAGTTTTCAGGCTGAATGTTGCCTGGGTGTGTGTTATTTTTTGAATGGATGCTGGGAGCGGTCTGATCGCTGTACAGCATCAGTAGTAGATGGTTTCAGTTTTTGATTGTGGCTAATGTCGTAGCCATTGTTGCAGGAAAACGGCAGTGTGAGAACAATACCATGATTCATTTTAGGCTTAAATCTGTCTCCACTGTCCATATTTGACTTGCCAAGTGGTTGTGGACTGGAAATTGTGCAGGCGCATTTTGGCTTTAGTCTGTATGTTATTAAAGACCGTGATGACCGCTGCAAACTGCAGCTCCACAGTGGAGATACAGGATGAAGCATTTTTGCCTGTGAAGTTTGATCGTTTTTTTCCCCCGCTGTCTCACCATTAATAGCGGGATAAGATTTTAATTAGACTAAAATATTGTCCTTCTGTCATTACTTTTAGTCTTTTAAGTAAAATATTGTCCATCTGGTATTAATGAGACAGAGTGACAATGCCAGTTTCAGTAAAAAGCATTATAAGTAGTTACTACAAGTTTTCCTAGCCAGGGGCATTTGTAGAACACCATAAAAACCAGACCATTGTCAGGTAGTGACAGCAATGAAAGTGTGGGTCTGAACGATGTATAGTGGGGCTGTGTGATTAGTGATGTACAGCATGGCTGTCTGATTAGCGATGTACAGTAGGGCTGTGCGATGCCTCAGCTGCAGCTCCATTTCATGCAACAGTGGGCCATCCAGTATATGCTCAGTAGAGTTTTGGTAGGCCATCACAGGTAGAGCATTCCAAATTTAGGAAATGACATATTGAAGGGGGTAGAGTCACTAAAACATATGACATTATGAGAGGTCTCCTTGAGAGTACGTGTTTGCAGATTGAAGATTATGGTTTGATATATACCATTTTATGAGAAACTGTTTATCAAGACACCTATTGTGAGTGGCAAGTGGTCCAGCTATTAAAATTATTTGTAAGTGTGTCTTGGTTAAATAGCTACTCGGACTTGCTTGCATGAGAAGGTTAGAGTGATAGGTCCTATAGGTTTGATCAGTTCTATGTCATCAGATCGAATGTTGTTAATCTCGAACGCTCTAAAGAGCGAAAATGCTTGAACTTGAAGTGCATTTCTTGAGATTGCAGTACAGTGAAGATCGGAATATTTGCCCTTTCCTCACTGTAGTGCAATCTTGGAGTTGGAATATATATTTAGCAGGAGGTGTGGGGAGGCGCAGCCCCCTACAGTAAGAAGTTTGAGTTCCGGCATTTTCGCTCTTTAGAGCGTTCGAACTTTTCAACTTTCAGTCTGATGATATAGACCCGGTTTGATCACCTACAAATTTAGTAATCTTTTTATAGGTGTATTTTAATTTGGTGGTTTGTCCAGAGTTAGCTGCATGCAGCTAACTCTGGACAAACCACCAAATTGAAATACACCTATAAAAAGACTCTCTGTTCTCTAACACTGTTGGAAAGTACTGGAACCGACTCCCAAATGAACTGACATCACTGCCCTCCTTATCACTGTTCAAACAAAAGTTGAAACTTTACCTGAAAACATACTGGTTCTGCCCCTGTACAAACCCAGACTAATCCAAAGTGGCGTTGCTGTCATCATCACTGATGACCCAGTAATTAACCAGTACTTTTACTATCCTGGACGGGTCCATATCTGTTCCTTACTCTGTTTTAAATAAGCATGTTAAAAAACATATCCTTGGGAATAGAGCTTCTAGCACACTTATCTAATGTTCTGTAATATTTTTATGTATTATCTGAAAAATAACTTCTGTATATGCATTTTATATGTTAATCATTTTTATGTTAATCATTTTAATTTGGAGCTTATCTCCCCAGGCCTCTACTGAAAATGGACATACATCCAGATAGACTAGCCCGGTCAACAAATGTAAAATAAAATAAATAAAATAAATAAAATGTAGGGGACTTGACAACAGATCTGCTGTAGGAATTTTGACTTGTACATGATCTGTCATTAAGTGTTAAGTCCAGAAGACAGTTTTGCATTTACTCAGCATATATGTGATCAGGATCTAGGATGATGCCATGTAGTTTAGTGGCACTGATTACTTCTATGGGTCAACTGTTATGAAAGAGAGAGAATTTCAAGTGTAGAAAGATCAAGTGGATAAAGGAGCCTTGTGGAAATGGTGTGTTTGGATTTTAGCAAGGCTTCTGTTTGCATGCGATATATATATATATATATGGGCCTTAGGAAATCAAGTAGAAGTGAAAATTGGGTTTGAGAGCTAGTTAAAGAAGGTAGTGCAAAGTTTTAATATTGAGAAATGTGCTTCATCCAGAGGCTTTGGTAGCCAGTGGTGTGCCTAAGTCTTAACTGGATTGGTGCTTTTTAGAATTTTTTTTTACATCAGGGTGAGTGTGTGATATAAGGCATCTCATTCCAAGTGACGTTCTGGTGCGAGCAGTAGCTTTGGATAAGATGGGAAGGAAGTTTGCGGTGCTAGAGTGCCTAAAGGTGTCTGTAACTTCATCTGCACAAATAGTATCCTGAGCGCCAAAATGTTCAAGGTTACTGTCTCTGGCAGAGATGGAGGAGAAGTACAAGATGCTAAACCGTGAACAGGATGAGAACCTCAGGTTATTTATAACAAAGATGCATCATGCCATTGAGTGTGGTATTTATTTTATTAATTCATTATAATTCTATCTATCTATCTATGTAAGTGGACTTTTCCTTGGACCCTTTTCAGTCCTGACCTGAGCATTATAGGTGCTTTACACAGTTCTAATGAATTTAAAGAGAAATTGCAGTCCCTTTTAGTGCAGTTTTACTAATCAAGGCAAATAGATTTGTTGTTTAAAAAGCATTAGTGAGACCACATGTGAGCTAATGAATTCATTTTCTGAGGTCACACCCAAAGAAGGGTATCAGATTTGTGGAGGGAGCTCAGGGGCATTTTCCCTTCCAGTTAAGATTTGTGAGTGGGGGGGGGGGGGTGTCCTTGAATATTAATTAAGGACTCTCAGGAATACTAGGGGGCAGCCTGGGGTGCATTGGAACCTGAGAAGAAGAGAGAGACAAAAAGAAGCCCAAGAAGCAGATTTAAGGAAATGAGGTTGTATGATGTGACCAGCTGACTAAGTGCATTATGGGAGTATAGAACTACATTTTATTGTTATGGAATGATAACACTGTTCAACAGGCTTTGAATGAGGGTTCATATTATATAATCGAACGCTAGAAATAGTGAACAATCTATTATTAAACCCAAATGCACAAAACCACAAAATTTCAAAGGAACGGATCAAGTGTGTGTGTGGGGGGGTTGCCCCCCCCGCCGCCCACCTTAAATATACCAACTCTGAGATTGCACCACAGTGAAGAAAACAGCAAAGTCCGGAACGGCCCAGCAAATTTTTTCCCTGGGAAATAATTTGCTGATACATTCCTTCGATATTCTGTGGTTTCGTGCATTTGAGTTCGACAAATGAGCATTCACTATTTCTAGCTTTCGCTCATGTAATAGGAACCCAAGGTTGATCGTTTTAGAGAGCTTGACAAGGGCTAAATGTACCTTTAGACAGGCTATCCAAGGTGCATAATTTGAGTGTCTGCAGCCATAAATGCCAGAGCTTCAGCTCTAATAGATGCAGAGAATGGAAGGTTTTGGTTGTTGACACATAGGGGGAAGGGTCAGAGTTTGCTGAAGGCATGTTGGAAAACTCCAGCATCTGGACTGTAATTGAGGATTTAATATTACAACAGACTCAAATATGTAATTGTTAGTAGAGTATAAATTAAATGAGATTAGTTCTGAAGTAATGTACACTTTTGAGACTAACAAGCCCATCTGATAATGAACTTATAGGAACTTGAAATTATCTGTGGTTAAACCTGAAGAAATTGTTAAAGGGTTCTCTTTCAGGAAATGGTGGGCCTTGATAAAATGATTTACAAGAAAGGGAAAAACTGTCCATGTGATGTGTTAAATTCTAAATAATGAGTTCTCCTCTGATGTTTTTTTGTGTGTTTTCTATGTGAAAATGTTCTAATTATAATGTGACAGTGTGATAGGGAGTTACTGTATGATTAAGCTAACAGTAATTATGCTGTTTAGTATTGCCGTGAGTGATGCTGAAATTGTAGTTTGTGAAATAAATCACACTGTTTGCATTTGTTTTTAAGCTGTTTTATTCAGACAACACCTTGACAACCAGTGAATTCAAGACAGAGGACAAAACACATATTTTCTACTCCTAAAGCATTTTTGTTATAGTTCAGTGCAAAGCGGGCATACTGATGATGCATACACACACACACACACACACACACACACACACACACACACACACACACACAGTCAGTGACGTTGCAGTATTGTTAAGCAGTAGTTAAGGTCACAGAGCAGCTAATGTAGGTAAGTCAGCTGTCCTGCTGTGTGGCACTTCCTACCCTGCATGTGGTACCAGTGGGCAGACAGGCTCATAATTAAGCCAATGAAAAGCGAATGCACTTCAGACCAGAAAAAGCAATGCATGACTGCTTTTAGAAACTGTTATTCTGCCTTAAGTAGTACATGAGCTCTTTTTTATTGCAGGTTTTGAAAACTATCTTTTAGCTAAAAGAAAACATTGGGGTTCACTTGTACAACTTCCCCACTTCAACACAAGTGAAAGCACAAGCAGGGTGACGATACATTTGTGGAACAACAAGGACATAGCTGTCTCGGCTGTAAAACCTGTGAAAGGAGAAGGGATGTATTGGATTTGAAGTTTAAGAATGAATCTTTTAAGTTGGTGGTCTCACACTGCCCCACTACATTGACATAGTGAAAAGGGAAAAAGTCAAGCTCCACAGTCTTTTTTTCTTCAGATTTGTACATAAAGTCTGACAAGTTTGGCGTTAGTAGTTGGGCTTGGAAGGCAAGATCAGGTGTCAGAAAACATTGATTTTTAGCCCCGCATAATTTTACTCCATACATTTGACTGTGAAGTACCCAGGGTGAAGTGATGAATTGATGAGTGAGTTTATAGATACTTAAGAGCTGGGATAGGAAGTGCACTTGGAGATTTCAATGGCATCTACTACTTGTAGAGGCCCGGACTGAGGCAGGGCAGAGTTGAGGAAATTTACACAACTGGATAAGAGTGACATGTAATGTTGAGCCTTGCAACTTACCAGAGGTAATGTGATTAGGCTCAGAAAATTTGAGTTCATTTGCAGTGGTTATTTACCAATCTGTTATTATTAAATATGTAGGAATTTTAAATTTGATCAGTAAAGCACTGACTGACTGTTTTAAAGGCTATAGTTCCCTGTTAATTACTGTGTTTTGTGATTTTATAAAGGACGGTAATGAAAGAAGCAGGTTCATATGTTCCCTAGGTGTTTACTAGGCTAATGACCACAAGGGCCCTTTTAAGCCTAGCCATGCATCCCAAATCCCTGACAAGTTCTGGTATCCTTGATAAATGTAAGCAGGGGATTGGGAGATGAAACATTTACAAGCAGGGGCCTGGGAGATGAACCATTTACAGGTTGCCTGTGTCCATTAGAGACATAGGTGCCAAGCCAGGGATGTATTTCCTGTTCCCCATCCAATTGTCCAAGGTACACTTGAATTTGGTTAGGGAGG
This sequence comes from Protopterus annectens, assembly GCF_019279795.1. Classification (NCBI taxonomy): domain Eukaryota; kingdom Metazoa; phylum Chordata; order Ceratodontiformes; family Protopteridae; genus Protopterus; species Protopterus annectens. The sequence goes on from NC_056739.1 coordinate 926,345,449, forward strand.
AAGTCTGCTTCACATGGATGAGGACCTGTACCAGAGACTGATAGCCTCTGGGATACATACCTGTCTCTCCAGCAGGTACTATTTATATCACAGGCAAGGTGTAAGAGTTTAGAATAGGTAATTCTGGTGCTGTTTGTTTTCTGGCTATGCAGGAGGTCCATCAGAGTAGGGTCTGAAAATACCTTATGTGCCACGCATAGATCTCCCCTCAGCCTGTAGGAGACAGAATACAGGGATAGGGCCTTGAGGTGGTCTGCATAGGACATTTTCCTTGCTCCCTGTATTCTTTTAGGGAGGAACCTCTGTGGATGTTATAGTTGTTAGATATGCCTGGTTAGGTACATACCAATGGGGGAAATTGTACTCAATAATGGGTCTGATGAATGCCGAATACAGTGGAACAATGACTTCTTTGGACCTAGGTGCCATACCTTTGTTTTAAATTGCGCAACATAGAATGATTTCCTCACTACTGTAGACACGTGATGATCAAGGGCTAGATTTCTGTCTGTGTGTCCCTAAGTCCCTGACTACTGGCCATCTCTAAGGGTTGTGTTGTCAATGTGATAGCTACTGGGGTGGATGATTTCCTGAAGGATATGGTGATGCATTTCTTGGCATTTAATTTTAGTCCATTGCTCTGACACCAGTTTTTTGTCAGCGTCAGCCCTTCCTGGAGAACATTTATATCAGTGTGGGATTCAGTGATGGCTCCTAACTTGCAATCATCTGCAAATTTAGTTAGCCAGAGACCACAGACATTGGCCTTGACTTCTGAGAAGTAAATGCCAAAAAGGGGCAATCCAAGAACTGATCCCTGACTGACTCCACTTGTGACTGGCCTCTTTTTAGAGGTGGGCTTCCCAGTTCTAACTTCCTGTCTGTGAGCCAGATGGCTATCCACCGGGTAACATATGGGTCTGTACCTAACCTCTTGATTTTGTCAACCATGCCCAAGGTGGTGTATTATGTCAAATGCCTTGCCCAGATCAAGGTAGGCAGTGTGAACCATTTTGCCCTCATCCACTGCTTTGGTAACCACCTCAAAGAAGTCCTCCAAGCTGAGTAAGTAGGACCTGCCCTTGATGAAACCAATTGGTTTGGGTCCAGTGTCTGAAGGTTTACTATATCATTATTGATCATTTTCATGATAATTCTTTCTCTGGCTTTGCTTGTAAGACTGAGACTTGTGGGTCTATAGTTTCTAGGGTCTGTAGATGGCTCACCTTTGTGCAGAGGGATGACTGTTGCTGTCCTCCATTCATGATGCATGAAGCCTGTTTAGAGGCTAGTGTTAAATAGCAATTCAAGAGGGTCTGATAGGTCGTGTTTCATGTTATTTAGAAGGCATCCTGGGATATTGTCTGGGCCCACTGATGCAGTGTTCTTGGCATTAGAGAGAACATTAAGGACCTGTTCCCTAGTGATAGCAGGGGTAGTTATATTTGATGGTATTTCCTCAGGGAAGGTTGAGGGGAGAGAGAGGTAAAATTGGTGCTGAATTTGTTTACCAGTAGGTTTGCTGTATGTTCTGGCTCAGTTTTGGTGGCTCCATTTACAGTGAGCTCTGCACACAATTGTGTATTATCTTTGAGGTTATGGACATATTGGCCTGGGAGGCCAAACTTACCTCAAATTTGACTTTGGAAGACTTGATTTGTCCTCTTAGTTTGTTTAGTTTGATGAGAGTGCTTTTATCCTGCTGGGTGCTGCATCTCCTAATTTTGGCCATGATTTTCTTTCTTCTGTTATACAGCGTATTGATGAGATTCAACCAGGGTAGTTTGTTTTTTGATTTAGTTCTATACTTCTTCCTGATGAGAACATCTGCCTCTATGCAGCTATTAACATGCTTACATAGGGTTTCTTTGAATAGTTCTGCCTAGGCAGCAGTGTTCTCAGGGTTTATGGGGGTTTGGCATTTTGCCAGGTTATCATTTAATAGCAGAAAGTTAGCCTTAGAGTAGTTCCTGAAAATTCCATAGTTAGCTAGGGGTCCAGGTTTTATTTTTTTTCCAAAGGAGACCATTTTGTGGTCTGACCTTACCAGGGAAGACATAGGAGAGTGCTGGACACCCTCTAGTGTAGTATTAGTGAGGACCGGATCCCCCTGGTTGGTGTATTGACAGTCTGGCCCAGGGAGTATGTGTTTATAAAGTATGGGAATCTCTGTGTCTGTACATTTGGTATCGTATAGGATTCAAATTAATAGTGGGGTAATTAAAGTCTCCCATGAGTTTGGTATTGGGTTGGATGGTGAGTGTTTCCAGTGTGAGTGTTTCCAGTAAGTTTAAATACATGCTATGAATTTCCTGAGTCATAGGTTCATAGGCGTATACTAGGCTAATGGCCCTGGAGCCTTTATAAGCCTAGCCCATAGGATTACCTTGGCATCGTGCCACCTGACCTTAGTTCCCAGTGCCTCTGTCGAGTAGAGCCACTGGAGTGATCCCTGGGGTGAATTTTCTATTTCCCATCCCACTCATCAAGATTTCTCGTGAAGAGAGCCAGTGAGGTGCTCTGCTTGACATGTATGGGAAGTCTATTCCATAGCATGGGCAGTCTCTGGGTTATGAACCTGTCCCTCCAGCATTTTATGTTGATTGTGGAAATGAGGTTGAGGTCTCTGGCGTGTGTGGTGTGGAGGGATTGGGATTTCTTTAGCTGTAGCTTTTCTAACAGAGCTGGGTCAGACATGGTATAGGGGGGACCTATAGCTTGCAAGGAAGTGGTATTGGATTTTACCTGTAGTGAATTTGAACATGGAGTAGCTCAAGTGCATTGTCTTGTTTGACTAGCTTTGAGGAGTATTTATTTTTGATGTAAAAGAGACACCTCCACCTTTAGTCGTTATCTGTGTAGTAGCTGGTCTAAATGTGTGGAAGGCATTATAACCTTGCACTGTCGGTGTGCTGCAGCGGCTTTAAACCATGTCTCAGTGACCGCACAGATGTCTGCGTTCTATAGGGTGAAGAGCGCTTCTAGGGAGTGGAGTTTTTTGTTTAGTCTTCTAGCATTGAGCAGTAATACCTTTAGATTTTCTTGGTTTTGATTTGCTATGTTGGAAATATTCCAGTTTGGCATTGCCTAAAAATGGTACTATAGGGGAAAGACAATGTTTTAGCTAATATTCGAAAGCCTTGATGGGAGTGGTGCAGACCATCAGCAAAGCAGCGTGGTCTGTTGACCATCTGTTCCATGGTGATGAATATTGCACTCCCTTAGAATGACACCAGAAACGAATCCAATTGTTAGTCAGTCATCTTTTGTTTGTATTATAGTATCATCCTTGGGGAAGATAAAATGCTGTAGGCTCATACCAGCCTGGGACATGCATTTTGAGAGCTCCATGATTTCTCTCTTCATATAGTTTAGGGAGGTACGTCCCAGGTCATTTACACCCACATGGACTATGACTCATACTGGTACTTGTGGTCCAGTGACCTGAGTGCATGTGTAATGTGGCGGATCCTAGCCCCTTATAAGCAGCTGACTGTGACTTTCTCCTTACTCAGCTTGGTGAGAGGGACAGCAGTGTGTTTCATGATGGAGTCTCCAGTGGCCAGAATGTTGGATTGTGTGGTGGCTTGCCTGATGGGCTTAGAAGTAAAGGCTCCATGAGATGTGAGTGTATGTGCTGATGTGGGTGTTGTTTTGAAAGAGTGCATTCGGGGCTGCTGAGGGTATTTTTTATGTGTACTTTTGTCTAGGAGGTCCTTGGGGTTTAGGAAGGTTACATTGAAGTGCCTTAACATATGCAGATCTATATGTCTGCTTTGAATTGTGTATGATGGGTGCAGTGTGTACTACGGACAACCTTATTGACATTAGGGGTACTTTTATGTGAGAGGTTTGCCTCCAGTGACATTGTGTAAAGAAGTCTCCCAAATACCATATCAGTTTGTGTGAAAATTAACTGGTTGTCAGTAAACATGAGGCAATTTCTACATTGCCTCAGGATGCCCGTATCCACCGACCTGGTAACATCCATGGCAACTGACCCTTTTTTATTGATTAGACAGTTGGAGTGAGAATATAAAGGAATGCCAGGAGTATCAGGTTTGCAACTCTGGGGACAGTGCTTGTCACTGCAAACAAGTTGTCCTGTGTGCAACTAGGTTGCTGTAGAAATTAGTCTGTTAACCAGTTCTGATTAAGGCATTAGTAATAGTTGTAGTCCACTAATTAGTGCTGATTAGGGCAGTATTAATAGTTATGATTTAAGGCAGTATTAATAGCAGTAGTCCTCTAGCTAGTACTGATGAAGGCAGTAGTAATAGAAGTAGTCCCCTACCTAGTAATGATTAAGGCAGTAGTAGTAGTAGGAGTCTTCTAACTAGTTCTGGTTAAGGCAGTAGTCCCCTGACTAGGTTAAGGCAGTAGTAATAGCAATAGCAGTAGTCCCCTAACTAGTTGTAGTTATGGTAGTAGTAACAGCAGTAGTCCCCTAATTAGTTGTAATTAAGACAGTAATAATAGCTACAGTACAAAAAACAGTTATAATCCAGTGCTATTCGTGTTGGAGTCCAGCTAAACTTTAAGTGTACACTGTTGCATTTCTAAAGGACTGCAAACCAGTATGTTTGCAAGCATGTGATTTTTGATGTGCAAGGACAATTGTATGTGTGTGTATTCAGGTAAGTGCCCAGCAGAAAAGCCTTGTTCCATGGCACAGATGGATAGAGACCTTATCGCATTCCAGCAATTTTAGTAGTGAGATATAGGAATTATATTAACAGACAGTGTCACTGTACAATTGCCTAATCCTCTATACGGGGGCTGGGTTACATGGTGGTTTGACATCCCCTGCAAAAAAAAAAATTCACTGCAATTTCTCTTTATAGGCTTTAGATGGACATGTTTGCTGACTTCCATTTGCTGCTTGTGTACAGCAGAGATGAACTTTCTTAGATTATCAGGGGACTTTCTTTATGTAGTTAATGGTTTTCAGTACTGTGAGGCATGGTGAGCGATCCTGTGATAAGTTGGGATGGAGACCCCTTTCATCAGAAGTAAACATAGAGATGGTGCCACAGCAAATGCTGTCACCACAGTGCTGTCTGTGTCTCCATAACATTTACATCAGGGAGGCAGAAACCTTAAACTGAAATCATGTGTCATGGTAGTTCCCAGCATATATCACTTTGGGATATAAAATAGTAGCTATCTAGAGTAAGACAGACACATTAGTTCTCCTGAAAAGATCAAGATATTATGTAGAAATGTTATCCCTTAATTTTGGGGTGTGTACAGCCAATCTTATCTAAATGTGGGGCAAGAATTTTTGGTTTGTGACAGTTGTATACTGAAAACTAGTATGTTTGCAAGCAAGTGTTTTAGGCAGTGTAAGATTATAGATAACCATGAACAACAACCAGTATGACAGTGTTTACGTGGTTTTAATAGGCATCAGTTTGTATGTGATTTACTTTGCTTGTTTGAGGGGTGGGATGATGGCAGAATGGTTAAGGTGTTTACCTTGTAGACAAAAGGTGCAGGGTTTGATTCTCACATGGGGTAATTGGCTAGGCTTAAAATGGCCCACAAGGGCAATTAGCCTAGTACTAATCTATGAACCTATGAATCTATCAGTAAGAATTATTGTTGCTAATGTACCTGTGATGCATTGCCTAGAAATGCTGGCTGGTACAATGTGTATGTTGCTGTCTTACCATATTTTACATTTTGTGATGATGTAAACATTCAACGTGACTTCTGTGGAGCATACTTAGTGTCTGATATAAAGGTGGCCACTGTGCTGGAGAAATTGTCACTTTTATCCGGTATTTAACAACTTCAATGTTGATTTTAAATTGTGTGAGGAAGTAGTCATAGGAAAAATTCACCCCCAAAAGAAGCTTGCCCCCTCATCACCTAAGGCTGCCAACTTATTTTTTGATGAAATAAATTTCACTGAAATGGACTGTTGAGTGACAACTGTATCACAGTTTCCCTGCAGGGAAATAGCTGAATTAGTTGTACCCTAGATCTGCTTGCTGTGTGTCTTCAGATCCTGCAATACACTGATATCTTATCCAAAATTACAATCTCTGTTTTGGACTCATTGAATGCTTGGATAAAATGCGGTTCCTCTGTGACCCTAAACTGGGAAAAGCGGGTAATTTAAAAATGAATGAGTCAATGAATGGATTCCAGAGGCAAAAATGTACCGACGACGTATAGTGCACTGATTAAATAAAGCACAAAACCGACAGCAAGGTACGTCGTGGTCAGGGCCTTGGCAAGGAATACAGTACAAATGAAAATCCTTACGAGGTATTTGCTTCCCACAAGTAATACAATTATTAACTTTTACTGACATCTGTAAGGAGCAAGAAAAAGTTTCCCCAAGGGGGTACTTAGCTGTTTAGTTTAAGACTTCGGTTCTGAAACTCGAAAATGAAAATTTTAGGAGTCGGCTGACAGGAACTTGCGAACAGCTTCTGCTTCGGGCACCGCACGGCAAGAAAGACTGATGTAATGCCGTCGGATGAATGATTAATACCCCTGGCGACCTGACGTCATGAAAGAAGGGACAGCAACCGATGCAAGACCCAAGACTTTGTTAATCAGGCCGACTGAGGGCAACCTGCCAGCAAATTACCCAAATGTAATGACTGCAACAGTGAATACACTCGAACATCTACATTTATGGTAAGTGTACACAACTGTACTTGGTAGAGAAGTTTAACATTTGGTAAAGGAGAAGGCAGTCCATAAAGTTGGTGTTAAGATTCCTTCTGGTATTGTTAACTTTTTTTCTGGCAGTAAGGAAAACTCCATATCTCCTTGTCTGAACTTTCTGAAGAGCAGACATAGATATTGGGGCATTGCTAAGACTCAGTGAAATTTTTAAAATAACTAGCGTTTTGTGGGCGAACAGAAGAGCAGATAAGAGCTACATAGGAATGCTCTGCAAATGAGAACTATATAAGGATGCTGAGCAGAGTGGGCTTCATGGATGTTCTTCTTTCTACATTCGGGTAATCTGCTGGCAGGTTGCCCTCAGTCGGCCTGAATAACAAAGTCTTGTGTCCTGCATCGGTTGCTGTCTCCTCTTCCATGATATCAGGTCGTCAGGGGTATAAAACATGCAGCAGACGCCATTTTAATCAGTCTTTCTTGCCGTGCAGTGCCTGAAGCAGAAGCAGTTCGCAAGTGCCGGTTGGCCGACTCCTGAAATTTTCGTTTTAGAGTTTCAGAATCGTGAAACTAAAGTTAAGTACTCCGTTGGGGAAACTTTTTATTGCTCCTTACTGATGTCAGTAAAAGTTAATAATTGCATTACTTGTGGGAAGCAAATACCTCATAAGGATTTTCATTTGTACTGTATTCCTTGCCTAGGCCCTGATCACAACGTGCCTTGCTGTTGGTTTTGTGCTAAATTTGACCATCAGCTGGTGCACACTGTGGCATAGTGTTTTCGCCCGGTTTAAGTCTTATCTCCTCATTTTTTTTGGCTCACATAGGTTTTGACAATAGAACAATAGATGTGGGTTTTAAACATCTTATAACTCCTCACTGCATTCAAGCTAGCATTAGTTGAAAGCTGCAAAATCATTAGTTTTGCATTAGCACTAATGTCAAGGTTTATTATTTATGATTATTTTCAGCATTTTGTTTAAAGAAATTTTTTGGTTTTAAATCCAAGTTTTAGAGAGCTGTAATTGGCATTTTTAAGTTGTGCAAAGCATTTTAAAACAGCTTGACTGAATGTTTTATTTAATTAATTGACTCTGATTATTGTAATTGGTGATTTTTAATTGTTTAATTGGCTCAGCAGTTTAATATAAATGCACTGCACTGCCAGAACAACATTGTAACTTGACAAAGCCTGGGATTGCCAGGCGAAAGCGCTTGTTTTATTCTGTATCGAAGAAGATTTTGTTTTCTGTACTGTTTCTGGAGTTGGATTTTCACCAGTTTATCTGCTTTTACAAGGAGGTTTCTCAGTGAGATTTGTTAACTTTGGGCATTTTGCTCTACAACTACAATTTGTCCTGGAAGCCTTGGTACGCTGACTTCTTGCCAGCACTGTTTCTTAGTTAGTTTTTTGCCTTATTGCTTCGTTTGTACGAAATTTAACCAACACACTATTAAGCGTCGGTATATTTTTGCTTCTAAATATTTTGGTTCAAGATTTAACTATCCTGAAATGTCGTTGGTTAGCAATCCGACTACCGGAATTCACAAAAAACTCAAGGAAAAAGACAGACCGTCGAGGTTCAGAACCGACGACGAAGCTTCTCCTAAGCCAGTCGCCGGTTCGCCGGTACTCAGTGAGGCGCTTTCACAGCCCCTGATGCCCGCTATTTTTGAATCACTGGCCTCTACTGAGACCCATTCAGAGTCCGGTATGCCGCGAGATTCTGCAAGTATTGAACCCGCGGATGTCTCTCCCTTGGATGGGTCCGGAGCCGCTGAGCAGGCACCGGCTACTGAGGGTGTTTTCAGGCCTCAACATTTGTATATTAAACCTACGCCATCATCAAAATCAAGGCCAAAATCTACTTCTATGTCTAACAAACCAAAGCATGAGCCGTGTGCTCAGGCCCCTATGCCTTAAAAACAAATGATCAAAATGGCTGAGGATTTAATTATCTTGATCAGGGGTTCCCAACCCCCCAACTAAGACGCCTATGCAAGGCACTGATTATGAATCTTCAGATCAGGTTTCCATTTCTTCTGATTCCTCTTCTGATCAGGAATTTTCTATTCCATCTTATGAGGACTCTGATGCAGAGAAATCTAACCCTTCTGCTTCTCCTCCTGAGGATTACTCTTTTGGAGAGACTTTGCATACTTTAAGGGAACATTTTCATTGGGAGAGTCAGGACTTCTCAGAATCCAAAAAGAGGCTTAGGGATTTTCTTCTTCTTCCTCAGCATAGGGCTTTGACAATACCTCCTGTTTTAGACATTGTTGATGATGTGTTCTCGGAATCAAGCATGGCTGCTGATTCCCTGCCTCCGGCTCCTAGTAAGCCAGACAGATATTACAGGGTTCTTGACTCCCACAAATTTCTTTTCAAAAATCCTGCTGCTGATCCTGAAAGTATTTCTCAGGGTCCCAAGGGTGTTAAGGCTTCTACAGCCAAAAATCCTACCCCTTCTGATAGAGACTCCAGGGTGCTTGATAGATGGGGAAAGAAGGTTTATATGTCTGCAACCTTGGCAATCAGGGCTTTAAACTTCCAGTTTCATATGCTTAAATATCAACAGCATTTTATGGGCTTACTGAAACAGAAAATTATGCTGATTTCTGATTGTGTGGAAAATAAAGTTACAGGATTTATTGCATTCAGCAGAACAGATTGGAAAGCATACTTTGCAATGTGGTTTTGATTCCTTGGCGGCCTCTTGCAGGGCCGCCGTAGCTGGATCTGTGATAAGCAGGCATGCTTGGCTCAAGGAGCAAAATCTGCCTGTTCATGTTAAAGCTAAATTGTTAGGTGCTCCTTTCCTTTACAACAGGACAGTCTGTTTGGTAATAAAGCAGAAGAGGTTTTAAAAAAGATTGAAGACAAAGCTAAATCTATGCAAACTGTAAAAGATTTCTTGCAAGTGCAGCCCCCCAGGTTCAGTAGACACTGGCCTACTTAAGAATTGGTCCTCTCCTGTGTCCAACAGAGCCTCTCAGGGAAACCCAGATGCTCCAAAGGCGCCTCTCAGGGAAACTCAGATGCTCCAAAGGCTCCAGGTTTCAATCACAAGGATCTTACAGGTCAAAGCAATGGGGTGCCTCCACCTCCAAATCAGGAGGTAACAAAGCACAACCCTACAGTAAACAGTCTCAATGACTTTCCTCTGCCATCTCCAAGCACTTATCTTTTGGCAGCCCCCTTGGGGGGAAAACTAGCACTTCATGCTCAAAATTGGCATTTAATTACCCAGGACAAGTGGGTATTAAACATAGTATCCCAGGGGTACAGATTTCATTTCCACACTTTGCCAATTCCAAATGGATGGCTAGATCTGCCACCAAACCAGTGGGCAGAGACCCAGAAACAAATCATGTCCCTCATGGATATGGGGGCTATTCAGCCAGTGCCAGGAAAGGAAAAAGGGCAAGGATTTTATTCAAGACTTTTCCTGGTACCCAGAAAAGACAAAACATGGCGTCCAGTTCTGGACTTATCCATTCTAAATACGTTCCTGGACATTCCAAAATTCAAAATGTTGACTTTACAACAGCTACGGCCTATGCTAGGCAAGAATGCCTGGTTGGTAACTCTAGACTTAAGAGGCATACCTGCATATCCCAATAAGGGAATCTTGCAGAAGATACCTCCGCTTCAAGGCAGGCTTTTTGCATTACCAATTCTCTGCACTGCCCTTTGGCTTATCTACTGCCCCCAGGGTCTTTACAAAGTGCCTGGCACCAGTAATTGCATTTTGCAGACAAAGAAACATTCAAATTTATCCATATCTGGACGATTGTCTCATTCAGGCAGAGGACAAGGACATTCTTCTTCAACATCTGGTGTTTATAAAAAGGCGTCTAGTATGCCTAGGGTACACCATAAATGAAAAGAAATCACAGCTGGTACCCTCTCAAATAATGACATTCTTGGGTGCAAGCTTGAATACAACTGCCCAGATGGCTTACCTCTCGCCATTCCCAGATGGCTTACCTCACGCCAGACAAACAAATTCAATTGACAACATACTTCAAAACAAGTGGCAACAAAAACCCAGCTATCTGCAAGACAAATTCTACAGGCTTTGGGGTTCATGGCATCCTGCATTCTACTAATTCCATATGCGAGACTGCATATGAGGAAACTTCAGTGGTACCTAAAAAGCTTATGGAGTCAACATTGTCACAGACTGGAAACAATGATTCCTCTCATTCCCTGCCTGCAACAGGAGTTTCTTTGGTGGGCAGAGGCATGTCACCAAAACAAGGGACTGTCATTCATTCTAGCCCTGCCACCCAAACCCTAACTACAGATACATCAGACCATGCTTGGGTGGGCCCATCTGGCAGGGAGATGCATTCAGGGCAAATGGAGCCCAAACCAGATGCATCTACATATCAACCAGAAAGAAATGCTAGCTGTACAGAATGCTCTGACAGCCTTCAAGGATTTCCTTCATCCAGGACAACTACTGAGAAAGACAGACAACACCACAGTTATGTGGTACATAAACAAGCAGGGGGTACCCACTCCTACCCCCTTTGCAGACCAGCCATGGCCTTGTGGAACACAGCCGTGACTTACCAAATACATCTTCATGCTCAATTCTTGCCAGGAAAGCAAAATACTCTGGCAGACGACCTAAGCAGAAATCTTATGGACCCGCACAAATGGAAAGTGAATCCACAAATGTTCAGCATGTTAACACGAAAATGGGGGAGCCCAGACATAGATCTATTTGCCTCTCCCCAAAACTATCAGTTGGACAATTTCTGCACAAGAACTAATCACAAAAAAGCATGGAAAGTGGATGCCCTATCCTTCGGCTGGAAAAACTCAGTCTATGCCTTTCTCCCTCTGCTTCTACTCTCCAAGGTCTTACTAAAAGTCAGACAGGAAAAATCAAAAATGATTCTAATTGTTCCAGACTGGCCTCGCCAACACTGATACCTGCTTCTAATGAATATGTCACACTTTCCTCTGTGGTACTTGCCTCAAACACCTCACCTATTGTCTCAGCAGAACTATCAAATTCTGCAAACTTGGCTCCAAACTCTGAATCTTTCAGCATGGCTAATCAACTAATTTCACCAACCTCTTCTCTCAGTAAACCTGTGATGGATGTCATTTTGGAGGCCAGAACTAATGCTAGAAAATCTTATGGTGATAAATGGAAGAGATTCTGTGCTTGGAACCAAGCACAAGGAATAGACACAGCAAAGCCCAATATTCCTCAGATTTTGCAATACTCAACTGAGATGCTTCACAAGGGCCTATCTTTTTCATCAATAAAAATCCATGCCTCTGCCATCTCAGCTCATTACAACACAGAGACTCCCCTCTTTTCTCATCCCCTGCTAAAACAGTACCTCAGAGGGGCCAAAAATGTAAGGCCTCCCAGGAGAGTGCCAACTCCTGCATGGGACCTCAATTTTGTGCTGGAAAAACTCACCCTACCTCCTTTTGAACCAGTAGCTACTGCGGATATAAAATTTCTTTCTTGGAAGACCGCCTTTCTTTTGGCAGTCACTTTAGCTAGAAGGGTTTCAGAACTACAGGCTCTCATGGCAGTGGAGCCTTTTATTATATTTTATTCATAGGTTCATAGGTTGGTACTAGGCTATCAGCCCTAGGGCCTATACAAGCCTAGCCATAAAAATTCCCTGGCTATTTCTTCCCACATTATTTACTTTCCTGGACCCCTGTCTAGCAGGGCGACTGACGTGATCCCTGGGGTGAATTTCCTTTTTCCCATCCAATCGTCAAGGTTCCTCTTGAAGAGGTCCAAAGAGGCACTCTGCTTGACATGTATCGGCAATCTATTCCAGAGTCTGGGGAGTCTCTGGGTCAGGAACCTATCCCTCCAGCATGTTTTGTTTATTGTGATGACAAGGTTTAGATCCCTGGAGCGTGTAGCTCTGAGGGGTTGGGATTTCTTTAAGTGTAGCATGTCCAACAGCTCTGGGTTTGACATGGCCTTGTATGTTAAGCAGAGATCGCCTCTGAGTAGACGATATGCGACAGAGTATAGCTGGAGTTTTTTAAGGCGGTCAGCATAGGGCATCTGCTTTAGGCCTGTGATTCTTTTAGTGAGGTATTTCTGCGGCCTTTCCAGTTGTTGCAGATGTCTTGAGAGGTACATACCAAATGGGGCATTGTATTCTATAATGGGTCTAATGAGGGATGAGTACAGTGGGACAATGACCTCCTTTTTTCTGTGCCACATAGAAGGATTTCCTGACTGTTATGGCGATGTGGTTATCGAAGGTGAGACCACTGTCCACCTGTGTCCCTAAGTCTCTTATCACACTTTCTGTGTTTAGTGTACTGCCACCTATATGGTAATTCATGGATACATGTTTTTTCCCCAACGGGGATAACAATACATTTCTTGGCATTGAGCTTGAGCCCATGGCTCTGGCACCAAGCATCTGTTTCTGTAAGGCCCTTTTGTAGAGTATCCACATCATTTGGGGATTCAATAATGGCTCTCAGTTTGCAGTCATCTGCAAACTTTGTTAGCCAGAGTCCCTTAGTGTTGACCTGTACTTGAGAAGTAGATGCCAAACAAGAGCGGCCCCAGGACTGAACCCTGAGGTACTCCACTTGTCTTGAGCTGGATTTGGAGTCGGCTACTTTTACAGTGTGGGTTCTATCAGTAAGCCATTTAGCAACTCATTGGGTGACATAGGGATTAATGCCCAACTTAGTAAGTTTATCTATGATTCCAGAGTGGGGGATGGTGTCAAAGGCCTTGGCAAGGTCTAGATAGGCTGTGTGGACCACCTTACCCTTGTCCATGGCTCTGGAGACTGATTCAAAGAAGTCAATCAGGTTCAGGAGACAAGATCGGCCCTTCACAAACCCAAACTGGGTGGGGTCCAGTGTTTGAAGGTTGCCAATGTCTTTGTTTATAAGTTCCATGATAATACACTCCGTGGCCTTGCAGATGAGGCTTGTCAGACTGATGGGACAGTAGTTTCCGGGATCCAAGGTGGATCCCCCCTTGTGGATTGGGATAACTGTAGCTCTGCGCCACTCAGTGGGCACGAAACCTGAGGTGAGGCTATGATTAAACATGACACTTAGGTGAGGTGCCAGTTCATATTGTAGTTCATGTAGTCCACAGCCCAGGATGTCATCTGGTCCCATGGATGCTGTATTCTTGGCTTTAGAGAGTGCATTTTGCACCTGTGTGGCCGTTATTACTGGAATTTGGAAATCTTCCGGTATTGAGATGGGCCATTTAGGGGGTGAGAGGGGGGTGAAGTTGGCACTGAATCGATCTGCCAGGATATTGGCAATATCCTTCGGATCAGTATATTTAATGCCATTCTGTTTTAGCTCAGAGCAGATCTGAGCATTGCCATTTAGATTCTTGACATAGTTATAGAATGCTTTGTGGTTGTCTTTGGAATCTTTGGCAATTTTATTTTCGTAACTAGCTTTGGAGGATTTTATGAGGCATCTCAGTTTCTTACTGAGGCTAGTAAGGAGTTTTTGCATCCTGGGATTTTCCTCTTTTCTGCAAAAGTTTCTTCCTTTTGTTGTAAAGTTTGTTTATGGCAGGGGACCACCAGATTGGCTTCCTTTTTTTGGATGAGAGCATTTTGGTTCTATTTGGGATGGCACGATTCATGCATGAGTGGATGTGCTCGTACAGTGCCTTAGTGTAGGATTCAGCAGTTGAACTTTCAGTTCCCGTCTGCATGGGTGTCATGAAGTTTGTCACTTCTGACTTGAGTAGCATGAAGTTGGCTTTGGAGAAGTTTTTTATGGTGGTTTCTTTACTTGGGGGGTGGGGGTGGGATGTGGATGTTAAGGGTGATTAGCTTATGGTCAGACCTGACTAACGAGGGGGTGACCATAGGTATGGAGCATTGATTTCCAATGTTTTACTCAGAGTGGCCTTCAGGACCAAACCTTCTTTTATGCCTAAGGTGGTATCCAGTGTGGCTCTTAACCAGACCATTCACCTGCCAAATTTTTTTCCCAAATCCGCAGAACAAGGGGAGCGGATTCTGCATTCATTGGATGTACACTGGCAACTAGGGTTCTACTTAAACAGGACAAAATCTCTACGAAAGTCTGAGCAACTACTGGTGGCATTTGCTGCAGGATCAGAGGGGAAGGCTATATCAAAGCATCCTATCTCTAAATGGATAAGCCATTGTATTCGTTTCTGCCACTTGCACCATGGTAAACTTGTGCCCAAGATCCCATTCCACCAGGGCTGCCTCTACTTCAGCAGCTTTTCTCAGAGGGGTTCCTACCAGAGATATTCTAGAAGCTGCTACTTGGAGCTCAGTTCATACATTCACAAAGCAATACCATTTACCTCTCTTTTCTAAATCCAGGGCAAGCTTTGCCACTGCAGTCCTGCAGGGCCTTACAGCTGCTCCTAATGCTGTTCAATTCCATCCTCCCATCCATAGCTTTGGGATTTTACCCAAATGTAATAACTGCAACAGTGAAACACGAAGAACATAGTACATTTGTGTGCACTTACCATAAATGTAGATGTTAGAGTGTATTCACTGTTGCAGTCCGGGTTACCCACCCGGACTGCACCCTTTCTATACCTCTTCTTTTCTTCACTATGTTCAAAAGCCTTTGTGGTGTATTAGCTTTTAGTTGAAGGTAAATTTTGTGTGTTCTAAAGTGCATTTATATATTTATAATTACATATATATTTTTGCTCCTCATTTGGGGGGCACCTGACATCTAGGGTAAGAAAAACTGATTAAAATGGCGTCAGCTGCATGTTTTATACACCTGACATCATGGAAGAGGAGACAGCAACCGACACAGGACCCAAGACTTTGTTATTCAGGCCGACTGAGGGCAACCTGCCAGCAGATTACCCAAATGTAATGACTGCAACAGTGAATACACTCGAACATCTACATTTATGGTAAGTGTACACAACTGTACTTTTCCCAGTTCATACAATGCTAATGGCGAGAGAAACATTCACAGATTGTAGTGAGCGGATGTGGTATCTTTAATAAATAGTCCTGGTGAAATGAAAAGCTGACAATGGATGAGGAAGGACATCATAAGGTAGATACTGTGAAGATTTCTGTAATGATACAGTGGTCTTGTTCCACCTTTAGAAATTGAAAAATGATTAGGTGGGACTAGTGTGTGTAACACAGTGACAAAGATGTAGGAGATGCGAGTTCTCAGGCTAGCTGTGGCCAATCTTAACAAGATGCTACAGTGTTTATAATATTGGTCATGACGGGTGACATTCACAGAAAGTAAAAAAATCAGTTTTCTTTAATCTTTGCATATATATTTAATACTTCAATATAATTTCTTCTAATGTATATACACACATTTTGATTCTGGGCAAACAGCAACCAAAGCACATTAAACTAATATATAAGAGGGTACCTAATTTTGTTTAAAGTTTAAGCCAAAGTCGGTGAGAGCTATGAAATGTTTTTTTATATTGGTTCAAATTGGATGGGAAATTGTAAATTTACCCCAAGTCCTGGCTATCTTTTATAGACAGAGGCCATCAGTAATAAAAGTATTATCCTAGCACCCCCCCCCCCAAAAAAAAAAAAAAAAACCCTTGGCTACTTGCTTACTAACGTGCACCCCTATCCATGCTACTTGGGACCCAAATGGTTTGGTGTGTGTGGTTAGTCTTGTAAGGGCCATAGTGGTCGTTAGCCTAGTAACAATCTATGAACAAGGCCAACGTCTAAACTCTGGTTTCTTGTAAGTTCTTCAGAGAGAGTACTCTAAATGAGAAATGTTGTAGCCTCCAGACACAATTGTGATAGTCAGGAAGGTCTTTAATGCTTTAGCTACTGCCATGGTTTCTTGTGCATCAGTATTGAACAGTGCTAGAACCTTTGCAATATGCGTCAATTATCGACCGTTTTGTAACGGGTAATTAACTTAAAACACAGGTCTACATTTTTTGTAGTAGTATAGGGCTTCTGAAGTGGTCCTAAAAGGAAAGTTTGTCTCTGCTGAAAAATCTGCCAAGTACAGCTGTGCTTTTGTCCACGAGAGTGATGTAGTAATAACACAGCATAATGCCAGAGAAGTCATTGCCACACCTCTTAACTGCCCCAATTTCTGAGTCTTATTTTTGGTCTGTTTCTCATAAAAGTTTTGTTTTCTGGCAAATTATTGTCAAATCTTTGAAGTCTGTAAACAATGACAGTTTTGAGTTTGACTTCATACCCTCCTGAAAATTAATGCTAATGCAAAACCTAATTTCCTATCACTTTTCTAAGTTAGTAAGATCAATATTTACAATTTGTGCCTATTTGTGGGTCTTTGTCTCCCCCCCCATTATTTATGGCTTTGTCCAGATTTCTTGCTGTACGAGGCTGAGAGGTATGGGTTGCTGATCTCCGATCTTCCTGGTGTCGCTCTGTGGCATCATGCTGAGATAAATGTATCTGTAAGTTTTATTTTACAAATCTCTGCTTAGTTTGCAGCACCCCTCTACAAATGCATTAGTATGAGGTTTTTGAAAATATCTTTTTTTTCTCCATAGGCAGAAACTTGAGGCCATTTGCATTTAAAAGTGCTTGTTCGGTTACTGCATAGAAAAATACTGACTTTGTAACTGCAGGTTTGTTCCAAGGACCTCTGAAGTTGTATTTATGTACCTCTTTATGTCAGTAAAATTTCAGAGTGGAGATCTGAAAGCATTTAGATAAAATACAGAGGAGTTGGTATGTTACACATCCCGCAGAGAAAAGAAACAGACTCCCAGTTTCCTGACATTCTTATTAAGTACACAGCTTGACGATGTGTGCTTTTTAGAGGCCTCATTAGGCAGTGGTTTAAGGATTCATAGGAGATTCTTCCATAGTGCGTTGCATGCTGTCTGTTTGAAGATCGAGTTAACATATCTCGTCAGTTTTTGCTTTGTAGCAGGGGTCTCCATTAGCTGGTTGAACTTGTTTAAGAACATACTTAGCAGCTAAAGAAGTTTTATTGCATCTGTTTAAAGGGCAGAGCAGCAGTTAACATACAAAGTACTGTGAATTGCATGCATCCTGTAGATCTGTATTTAATTTTTATAACTGCCTCTTTAATACTTTATAGTTGTGATACCGTTTGATCACAAAAAAGCATGGATGTCACTCTTTTTAAACCTGCTACTTACGTGTGTTTATCATTAGTTGGTGTTAAATAAAAGAGAAAAAAAAAACATTTAGGCTCTTATGTTTACTTGCTGACTTTTTCTTTTGTTAACCTGATAAGCGAATTGCCCCGTGGACCCTGTTCAGCCACAGCCTGGGCCATAGGATGTAATTCATCTAACAGGCATAGTAAATGTATGCAATCAGTTCTAGACCTTCAGTGTGTATTATATTGCATTTTCAGTACAACAGTACATAAACAGCTTTCGCTACAGACTTTAGCAATGTACATTAGCAACAATAATTCTTACTGATAGATTCATAGGTTCATAGATTAGTACTAGGCTAATTGCCCTTGTGGGTCATTTTAAGCCTAGCCAATTACCCCATGTGAGAATCAAACCCTGCACCTTTTGTCTGCAAGGTAAACACCTTAACCATTCTGCCATCCTCCTACCCTTTAAACAAGCAAAGTAAATCACATGCAAACTGATGCCTATTAAAATCACGTAAACACTGTGATACTAGTTATTGCTCATGGTTATCTATAATCTTACACTGCCTAAATCACTTGCTTGATAACATACTAGTTTTCAGTATACAGCTGTCACAAACCAAAAATTCTTGCCCCACATTTAGATAAGATTGGCTGTACCGCAGTCCTCCACACCCCAAAATTAAGGGATAACATTTATACATAATATCTTGATCTTTTCAGGAGAACTAATGTGTCTGTCTTACTCTAGATAGCTACTATTTTATATCCCAAAGTGATATATGCTGGGAACTACCATGACACATGATTTCAGTTTAAGGTTTCTGCCTCCCTGATGTAAATGTTATGGAGACACAGACAGCACTGTGGTGACAGCATTTGCTGTGGCACCATCTCTATGTTTACTTCTGTTGAAAGGGGTCTCCATCCCAACTTATCACAGGATCGCTCACCATGCCTCACAGTACTGAAAACCATTAACTGCATAAAGAAAGTCCCCTGATAATCTAAGAAAGTTTATCTCTGCTGTACACAAGCAGCAAATGGAAGTCAGCAAACATGCCAGTCTAAAGCCTGTAAAGAGAAATTGCAGTGAATTTTTTTTTTTTGCAGGGGATGTCAAACCACCATGTACCCCAGCCCCCGTATAGAGGATTAGGCAATTGTACAGTGACACTGTCTGTTAATATAATTCCTATATCTCACTATTAAAACTGCCTGGAATGCGATAAGGTCTCTATCCATCTGTGCCATGGAACAAGGCTTTCTGCTGGGCACTTACCTGAATACACACACAAACAACTGTCCTTGCACATCAAAAATCACATGCTTGCAAACATATTGGTTTTCAGTCCTTTAGAAATGCAACAGTGTACACTTCAAGTTTAGCTGGACTCCAACACGAACAGCACTGGATCATAACTGTTTTTTGTACTGTAGCTATTATTACTGCCTTAATTACAACTAGTTAGGGGACTACTGCTGTTACTACTACTGTAACTACAACTAGTTAGGGGACTACTGCTATTGCTGTTACTACTGCCTTAACCTAGTCAGGGGACTACTGCCTTAACCAGAACTAGTTAGGGGACTCCTGCTACTACTACTGCCTTAATCATTACTAGGTAGGGGACTACTTCTATTACTACTGCCTTCATCAGTACTAGCTAGAGGACTACTGCTATTAATACTGCCTTAAATCATAACTATTAATACTGCCCTAATCAGCACTAATTAGTGGACTACAACTATTACTAATGCCTTAATCAGAACTGGTTAGCAGACTAATTTCTACAGCAACCTAGTTGCCCACAGGACAACTTGTTTGCAGTGACAAACACTGTCCCCAGAGTTGCAAACCTGATACTCCTGGCATTCCTTTATATTTTCACTCCAACTGTCTAATCAATAAAAAAGGGTCAGTTGCCATGGATGTCACCAGGTCGGTGGATATGGGCATCCTGAGGCAATGTAGAAATTGCCTCATGTTTACTGACAACCAGTTAATTCTCGCACAAACTGATATGGTATTCGGAGACTTCTTTACACAATGTCACTGGAGGCAAACCTCTCACATAAAAGTACTCCTAATGTCAATAAGGTTGTCCGTAGTACACACACTGCACCCATCATACACAATTCAAAGCAGACATATAGATCTGCATATGTTAAGGCACTTCAATGTAACCTTCCTAAACCCCAATGACCTCCTAGACAAAAGTACACATAAAAAATACCCTCAGCAGCCCCGAATGCACTCTTTCAAAACAACACCCACATCAGCACATACACTCACATCTCATGGAGCCTTTACTTCTAAGCCCATCAGGCAAGCCACCACACAATCCAACATTCTGGCCACTGGAGACTCCATCATGAAACACACTGCTGTCCCTCTCACCAAGCTGAGTAAGGAGAAAGTCACAGTCAGTTGCTTATAAGGGGCTAGGATCCGCCACATTACACATGCACTCAGGTCACTGGACCACAAGTACCAGTATGACTCATAGTCCATATGGGTGTAAATGACCTGGGACATACCTCCCTAGACTATATGAAGAGAGAAATCGTGGAGCTCTCAAAATGCATGTCCCAGGCTGGTATGAGCCTACAGCATTTTATCTTCCCCAAGGATGATATTATATTCAGTCTACATCAAACTAAATAGTGGTATAACATGTCTACTGTGTAGCTGCATGTAATATGAAGAACACTTCACGTAAGATACGAAAACCATACCATTGTTTGCTACCTAGTACTTGCATGCATTTAAAAATTGGTAGCGAATTGTAATATCAAAGCTTAAAAATGGTGTACCAGACACAAATGTACATCTGTATATGTACATATTACAGGTATTGGAAATCACAGCTTTGCATACTTGAAGTATGATGTAAAACATCCTTGCAAAAGATGTAGTGACAGCTTGTCTTGTTACTGTTATCGGTAAGGCATTTAGACTTGTTTTTTTCGTAGAAGATGATTCTTAATTTTATTATTTTTTTTCTTGAAGTTGTTAGGTCTTTACTTGCTGATATATTTTCTAGTATTGTGTTCTGAGTAGCTAGTGTTATTTTTGTGAAGGCCTTTCCAGTGCTTGCTAATTTGTGTGACTAATTGTATTCCTTGTCTATCTATCATTGAATATGCTTAGCTTCTGGGCAGCAGTTTAAAGGTTAATGTATTCAATTACATTGATGTGCTTGCTGTAACTTGCACACGTTTTCCTTTCTTCAGGGTGATACACTCAGTGCTCCCTGTTAGCAAGTTGTGTGAAATGCAGTCTCTTTCTGTTTGTAATGGTGGACGTGTTTTGGGCTAACAGTGTTAAAATGGGTAAATCATATTCCAGGCCTGGAATCAGTGTTAGTTGCGCAAAAAAAAAAAAAATTCCTGCAATGCGAGTCCGGTTTGTTTTGCATTATATTTATTGATCATTTGAGTGAATTAATTACCTCTGGCATGTATCATTCA
This sequence comes from Protopterus annectens, assembly GCF_019279795.1. Classification (NCBI taxonomy): domain Eukaryota; kingdom Metazoa; phylum Chordata; order Ceratodontiformes; family Protopteridae; genus Protopterus; species Protopterus annectens. Next base: position 926,366,678 of record NC_056739.1, read on the forward strand.
AATTCAATGTAATGACTATTCCATTAGCCACTTTTCAATCTCTTATGCTGTGTCCTCAGAATTCTACTGTTTGTGTTCTACCAATATTAGCATTTCTTAGTTCTTGGTACCCCAGACCCTGGCTGCTTTCCTTTCCTACAGAGCAGACTGTTCTATGACAGTAATGTGCTAGGCCGGTTTCTCCATTTCAGGAGCCTCCCTTCCCCAACAGGTTTGATTAAACAAGAGAGGCCGAATCTGATTAAATAATTCTTTGGGTCATCTTGCTTGTCCTTCTACTACTGATACTTTGCCATATTAATACTATTTTAGATTTTCACTAGTAAATTAGTTGTATTCTAATACATGGGTTTCTTTTCAATATCTCTTGTTTGCAGAAAAAAACACGCTTGATTTTGTTGCTGATGAATGAAAACTCTTAGCCCAGTGACGACACAGGTGGCAGCCCACACAGCTGCAGTGCATGTGCTGGTGTGACTGGTGGAGAGTTACATAGTGTCCTCCTGAGTAATTGGTGTACTGCAGGCCTGTCACACTGAGTGTGCTGTTATCTGCAGCAGCCTGACATTTTACTTAAGTCAGAAAACTGAGTGGCCAGCAGGAAACCTCCACATATGGTTGGGTATCTTTACTGCTGCAAATTTTAAGAGGCAACCAAACTTCAAAACTGGAAAAAAAAACATTGTATCTTGAAGATTTTTGCAGTATTAATGTACTTGCACAGCTCTTGAGTGGTTATTATTTTTCTGATTTGTTACACTTCAGAATTGTCTGACATGCTGGCATGCTGATGTGAGTTCATTAGTTCATTCTACTGTCAAGAGTTGTTCATTTTTCCCCAAGGTCATTTTATGGAGAGACAGTGTACTCTGGTGAGAAGAGTCTTTTCTGTGATCGTGTATCTCCACTGACTAACCTTTGGAGAACGTTTCATTTCCTGCTTTTATGACTTCTGTCTAACAAGTGCATCAGTTTGTCATAAACAAAAACAAGTGGACATCATTGCTAGTGGCCATCCCTTACATACATTTTAAGGAACATTTGAATATTTAGCACTTTTATTCAGACATATATCATTTCAAGCCACATTTCTTGCTGAGGGGAGAAGTGGGACATTTCTGACTGATGGCACATCTGAAAAGAATGGTTCTGTTGGTGTGACCCAGGTTTAGGACTTTGTATTCACTCTGTAGCAATAAGCAGTGACCTGACTATTTTTTTTTTAAATCATAAAAGTTAACCATTTCTTCAAGTTAACTTCATTGTGTTACTGGTCTTGTAACAACATTTTTAAAAAAGTCATACTATGCAAAAAAACGGGACCAAAAAAACCTATGTCAGAAAATAGGGTGAGTGATTAAATCTGGTTTTCTTGTCATGTGGATGTAAGAGGGAAAACAGTTGACATTAGGCAGAGCTAACCTTTAAAAAGCAGAAGTAGAGGCCACAGATTTGTGTGGATGCCCAGGGCACATACAACGGTGTTTCCAGTACAGGGTACAAAAGTCTTCATGGAATTTGTTAAATCTTCCTTTGCAGCACTAATCCTTATGCTTGGTTCAGCATTGTAGTTTTGTGTTGCAGAGTACAGATAATTTGTGTTTAAAGGCAGAGCCAGTCTCAGAATGAAACCAACATTTATGCCCAAAGTGGTGTCAGAAATCTCCCTTAATCGGACTGTCCGCTTACCTGTGTGACTTTGTTCTATAATTCAGAATAAAGTGGAGAGGATCTTGCATGTTCTGGACATCCACAGGCAATTTTGATGTTACCTGGAGAGGACTAAGTCTTTCTGACTGACATATCTTTTATTTGTGAGCTTTGTCCAAAGAAAAGAGCACACGCGAGTGTCTAAGTAACCCCCTTTAAGTGTCTTTGTATGTATTACTTTATTTTTGCCTGGTATGAGTGCTGGTCAGTTTCTACCTCAGTGTCTTTCTTCAAGAATGCGTCAGTAGTGTTTGCAAGGCAGTTTCTTGAACCTTTGTCCGTACATTTTCAGAACACCACAGCTGGGTCTTTAGTTCATGAGGAGGAGTAGGTTTGAGAATCTTGTCTTGCCATTAGGGCTCATCTGAAAGGTTTGACAAGACAGCTACTGACCTCTTCCCACTCTCCATTACTGATGCCGCTGTAGAAGTTCTCCAGTGTGTCTGAATTTTACTGTAACCGTTATCCACGTCTGGAACATGGTCCTAAGCATTACATCAGCATATCAAGCACAAGGGTACTAATTTCCAGAATTCAATGGGTAGTCAGTTTCAAATGCTAATCTTCAGCCACGTAAATCAGAACACTGGGTTTCCTGGATCAGCAGCTGTCGGATGTCTCTCTTAATTGGGACATCTTCCATTCTCACACAGCTCTAGCGATAGATGACCTATGTCCTGGGACCATTGAACACTCTTCCATCTTTCCTTTACCTAAGCCAGTGAATCACCTTGTTGGACAACATTCATTGCCTTTGTTTTACCCAGCTTCAGATTCCCATCATTAGAAACTGGGGATTGTGCAGAGCTAGCTTTCCATTCCTTTGAAGAAGAAATTGTTTTCCTCATTAGATTCTAAGGTACTAATGAAAAATCGACAATGGTGGTACACTCTGTGAAGCATTTCTGAGACGGTCTTCCCCCTTGCAATGGTTCCTTACAGGGGATTCTAAGTTTGAATGAAATGTTAATGATAAAGGAAAGAGGACTGTAGCCACAAACTGTTTTTGCTCTTACCTTACAGAGGGTTCCAGAATGTCTCTAGAGTTCCAGGCAGATTTTTGTAGACAGTCCCCTCATCCCTTTAGTTCTTATTTCCAGGGACCCTGTGGTTCAGATCTAGGAATATCCCCAAAACTGTTGCAACTCTCCCCTACAAAGGCAGGCCCTGTTTTTTGGGTACTCTTTAGAAATTGGTGTTTTGCATAGCGAATGTCTAAACAGATGCATGATAATACTGTGGTAGCATCAGCGATATAGTGTGATCCTGTGTACACCTTGTGCCCATATACCCTTGGTCAGGGAATCTAGGGCTTTGGATTGTATAGGAAACCAGGTATTAATTCCTTCTGTCTGGTGGTGAAGGTACTAAATTTCCTGACTAGCCAAATTTATTCACAGTGGAATTTTAGACAGAGCCATTGAGGAAGTGTCAGCCAGGAAGCTGAAAAAAGACTCTTGGGAGTATGAATGGTCTAAATAGCTCTCAACCTCTTAGCACAAAAAATGAGGGACAAAGCCCCAAAACTAGGGACAAATTTTAAATATTGTTATAAACTTAGTTGCCAGAATAAAAGGTGCTGTGTTTTCGTGCATTTTTCTGAAGGATAAGAAGCCTAAAACTCAAATGCCTGTCATTATTTAGTGAATTTATTCCTTACTGATTTGACACAAAAATCTGGAAAACCACAAATTTTATGAGGAATAGACCAAAAATAAGAGAAAAATCTGTACATTCTGCAAAAATCTTGACAGTTGAGAGGTATGGTGGTCACCTCTATCATCAACTTCTGTCATCAGATCATGCATGAGCAGGTGGCTTACAAAGCTGTAGCTGCAGGTTGCCTGAGAACAGTAATGGGCATTTTAGCCCAGATGAACTCATGTTTCAATTAGCTCTCAACAATGAAAGTTCCTGGCCATCTTTGTGTATGCCTCTTTCAAGGTGCCCTTGATGTTTAGGCCTGAGCTACATGGACATTTCAGGGGCAGTATCTTCAAAACCTACTGTTGTCTGGTCGTGGGCGTTTTTTCTGCTCACGAAATTCTTGGTGGAACCATAGAAACAGAGGAGCTTATTTTAAGGAGTCTGTTCAGCAGTTCTAACGTAGCCTAACCCTCTCTCCTCCCTGTTAGGCAGGCAGCTGGAGAAAGAATCTTCCTGCAATGGCCAAAATAGGAGTTTTTCTGTTTATGAGCTGTACTTTGAAATTCTAACCTCCCCTCACTTAAGTACCTCCACTGTAGCCTAAACTCCATAAGCAGGTGATGGCTGCAGCCAGTCACTGAATAGCCTTCTCCCCGAAGACCTGTTTGGGCATGCTGTTGTACTTTATTCTCTCTCTCATTTGAAAGGCAAGGGATGAAGCATTAGCTGGTATCTGACCTTAGTAGCCTCAAAAAGTTCATTGCCAATTTGAAAGTCGGTGTGGTCCCTGTTCAGTATATGTTGTCCCTCCTGTGCCTTGGGTATGGGGTGTACTTGTACGAAATCTTCAGGATACTTGCCTGCTCATCAGGAAGAGAGTGTAGGACTGAATGTTTCTGCTGTCCTGGATAGAAGTTAGTTGCTGTTTATTTCTGACCCTTGTGATTTTGTTTGCCTTCAGCTTGCAGTATTTTTTACAAAGTATGACAATTACTATATGTCTGTGAGCACAACTCTTAAAATGTTCTTTACCTGGCTACTGGCCTCTGGATTACTTTTCTATTTTCATTATGTTTAAAAAAGTGACTGTTCTGGACTAAATGTTGAGCTGTGGCTTGTGACTGCTTCTGCGGGTTCATGTGTGGTATTATCCTCATGTTTGTTGCATTTCCTTTTTGAAATAAGAGGCTGTGCTGATCACAGATGACAAGAGACTGAAGGTCTCCTACTGAAATTTGAAAAGTATTCTTTGCAGTTATTGGAACATCAAGACAAAGTGTATCATGGGAATTAATTACCAAGTTCAAGGATTGGAGTAACTTGTAATATTTCTATTACTGCAGGGTGTTACAGTCTCAAAGCTAGTATGTATAAGTAGCAGAGGTGCACCCCCCCCCCCCCCAACTAGGGGTGTAGGAGGGCTCCATCACACACACAAAACATGTTCGCTGATTGAGAGTGCAAAAGCAGAATTAAGTGACACATGGATGTTTCATTTAATAGTACTAATGTTATCCATTTGTGATCAGAATAGTGATAATTCTATGGAGTTGAAGAACACTGACATTTTTATGTGTGCTGAAGACACGTGTGCTTATTGTCTGAGACTGGTTTGTCGGGGACCTTTTATGAGAAGGAAAAAGCTGTTCTAGGTCACTGGATCTGTACATAAGTTGTAACATTTAGGCTGTTAATCTTTCAGTGCATTGTTTGCCAAACGGTATTCTCCAAATCTAGGAGTGTGGGTTACTTCTGCTTGGTGAGCAGTCTTCTCAGGAGCAGAAAGATATTGCTAATTAAGGTGCGAATAAGGATGAATGGATAAGTTGAAGCATTTGGTCATCTGATGGTAAGTCTGGTAAAAAAGCAGTGTTATATATTTTTATAAACAGTAATGTTTATTATGTGGCTTCCTAAATACATATATCTGAACATCCTATTGCGTGAAATATGGAACATGTTGAGTGAATTTTGTTGCATAAAGAAGGTACTTGGGGTGTTGTACTTGTTTTGCAGTTGTATACTCCACCTGGGGGATAAAGTGATCTGACAAGAGTTTGTGCAGTAGTCTTTGTTCTTCCTCTTGTCTGTGTATGTGTTATGAAATTGCTGTTAAATTGACAGTCCCCAGGGCTGTACAAATACCAAGCCAGTACCAGTTCTACCTTTCGGCCATCTCATTAGTAAGTTCCAGTGCAGAATGATGCTTGGCTGCTCCTTAGTTACTATATTTTCTTCTTGGAGTACTACTGTATTTTAAAGCACTGTTTATAAAGATATAGACAAGGACTGGTCCTACTATTTATGATTGAGGGTGCCAAAGGTAGCCATGATGACTCTTAAGACTGACTTCATTCCTGCAACTAAGAATGCCCAAACAACACTATAATTCCTCAGACAGTTATAAACATCTATGTTATGTAGGCCGTCATGGCTAGACGGCAGTAGAGTGTGATGTACAGGCAAAATCTTAAATGATTGCTGTAAAGGTTATACAGATTAATTAATTTGTGTTGATCCATCTCACTCAGGATGGCTTTAGTAAATTAAAATGAAAGCTGCCACTGGACAGATGCTGCGCCCTACTTTGGATCAGGGGCAAGAAGGCAAACCTGTTGATTTTTCTAGGGGAAAAGTTAAGTAAGATTAAGGCAGGCCTGCAAAGTGACTATTCCCTACTAAACAGATTCATTCAAGTGTGAGATAAGAGAATAATGTATTTAATGTAACATTAAAAAAAAGTTGTAAGCTTCTGATGGCTACGTGTGTGATGCCACCCGAGTCCTAAAGTAATACTGTAATGCTGTGCTGTAGCTTTTTAAAGCAGTTCATGGAGCTAATAAGGCATAAGGAGAGAAGTTCACTGTATTGCAGGGATGATCACCCTCAACTGTCCTGTGACCTATATTGTCATAGGACCCAGTATCTTGTATTATGTAAGACAGATGTACTACACATACTCAGTTGGCCTCAAGTTATTAACTGTTCCTTCTGGTTGATTTAATCTGATGTCAAACGTTACACATTGTTGTGTGCTTATCTGACATTACATATTTGACGTTCAGATTAGCCAATTGTGAAACCATAAATGCTGTGCATAATGCTATGAATTGTACTTCACTGAGCGTCCATATTCTGCAACCTTACCATACAGTAGTGGCAGTTTTTCCCATATCATTAAACAGGTTTGAGTCTTTGGGGGTCCATTGAATTGCTTACTGCGTGTGCCATCATGTCCCAACTTTCAACATCTTTTCAGCTGCAAAGTTCATCATAGGAGTTTGTTCATCCTTGGATCCTTTGATAGCGTTCTAGGATTCTGCACAGCCATTTTCTTTGTGTACCTTACTAACTCCTTATTCTTTTTTTTTCAAGAAAGAAGTGTAGTTGCACATTTGGGCTAAGATCTGTGTTCAACTTTTTCTTTAGCTCTCAGTATGTTCCTTATTTTGAATTTTGGGAGTCTGTAGTGCTTGTAAGGCTTGTAGTGGGGTCCATTGTAAACAAGCCAAGTGCTTTACTCCCTTCTCGGAGAGTATAGATTTGACAGCATCTCATTATATCTCAGTCTCTTGCCTTAGGGCAGTGTCTGGACTCCCCAGCGAGCTGTCATGCTTGTAAAAATCTTAACTATGTGTATTCACTTTTTATTCAGTAAGGAAGAGATGGAAAAGCAGAGTTTTGTGAAGTATTCAAAACTGTATTTCTTTAGAAGTTCGGGACAGTTTTTTTGTATACTCTTGTTAGGTATGGAAGTTGTCATCTCTGTTTATACATCAGCAAAGGCGTTGACACTTCTAATAACTAGTAAGGCAAATGACAGTTGCTTCTATTTTTTGATACTGTGTCTAATTTTTGGTGTGCTCTTTGTTCATCTGCTGCCTGATGGTCGTCAGCCCTCTGTGCGCAGTCATTTCATCAGTTCCCTATTGGGTGAGAGCCAGTTACAGAGGCCATTATTATTGCCATGAAGGTTTTTGTTTTTATTAGGCTAAGCTTCAGCCCTTCATGGCAGACGTGGGTAACCGACATTACCTTGAAGGCCTACTGTACTCTCCAGCTACATGGGATTGCTTCCTCTCCTATGCTAATGATGGCTGCCAGCAGTGGTTTGGTAAGTCAAGCACACGTCTCCAGTTAATGGCGACTGCACTTCCTTCTTAACAAAACATACACCAGCAATCCCCCCCCCCCCCCAGAGTGGACAGGCCTGCATTGGTCACTCACTCCTAATGTCCTTTACCCTGCATTTTTCAGAGCTTGAGCTGCTATACACACTCAGGTTGTCTGAGTTGTGGTCAGAGGTTATTCCTTCTGTAACACAGAGACAAGTAGAGTTTGTGTTTAATTTTGGTAGCTTCATGGGTAAAAAACACATCAGTGGCCAGAAATGAGAGAATTTACCAGGCTGTATATGTAGTGTTGGAGTATATTACAGTCCTGTCCATGCAAAGGTTTCTCTGGCAACTTGCCGTTTAGAAAATAAGTTTCAATTTAGGTGTTAATTGCTCTTTACTGACCTTATGTAGTGAGGCTAGGGATGCAAACTTGTGGGTGCTGACCAGTAGCAAAAACTGTCGAATCTTATTGGTTTAGGATTTGTCTAGTAGGCTGAGGCACATCCTTCACTGAAACAGTGTGAGATTTCAATGGAAATAATAGACAGTCATAATCTGTGCAGGAAAAGAAATGAAAATTATTTAACTTCCAAAAACGTTTTGGAATCTGAAATAATCTTTGCCTGCACTTATTTTTTTACTCGCTATGTTACCATGTTCACTGCATTGGATGGTAAATTTTCCCTTTAAAAAGAAGCACATGCGTCTTCATACCTTGTATAAAAAGGCATCACTATAATTAAAAAGAAGGAAAAAAATCATTTATGATGTGTAGGTTATACAATGTCAAGGGGACCCAAGTTACATTTTGCGAGGAAAAAGAGACTGAAAAAGCCATCACTGTGACATTTTCCATGAAAAGACAGTTTTGGGGTTTATAGTAATTGAAGTGTACTGTAAACGAAAGAGTGATTTTTAAGCAGTATAGAGGTGTTTTTTTCCCCTTTGCATTTACAGCCTAAAGTAATAAGTGGTCCTAATCCAGGTGCTGCATGACAGAGTTAAACAGTATGCTTCGTTTTCACCATCTGTCACCAGCAGCATAGCTGCTATGCATGGTTGCTCTTCAAGTATGTGTCTGTGTATATGCATGCATACATGTATGTATATATACAAAGACTTGCTGTTTCATTTTTTTTTATATATTTAAAAATGGTAATTTGCTAAACAAAATAGTGGTGCCTGTGTTCTTACTCTGCTCCAGTTTTTTTCCCCAGTACAGAAATAATCTACATTTAATTACAAAAACATTCTGTAAGCCTACCTAACAGTATGAAATTGCATGTGGATGGAAGGACAAGGTTTAATACTAAAACACAGTAACCACAGATGAATACACTGAATATCTGTTCTCAGAATGACAGATGCTTTGCTATTGCAGTATTAGCCACTGTGGAACAATGTAAATTACTAACTTTTAGAGACCGTCGCCGTATTCACCATAGGGAGCAATAATAAAGTCATGCTCAATCCTGAGCAGCAAACAGCACAAGCTGCAGTCAATGGATGGAAATGTGTTTGAACAGCTGGCCTCTACCCTGTATTATAAAAGCATAATATTCCACTGTAGCAAAGTTTACAGGCCGATTTCTTTCATATTAGTATGGCATTATTCGTTGGTCTTTCTGCATTTCAGCTTTTGGAAACCATGTTACTAACTCTGGGCATTAACTTCCTTGAATGACAGTGTGAAGTTTTACAATCTAGTTTCTTTTCTGTTGTCGTGGTGTGCATGTTGCTACAGTGGTGTGCTGATATATTAATGTAATATTTATATTTTATACCGGTTAATGGCTTTGAATAATTTTTTAAAGCTTCATCAGATTAGTCAGTTTAAATCTCTTCCATCTGCTGTTTTGCTGGTGCTGTTCATATCAGTTGGGTAGAACATAGCAGGAGCTGTATCATACATTTTAGATTATTAGCATTTAATACAAGAATGTATTTTCTGCCATGTAGTTTGCCATATAAAGTGTAATATAAAATGGAAGGGAATTAAAATATGCTTTGTTACTATACCAAGTAGCGAGTTAGAATTTCAAGCCCGACTTTTCTCAGCATGAGTTCCATTAACAAACATTACTTAACTGGCTTGTTACTTGCAGTCTGATTGGTCCTAGACATGCATTAGCTTTCACAGTCTGTCCATGGAACAAAAAGCTCAGCCTAAAATAGTAACATACCCAAGTACTCCAATAACTTTATGATTGGCAAGAGCTGAGGAAATACATTTTTTGGCAGTTTAGTTGCACACCTTCTCAACGAAACAGTTTAACTTGCATCTTATCTGTTCTTTTCAGTTTGTTTAAAAAAATGCAAGTAGTCATGTTTCCTTTTAAACACCTTTTCACAGCAACATGTTCATGATTACAGACATTGCTGTTCTTCCTGGCTGGAATGTGTCACTTCTTTCTTCAGTTTATGAGCTGACACATGCTAACACGTCACACATTAAAAGACAGGAAGAAACTGTCCTGACGTTATCTTTGCAGATGATTGGTGTATTTCAGTCTGATCGCCTATGATCAGGTTTCCAGCAGTAAAATTCCTGAAGTACACAGTTGGCCCTTAACTTTAAGTCAGGCAGTAAAAAACCTGGTCTTGTTCTCAGGCCAGATACAAAACCTGGGTAATTGGAGTAAGAATTATTTTATATTTAGTTCAAGTGGACCATTTTGTTAGCAGACCTAAACTGGGTCACTTGAGGGCTGCCCCGGGAAGCCAGGTCTGCAATCACATTCTCCCAGCCCCATAGGAGTGGAGATAGGGCCACCATGTCATCTTGCACCAGGGCTGGCAGGTTGGCCTCCCGTCCTTCACCTGGCACTGTGGGGATGCCACTCTGTGAATGACACCACCCAGGAGGCAAGCCTCCATATACCAGTAGGCTCGAAGCAATGTATATTCATCGGTGCCTGGCACCGTGGGGGAGAGACACTGAGGTGTGCCACAAAAAGTGCAGAGATGGGTGGAGCCAGGGCCATCTCCCCTGCCAGTTTGAAAGCCCAAGGTGCAAGGCAAAGGGGAGCACCAGTGTCACAGAAGTCTGGATGAGGGACTGTCTGAGGCTTTGTGGCCCAGCAGAGTTCCATGAGGCTGGGAAGATGCTCAGAGGGTCCAAGAGCACTCTTGACACTGCATCATTGGCAGCAGTCAGGAGATATGCAACCCTGGAAAAGAGCTCTCTCTCCTCAGTAGAACTGAAAACCCAGAGGGGGTCTGTCCCGATGGAAGTCTGGAAGGAAGAGGAGGTGGAAAATGACTGGGACACGACAGCTCCCACCTGACTGAGGGGGTATGGACCATGCCCCCTCTGGGATGGAAGTCTGGAAGGGGGAGAGAAGCAGATAGTGGCAGGGATGGGTGAGCTCCTGTCTGGGGGAGGGGGTCAGGCAGAGGTCCCCATGATGGAAGTCCTTGAGGAAGTGCCAGGGCAGATGGTGGAGTGGCCTGGAGAGCTGCTGCCATGGCGAAGGAACCAACTTCACCCCATAACCAACGGCATCCTTGAAAAATCTCAAAAGTCCCCAGATCTGCTCTGGATGGGAAAGCAGGGGGACTCAAAGCCTTCGTGAGAGTAGATCTGCCCCTCAGTGGCTGAGTGGAGCTCCAGAGCAGCCAACGGGATTGGCAGGAAGCTCCCCTGAGAGAGTCTTCAGGGCATGAGCGATTTGGCAGTCTGCAGGAGACATGGAGGCAGCGGAGTCCCCCGACATGGGGGTCACAGCCGGGGAAGGTCTCTTGGCCAGGTTGAAGAGGAGGCCTGTAGGGGTTGGCCCTGACAGAAGTCAGTAAGGGAGCTCCAGGCAGATGGGTGCGGGGCCTGGAGAGCTCCTGCCTGAGTGGGGTCAGGCAGAGCCCCTGATGACAGAAGTCCTTGAGGGAGTGGCTGACAGATGGCAGCAGGGCCTGGAAGGCTCCTGCCAAGATAAAGGTGTCTGACCTTACCCCATACCCAATGGCATCCCTAAAAAATCATAAAGTCCCCAGAGCTGCTCAGGATGGGGAAAGCAGGGGGACTGGCCACCCTGGGAAGCCAGGTCATCATTCAGACAGAGCGGTCTAAACTGGGACATTTCTGTGTCCCAAAGACAAATGTTCGGGATTCCTGGACAGAAACTTCCAAACCAGGACTGTCCTGGAAAAACTGGGACAGTTGGTCACCTTGACTTAGTTTCTCAGGCCACACAACACAAGAGGGTATTGCTAAGTTCCTTCAGTTAATTCAGTTAAATTCCATTCAGTATGAGCAGTTAAAAAGTTGAAGCAAGAAAGCCAGATATAATAGTCAAAGAGAAAGGACAAAAATAACATTAATCATTGAAATAGCTACACACAGAAATTGTAGTGTCCTGCATGCTAAGAGCCATAAAGTTGCATAATAAAAGGATATGCAAGCAGAAACTAGAGCAATATGGGATAAAGACACCAAGATATATCCAGCAGTATTAATTGGAGCAAAAGGGTAGTAGAGTTTTAAGGCATACTTAAGTATGCCTCCTATAAATCTAACTGTATATGAACTGCAGAATACAGTTCTGCGTGTATTGGAGTTGCTGAGAAGTGTACTATTGGCAGACATCAAAGACTGAAGCAATAGCAAGTTTGTGAATGTTAATCGTACCTTGACATTGGAAAGGGGTCCATTCCTCATAGTATCAGAAGTGCAAAACATTTGGAGAAATTGAGAAAGACTGTTAAGCTGGAGGATGGCCCCAAAGTAAATAGTTTATAGAAAAAGAGAGGACCAAATACAGATCCTTGAGGAATGCATGTGGATAATGCAGTGACATTATCCCCCAAAACTCAGAAGTCTTGGCTGACAGAAGTTTTTAAAAAGATAACTAAAATGGGTGGTGATTTTAGTAAAAAAAACTATTATGATTACAATTTTGAAGGACAGTTTAATGTCGAGGATAGTAGCACAATTTAGTAAGCTGTTGTCCAGATTGTTACAAGTCTGATCGGGTGGAGTATAGATAGCAGTAATAGTGCTGTATCTGGATGAAGACCATGCATTTTTTTTACAGTTGACATATATTTAGTGATGTATTCAAAATTGTAGTTATAGACTGTCTATTCAAAAATTTTGGCAAGTTGATATTTTATTTTTATTTTTTATTTTTATTTATTTAACATTTGTTGACCGGGAAAGTCCGACTATGTTCCACATATCCTGTTTTCAGCGGAGGCCCGGGGAGAAATGCTCCAGAAGCATGTCTTTAGAATGTGGGAGGAAACCGGAGTACCTGGAGGAAACCCACGCGAACGCAGGGAGAACATGCAAACTCCACACAGAAGGCACCCCAGCCAAGAATCGAACCAGAGAACCTCTTGCTGTGAGGCGACAGCATTAACCGCTGCACCACTGCGCCGCCCAATGACATAATGACATAATAATAATAATAACATTATGCTGACATAAGTCAGCAATTAGCCAAACGTTGGTTGCTGCAGATGAGAAGGCTTTGGGTAGTAGAATAGTCAATGCATTCCTAAAGCTGTGTGATATAATGTGAGTAATTTGAGAAAGATTGTAAATATGTTTGAGAGGTGGACATATCTGATGTCATATTTTCAAGATTGGCGCCTTTCCTTTTCTAAACACCTTTGTTCTTTTATCTCTTTTATGATATTCAGTACTTCTTATACCGTTGGTTTAGACTTTGATTTTCATTTTCTAGTAATTGTTTTTTTGACCGCCAACAGAATTAAACTTAAAGAATTACTATGTCTAGGCAATTCGGATCCTGTGTCCCAGCTCATAAGAATCATTTCCTTAGTTACAGCCATTTGTTCACCCAGTATTTCTGATGGAACACTCCGTATGGAGTTTTTAAACTTTGCCAGATCGTTACACTTCCAAAACGTATGTCCTCCAGTATTTTGTATCTATCTGAATTATTAGATTATTTGAAGTTTGATTGGGATATAAAATGTCTATGCAAACAGAAAAGATCCCAAACCTTCTGGACTTTATTGCATACTTGGAGCCATACATGTGTCCTCCCATTGTTCTCTTGTAATTGCTTTTCTGGTCTGTCTCTTCTTAATCTTTCCTAAACTCAGAATTTTCATGCAATATTTTATATGTTCTACCAACAGTTTCTGTATTTGATTCAACTAAAAGCTCTACCAGAGCAGGTCTTTCACTTAAAATTATTCTGTATACTCTTGATATCAGTCTTTGGTGGGGTTTTTAACTCTACTGGCAAAAATCTCCTTTCTTCATTCTCATATTGGCTTAGTTATTAGAATATTTTTTTAGTTTATGAATATAATGTTCTGTATGGTTGTTCTCCTTAAGAATCTACGTACAAAATCTCACTCTTTTTCTTCAGTTTCCTCCTGCTTCATCATCATGCCTTTCCATTTTGAGTTGTAAACTTCTGCTTGTGTTATGTATGTAAATATTAACTGTGTAACTCTAAAATATCAGTTGGGTAATCCTAAACCATCTTGTTCTATCAGAAGGTTCAACTTATGTGACTTAACCCTTGCCCTATTCCTCTCCTCGATGCATTCCTCCAACTCTTTATTATGTATTGTCCAGTTTCTCCTCTGGTTGATAGATACCTGACCCTAATGTAAGACTAAAGGGACTAAAAACATGTACATTGCTTGTATTTTGCTATCCATATCCGTAAACAAGAACCTCCAGTTTCACAGTTTTTGTATCAACTTTTGTTTAGTCTCTTCCCATTTGTCCCTAACTGCCATAAGAAAAACCTTTTTTAATCATTACTCCTTAAATACTTTGTCTTATGTCCCCATAAATATGGGTAATGCTGAACAATGCCATGTGTGGGTACATAATTTATGACTATAGGTTTCATCTTCATTGATTTTATATCCCCAAAATACTTGAAACTGTATTAGAATTTTCACAACACTGAGATGCCCTCTCTTGGATTTATCAGGTACAAACTATCATTTGCAGATAAAGCCACCTCTTCTTGATCACCGTACCAGTTATATCCTTACATTTCCAAATATCTTATTTTCTTTGCCAGTAAGTCTAAATGTAAAACAGATTACAGAGAGGAAAGAGGACACCCTGCTAGTTCCTTTGCGTTATCAGACAGGAATCCTCCCTCTTTAATTCTTGCCTCCAGTCCTTCATATATCCTCCTAATTAACCTTATTATTTAGGAGAATGCAAGTGCTTACACTGTCCTCATAAAATTACAACTTACTCTGTCAAATCTCACTAACAAGAGCAATATTTTCTTTGTTTCCTTTGGGTCATTGTTCTGTTAATGTTGTCAAATGGTTGCGCCCTTACACAAAACCATATCGATCCATATCTGTCAGTTTTGGCAACACCTTTGCCATTATGTTAACTAGCATATAGACAAATAGTTTATAATCATGGTTTAAAATTAAACTGGGTCTATATGAAGCTGGGTCTAATGGGTCTTTACCGTCTTTAGGTAATAAAGCCACCACAGCTTTCTTCCAAGATGTTGGTGCTTCCACTCCTTTTGAAATGCTGTTAAATAAAAATTTACCCTTGTCTTCCTATGAGGATTCTGATGCACAGGACTCTATTCCCTCTGCTTCCCCTCCAGAGCATTTCTCTTTTGGTGAAACCTTGCATACTCTTAGGGAGCATTTTCATTGGGAAGCCGGGATTATTCTGATTTCTAAAAAGAGGCTTAGGGATTTCTTACTCCTGCCCCAGCACAGGCCTTTGGCTATTCCTCCTGTACTAGACATTGTTGATGATGCCTTTTCAGAATCTAGCTTGGCCCCTGACTCTTTCCCTCCTGCTCCCAGAAAACCTGATAGATATTACACGGTTCCTGACTCTCACAAGTTCCTTTTTAAAAATCCTACTGCGGATCCTGAGACCATTTCACAGGGACCCAAGGGCATTAAGGCTACTACTGCCAAAAATCCTACCCCCTCTGATAGAGACTCCAGGGGGCTGGATAGATGGGGTAAGAAAATATACACTTCTGCAACCTTGGCCATTAGGGCACTAAACTGCCAGTTTCATATGTTAAAGTATTGGCAGCATATTATTGGATTGCTTAAACAGAAAATGATGTTGATTCCTGACTGTGCTGAAAATAAGGATTTACAGGATTTAATGCATTCTGAAAAACAGGTTGGAAAACATACTTTGCAATGTGGTTTTGATTCACTAGAGGCATCTTGCAGGGCTGATGCCACTGAGTCTGTACTTGGAAGGCATGCTTGGCTTAAGGAGCAATCCTTGCCAGATCATGTTAAAGCTAAATTACTGGATGCTCCTGTAAATCAGGACTGCCTGTTTGGCAACAAGGCAGAAGAAGTTCTTAAAAAGATGGAGGAAAAAGCTAAATCTATGCAAACTGTTAAAAGATTTCCTACAAGTAAAGCCTCCAAGATTTAGTAGGCATTGGCCCTCTAGGAATTGGTCCTTTCCTGCCTCTTCCAGGTCTTCTCAGTCCAAACCCAGCTCCAGCAGAACAAGCAGGTTTCAGTCCTAGGGTACGCAAAGGACTAAGCAGTGGGAGGCTCCCACTTCCAAATCAGGGAGTAGTAAGACACCCCCATATGGTATACTGTCTCAATGACTTAACTTTAAAACTTCCAAGCACTTCTCAACTGACTGCTCCTTTAGGGGGAAAGATTGCTCTGCAGGCAAAAAAACGGGAACTCATAGTTTCCCAAGGATACAGATTTCACTTCCACACATTACCAGCCCCAAACGTTTGGCCAGATCTACCCCCAAATCAGTGGACATAGGCTCAAAAGCAAGTACTCTCTCTCTCAAGCATAAAGGCTATTCAAACTGTACCAGAAGAGGAAAAGGGACAAGGTTTCTACTCAAGACTTTTCCTGGTACCCAGAAAAGACAACTCATGGTGTCCTATCCTGGACCTGTCTATCTTAAACACCTTTTTGGTGATTCCAAAAATTCAAGATGCTAACTCTTCACCAGTTGCTTCCTATGCTAGGCAAAGATGCCTAGCTGGCAGCACTCGGTTTAAAGGAAGCCTACCTGCACATCCCAATCAGGGAATCTTGCAGAAGATGCCTATGCTTCAAAGCAGGCTACAAGCACTATCAGTTCTCTGCACTGCCCTTTGGCTTATCTACTGCGCCCAGGGTGTTCACAAAGTGCCTAGCTCCAGTCATTGCATTTTGCAAGCCAAGAAATATTCAAATATACCCGTACCTAGACGATTGTCTAATTCAGGCATAAAGCCAGGACATACTTTTGAATCATCTGGCATTTGTACAAAAGGTGCTAACTTGTCTGGGGTACACCATAAACTAAAATAAATCATATCTGATACCCTGTCAACAAATTATATTCCTGGGAGCAAGCTTGAACACAACTTTTCAAATGGCTTTCCTCACGCCAGAGAAACAAATTCACTTGACAACTTATTTCAAACTAATGGCTACAAAAACCCTGATATCTGCAAGGCAAATACTGCAAGCCTTGGGGTTCATTGCCTTCTGCATTCTACTAATTCCATATGCAAGACTGCCTATGAGGAAACTACAAATGGTATCTAAAAAGCCTATGTTGTCAACATTCTCAGCATCTAGAAGCAATGATTCCTATCATACCTTGCTTATGGTTAGAGTTCCTTTGGTGGGCAGAGGCCTGCCACCACAACAAGGGACTACCATTCACTCTACCCCCTGCCGCCCAAACCCTAACAACAGACTCATCAGACTGTGCATGGGGGGCTCACCTGGCAGGAAAGTGCATTCAGGGCAAATGGAGCCCAAGTCAAATGCACCTGCATATCAATCAAAAAGAAATGTTAGCTGTACAGAATGCTCTGACAGCCTTCAAGGACCACGTTCTTCCAGGACAATTAATGGCACAGACTGACAACACCACTGTTATGTGGTACATAAACAAGCAGGGGGGGGTACCCATTCTTACCCCCTCTGCAGACTAGCCATGGCTCTGTGGAACAAGCCTTGAGCTACCAAGTGCATCTACAGGCTCAATTCCTGCCAGGAAAACTAAATACACTGGCAGACGAACTAAGCAGAAATCTCATGGACCCACACAAGTGGAAACTGGAACCAAAGACTTTCAACATGTTGATAAACAAATGGGAGAGCCCAGATATAGGCCTGTTTGCCTCCCCCCAGAACTACCAATTGGACAAATTCTGCACAAGGACTCCCCACAAACAAGCTTGGAAAGTGGATGCTCTGTCCTTCAGCTGGAAAAATCTATCACTTTATGCCTTTCCTCCTCTGCCTCTCCTCTCCAAAGTACTACTTAAGATCAAACAGGACAAACCAAGGACGATATTTATTGCACCAGACTGGCTGTGCCAACACTGGTACCCCCCTTGTGCAGTGTATCACTGCTGGCTCCATGGCACCTGCCTCAGACCCCTGCCCTGTTGTCACAGCAGGAGAACCAGATTCTGCACCCTCAGCTTCAAACCCTAACCTGGCAGCCTGGCTAATTACCTAATCTCTCCGTTACCATCCCTCAGTAAACAAGTGTTGGATGTCATTTTGGAGGCCTAGTACTAGAAGTACTTATGCTGAAAAATGAAAAAGATTCTGTGCCTGCAACCAAACTCAAGGGATGGGCACAGCAGCGCCCAATTTACCTCAGATTATTCAATACTTAACTGAGATGCTTCACAAGGGTCTGTCTTTTTCCTCCATCAAAATTCACGCCTCAGCCATTTCAGCTCATTATAACACAGAACCACCCCTCTTCTCTCATCCACTGCTCAAGCAGTTCCTCAGAGGGGCCAAAAACTTAAGACCACCCAGGAGAGCCCCTACTCCAGCCTGGGACCTTAACTTTGTATTGGAAAAACTCACTCTCCCTCCTTTTGAGCCAGCTGCAAGTGCAGATTTAAAATGCCTTTCTTGGAAAACAGCCTTCCTTTTAGCAATCACTTCAGCAAGAAGGGTATCTGAATTACAGGCCCTTATGGCAGTGGAGCCTTTCATTATCTTTTATGCGGACAGGGTGTCCCTCAGGGCCAATCCCTCCTTCATGCCCAAGGTGGTATCCAGTGTGGCTCTTAATCAATTCATTCATTTGCCAGCCTTCTTTTCCAATCCACAGAACAAAGGGGAACGGATACTGTACTCCTTAGATGTGCACAGACAACTTATATTTTACTTGGACAGGGCTAAACCTCAAAGAAAATCTGAACAACTGCTGGTGGCATTTGCTGCAGGGGCAGAGGGGAAGGCTATTTCAAACCATTTCTGAATGGATAGGCCATTGCATTCATTTCTGCTATAAGCACCATGGAAAACCTATCCCACAGGGGATTAGACCCCATTCAACCAGGGTGGCATCTACCTCTACAGCCTTTCTCAGAGGTGTCCCTACCAGAGACATCCTAGAAGCTGCTACCTGGAGCTCTGTACATACTTTCACCAAGCATTACCATTTTCCAATTTTCTCTAAATCCAGAGCTGGCTTTGCCACTGCAGTCTTGCAGGGCCTTATAGCTGGTCCTAATGCTGTCTAAATTCCTTCTCCCATCCTTAGCTTTGGGAATCTACCCAAATGTGATGACTGCAACAGTGAAACACGAAGAACATAGTACAGTTGTGTAAACTTACACTCAAACGTCTATTTATGGTATTCACTGTTGCAATCATGGTTACCCTCCCTCCAGCCCCCTGACTTCTCTTGGCTATACCTCTATTCTCCTTTACTATGCTTAAATGCTTTTTGGTGTATTTGCTTTTTTGTCGGTGGTATAACCTTGTGTGTGTGTGTGTGTGTGTGTGTGTGTGTGTGTGTGTGTGTATGTATGTATGTATGTGTGTGTGTATGTATATATATATATATATATATATATATATATATATATATATATATATATATATATATATATATATATATATATATGAAATTGCTTCCCATTAGGGGGGCACCTGACATCTGGGGCAAGAAAAAGTGATGTAATGGCATTGGCTGCATGCTTTATACCCCTGACTACCTCACATCACGGAAGATGAGACAGCAACCAATGCAGGACCCAAGACTTTGATAATCAGGCCGACTGAGGGCTAGTGCAAGCAGATAACCCAAATGTGATGACTGCAACAGTGAATACACTCGAACATCTACATTTATGGTAAGTGTACACAACTGTACTTTATTGTACCTTGGGGAATGAATAATATTTAAATTCTGTCCAGGTTTCTACTACTGAATTGACACCTTCCATGCCAAATATTTTCATAAATTTCTTCAAACTTTACCCTTTTGTTATCTTTCCCTTTTAGGTCTCCTTGATACATCCTCACTTTTGCAAATCAAGTCCTAGTCACCACCCTTCTGAAAGCTGATTGTTTCTTCCAAAGTGTTCTTACGTGCCATAGTAGCAATTTTTGGTAGAATGCAAAAACATGACAGTGTAATCCTTCTCCCTTGCCAGCAGCCCCTTACTACCACCAATCTACAGTTATTGTCTTTTTGCCCTCTTCTAGCACAATGGGAGCTCCTCTAGCAATTAGTATAATTACTTCCCTTTCCTTTGTACTTTCTGTTGAGTATTCATCCTGAAATTGTTTTTGTGAAATTAGCATGCTTGTTTCTTTCCTTGTTTGCACTGTGCATTTCTTAATGCAAACCAGTACTCTTTCCTTTTTGCTTATACATATAAGGCTATTTGTATTCCCAGATAATATGGATAGTGTAGCCATTGTGACATCAAGCTGTTGTACCCACCTTATTATGCATGCCATCTTTTAAACTTTTCACGTTAGATGTACACACTGTTTGGCAGGCTAATCTTTTGTACAGTTGTGTCTTGAAACGGTCACATTTTTCAAGACTTTCAATGAAAGCCCTCAAACAAAAAAACTTAATACATTTCAAAACACCCCATCATCTTTTATCTTAAAATAAATGCACAAAACTATGTAAATTTTCAAAAAATGAAGGTTAACCCTCCAGGTAAGAACAATTGCTCCAAAACTGCAGCAGCACCCACAGGCATTACCTAACCTAAAAGTGTGGTTCCCCATGCTAAAGTGAATACTATATGCCATGTTACCACGTACACTGACTGCTGTTTGTTCTTTTATTTTCTCTGTTTAAGCAAAGGAGCAAATCTAGTAGCTCTCTTTTTAATCACCTCTTCTTCAACAAAATGAAATCAGTCGGTGGGGTACCCCCCCTGTCTTTAAGCATATAGCACACATTATGTAATTCCTTCTAAAAATTATTATCTTCAGTAGTTACTGTAGCTAATCAGACTATTTGGCCCCTTGACCATACTCTTCTTTTGCTGCTGGTGGGGACAACTCTCATAAGGTAATAAGATTTCAAGAAAATCGTTTTCCAAAAAGTAGTAGAAGCAAGATGGTTTAAATTGACTGTCCTTTCTTAAGACTGTCCAGATAATTAATGCTGTTCATGTTTTATTGGTAAGTAAATCTCAGAAAGCTTGTTGTGGTTTCTAAATATGAAGTACAATTTAAAAATTTGTTTTTCAGTGCATTTCCACAAGATTAATATATAGCATCCAAGAAATGAAAATATGCATATATCACAGAATAAAATAAACACATGTTGAGATTCTCATTTTGCCAGTACCCCATTAGCAAAGACCAGAGCACAAGCTGCTCCCATCAGTATGCCATCATCTGGTGAAAACATTTGCCTTAAAAATAAATAAAATCTTTAGAAAGCACCATGTTCACAAAGGTATCCAACACCAAAATATTGGTGTTCGATAAAAATTCCTGCTTTACCAAGAATTCATTAAACATCAAGTACCCCTCCTTATGAGGAATCACTGTATATCAATTAATGACATCAATAATCACAAATAAGAATAGACTTCTCAAACCTGATTACTCTTAAATTTTCTAATTCCAATGATTGCGGAGGATGTAAGGTGAATTTGTGAGCAATTCTTTACACTTAATATCTATAAATTTAGTGATGTCCTCTGTTGCTGCAGGTGGATCAAAGGAATCAGTCTAATGGGGGGCTCAAGTTGGATTCTTGTGCATCTTCGGTATACAAAAAAAAAGAGGAGACCAATGGTCTGTCAACTTTCAAAAAATCAAATTCTGTCTTGGTTATAAAACCTTGAAAAAACTCATTCAAATCTAAATCAATTTTACTGTAAGAGATATTAGTTTCATTCCTTGAGACAGTACTGCAAGCGTCACAGTAACAAAATAACCATGCGGGATGACGGGTGGACAGAAATCCACAAACCACAAAAAAGTACAAACAAATGTACACCAAACAATAGTTACTTATTTATTTTTTTCTAACAGCAGGTTTCAGGAAGGGGTTGATAGGCCTGCCTTCTTGAGATAAAACTATACTTTTGGATCAGAATATCTGAACTGCAATAAAGGGAGATGGGCAAGAAACTGTGGATATAACTTTAATTGGTGAATTAAATTGGTGACTGAAGGAAGCAAGCCCATCAACCCTTCCCTGAAACCTGATGTTAGAAAAAATAAATATTTTTGGTGGACATTTGTTGGCATTTTTCTTCTGTATGTTCATCAGTAATATAGATAACATTTTACAGGAATAATCAAAACTATTCATAACAACAGTTCCACCACCCTTATCTGGTTTCATAACCCTTATGTTTTTGTCACTCCTTAATATCTTCAAACATTCCCTCTCATTAAGTGGGAGGTTGTCAATAAACGTATCATTGTACTGGTAGAATAATCTGAACCTATTTTCACACAACCTCTCAAAGGAAACAACTAAGGGGTTAGAAGGAGATAGAAAAGTAGTTCTCCTTTTCACACTTAATTCCTAAATATTAACATCATTATTAAAGAAAACCATTTCAAGTTCAAATTTCTGGTGTAAAGTTTTAACTGTAAAAGAATCTTTGTAATGCCAACTTGAAAATTACAAGCAAACTGCAACCTGTTTCCAAATGGTTAGACTGCAGACAAGAAGTTCAGTACAAGTCAAATTAAAAACTTTAAAATCGGATGTTCTTAACTCACTGAACTTCCCTCCGTAGCCATGCTCACAGCCATGACTTAATATTTCTTCACCCATCCCCTTCCCCTCTGTCAACTGGAATGATTATTCCTGCTTGGGTTCAAACCTGGATCCCGAAAGGGAAGTGTCTCTTGATTGGCTAACCTCTCCGATCTTCTCAGGTGATTGTTTTCTAAAAATAAAAAAGGGTGAATCTCAGAAATAATAACGCTGTGGTTATCAGTACCACATCCATCAGTTTGAGCTTCACTGTCTAGAGGCTGAGGAAAGAGGTCTAGTATAGACATGTCTTTCCTTATATTCGTGTTCGTCTCTATCTAGTTTATGACATTTTCTTTCATTATTCCATTTTATAATATTGTCTACCTTCATAAGAATACTTCTCTTTGATTGCAGTAAAATTAAGTCAGAAGTTATAGCATTGTTCAGTTCTCTCAACTCCACATCAAGCCTGTTTAATTTACATTCATTATCCTTAATTAATAATTCAGTTAAGTACAACCCTGTGCTATCAAATAAATCCAATGCGTTATTATGTAACACTGAATTAACTTCACTTCCCACAGGGAACATCCAAAGTCATAAACCTCATGGCACCCTTTTTAACACACACACACGCACACGCACACGCACACACACACACACACACACACACACACACACACACACACACTCTCATTTAAAAATGCATTCTCAAGTTGTATATTATGAAATTTGAGAAGCTTACATTCAGTTTCACTTAACTGCACCTTCAGACTAACATGAGGTACAGTGGTAGTTTTGGTGAATGATAAATGAGGTGCCAACAGCCATTGTTTAAATAAACATTAGGTGTACAAGTACTCGCTGGCTGATGCCGATTCTTGTAAAACAGATGTTCTTCATCTCACATTGCTGCAGTCATAACTAGTGGGTAGTCCGCTGTCCTCTGTCGGCCCGAATACCAAAGTATTAGGCTGGCTTCGGTCACTGGCGCTTAGATCTGACGTCAGTACGTCTTGGTACTAAAGTGCATGACCGACGTCATATCCCCAGTCTTTCTTGCCGCATGGTCCGAAGCAGAAGCAGCGTTTGCAAGTGCCGTTCGGCGTCCTGAAATTTTCGTATTCTGAGTTTCAGACCGAAACCAAGTTGGGCTAAGTACCCCGTTGGGGAATATTTTTGTCTTTTCTTGCCTCAGTTTAATCCGGATGTCAGAAAAAGTGAATAATTGTATTTCTTGTGGGAAACAGATACCTCATAGGGATTATCACTCTCTTTGCATTCCTTGCTTGGGGCCTGAGCACGACGTAGTCGGGTGTCGCTTTTGTGCTAAATTTAATAAGCGCACCATTAAACGTCGGTTAGATTGTGCTAGGCTTGTCTTCGGTAAGCGGTGTAATTATAAAATGCCGTCGGATCCTCCGACGCCCGCTACCGCTAAGAAGCGCAAGGAGAAATCGGTGAAATCTAAACAGGATGAGTCGTCCGTGGTGGAATCTGTGGATCCAGCCGAGGTTTCAGTTGAGTCTCAGGGGGGAACCTTTAATTTTACAAGATGCGGCCTCTCAGGAGTCGGGTCAGGCTGAAGGAGCCTCTCAAGTGGCTGTATTCCCTTCTCCACATAGGGTGGTTAGGCCTTCTCCCTCTGTCTCTAAGGTACCTCCCAAGGCCAGGCCTGGTTTGTCTTCCTCTGGCGTCAGTCCTACTTCTGCAGGTTCTGTACCTAAAAACACATGCTTAAAATGGCAGAAGATTTGATTTCCTTGATTAGAGGTTCTATGCCCCCCCCAGATAAGAGGCCTAGGGTGGAGCCGGAGGTGGAAGGATTAGAGCACTCTTCAGATTGCTCTGAGTCTTCGGCTGAAGACATTCAGGATTTTCTCCCTTATTCTGATTCTGACGCAGAGGATTCTAGTCCTTCTGCTTCCCCTCCAGAAGATTTTTCTTTTTCAGAAACTCTGCATTCTATGAGGGAACATTTAAAATGGAAGGTCAGGATTTCTCTGATTCCAGAAAGCGGCTTAGGGAATTCCTATTTTTGCCTCAGCATAGGCCCTTGGCTATACCCCCTGTTTTGGATGTTGTGCAGGATGTTTTCTCTGAGGCTTCCCTTAACCCTGACTCTTTGCCCCCTGCCCCGGTTAAGCCGGATAGGTATTACAGAGTACCAGAGGCTCACAAATATTTGTATAAGAGCCCTAGGGCTGACCCAGAAACTATTAGCCAGGGACCTAAGGGTGTCAGGGCTTCTGTTGTAAAGAATCCAGTTCCTATGGATAAAGACTCTAGGGCTTTGGATAGGTGGGGTAAAAAAGTGTATACCTCTTCCACTCTTGCAATGAGGGCTTTGAATTGCCAGTTTCATATGCTGAAGTACCAGAATTTTCTCCTTAGTCAGTTGAAATCTAAGGTAGATGCTTTAGCAGAGGGCATAGAGTGTAAAGAATTACAGGATTTGGTTCATGCCTCTGATCAGGTGGGTAAGCATTCTTTGCAGTGTGGTTTTGATGCTTTACAGGCCTCTTCCAGGGTGGGTGCCACTGGATCTGTTATTCGTAGGCACGCCTGGCTTAAAGATCAGAACTTGTCAGAGCATGTTAAAGCTCATATTTTGGATGCTCTCCTGCAGTCTGAAGTTTTGTTTGGTTCTCCTGTGGAGTCTGTCTTGAAGAAAATGGAAGACAAAGCCAAGTCTATGCAGACTGTTAAGGATTTTTTGCAGGTGCAGCCCCCTAAGTTTAGCAGGAATTGGCCCACTAAGGGATGGGCTTACCCTTCTTCTGATTTACAGTCTAGGGGTAGAGCTAGGCATGGTAGAGGCAGAGCTCAGGCACAGGGTTCTTTTAGGCCTAG
This sequence comes from Protopterus annectens, assembly GCF_019279795.1. NCBI lineage: Eukaryota > Metazoa > Chordata > Ceratodontiformes > Protopteridae > Protopterus > Protopterus annectens. The sequence goes on from NC_056739.1 coordinate 926,391,935, forward strand.
GACATGGAGTTCCCCTGCACAGTCTACAGGTGAGGGCAGGGGCCAGTCCTTTCGTAAACAGACCCAATGACCTGCATCTTCAGCTGCCCGATCCTTCCTGTCAGGCAGCTCCTCTGGGAGGAAAGTTGGCTCTTTTCAGGCAAAACTGGCTTTTAGTCACCCAGGACAAATGGGTGCTGGACATCATAAACCGAGGTTACAAGTTTTATTTCCACACATTGCCCCCTTTCAAAGGCATGCCAGACGTTCCTCCTCAGCAAAAGGTGGAGGCTCACGTACAGATTTCTTTACTTCTGCAAATGGGGGCTATCCAACAGGTCCCTCCGTCAGAAGTGGGCCTAGGATTTTATTCTTGCCTGTTTCTTGTACCAAAGAAAGGAAACACTTGGAGGCCAATTCTGGATTTGTCTATTCTCAACACATACCTGGACATTCCAAAATTCAAAATGTTAACTTTACAACAACTTCTGCCTCTGCTGGGCAAAGATCATTGGATGGTAACTCTGGATCTCAAGGAGGCTTATCTTCATATTCCTATCAGGCCCAGCTGCAGGAGATTCCTGTGTTTTCGGGCTGGGGCTTTACATTATCAGTTCTCTGCGTTGCCCTTTGGCTTATCTACTGCGCCCAGGGTGTTCACAAAAGTTCTGGCTCCAGTGATAGCCTTCTTAAGGTTAAGAGGAATACAAATTTATCCTTATTTGGACGATTGCCTGATTCTTGCTCAAAACAAAGACAAGCTACTTCACCATCTTCAGTATGTTATGGCATTGTTAAGGTGCCTAGGGTATTCTGTGAACGAAATAAAGTCCAGTCTAGTACCCTCTCAGGACATGTGCTTTCTGGGTGTGAGACTGAATACAGCCTCTCAGATGGCATTTTTGACCCCGGACAAGCAAAGAAATCTTACCCTGTACTTCCAACAATTGTCTCTCCTGTCCAGGCTGACTGCAAGGACAGTCCTTCAAGCCTTGGGGTTCATGGCATCTTGTATTCTGGTGCTTCCCAATGCCAAACTGCATATGAGGAAGCTACAATGGTATCTCAAAAGTGTATGGACTCAACACTGCCACGATTTGGACACTGTCATTCAGATAATACCTTGCATTCAAAAGGAGTTTTTGTGGTGGGCTCAGGAATGTCACCTAAACAAGGGACTCTCTGTGACCCGACCAGAGGCGAGTCAGATCCTAACGACAGATGCCTCCGACAAGGCTTGGGGAGCACACCTCAATGGAAAATGGGTTCAAGACACGTGGCCTGCCAGACTTCAACATTTGCATATCAACATGAAGGAGATGTTAGCAGTCCAATTTGCATTGATGGCTTTCAAGGATCTACTTCAACCAGGACATGTGTTGATTCAAACCGACAACACAACTGTCATGTGGTACATCAACAAGCAAGGGGGAACCCATTCGTACCCTCTTTGCAGGCAAGCTGTGATTTTGTGGGAGACTGCTCTCAGTTTGCACCTCACTCTTCAGGCAAGGTTTCTGCCAGGAGCACAGAACTCCTTAGCGGATGTTTTGAGCAGGCAGATGGTGGATCCCCACGAGTGGAAGTTGGATCCTCATGTATTTCGACAGTTGACAGTGCTTTGGGGGACACAGACATAGATCTGTTCGCTTCTCCACTAAATTTCCAGCTGCCAAAGTTTTGCACAAAGCTGTTTCATCCAAAAGCTTGGAAAGTGGATGCTCTTTCATTCAGTTGGAACAATCTCCATGTCTATGCCTTTCCTCCTCTACCTCTCCTTCCCAAGGTGCTCTTGAAGGTCAGACAGGACAAGCCCTCCATGATTCTAATAGCTCCAGATTGGCCACGTCAGCACTGGTACCCTCTGCTGAGGAGCCTAGTACGGCAGCCTCCTTGGCCTCTGCCATCAATTCCACACCTTTTGTCCCAGGCAGGCAATCATTTCATCAATGTCAGGATACAGTCCCTGCACCTGACAGCCTGGCATATTCTGTTCTAGGCCCTGGAGGGTCACAGCTTCCTCAACAAGTTTTGGATGTTATTTTGGAGGCCAGACGGCCTAGTACAAGGAAAGTGTATGCTGATAAATGGAGGAGATTTTTTCTTTGGAGCCAAGCAAAGAGTTTTGATATTTCAGTGCCTAATTTGAGTGTTTCTCTTCAGTATCTTACAGAGTTACTGGACAAAGGTTTGTCTTTCTCCTCTATAAAAGTTCATGCTGCAGCCATTTCTGCTCACTATGACTGTGATCCACCATTATTCTCTCATCCTTTGTTTAAGCAATTCCTTAGAGGGGCAAAGAACATAAGACCCCCGCGTAGAGCTCCTACTCCTTCCTGGAATCTCAATTTTGTGTTGGAAAAACTCACTTTACCTCCTTTTGAACCTGCAGCTACGTCTGAGTTAAAGTTTTTGTCTTGGAAGACTGCTTTTTTGTTGGCCATTACGTCTGCTAGAAGGGTATCTGAATTGCAGGCTCTAATGGCAGTTGAGCCCTTCCTGATTTTTCATAAGGATAGGGTATCCCTGTGTACTAACCCTACTTTTATGCCTAAAGTGGTTTCAAATGTGGCCTTGAACCAATCTATTCATTTGCCTACATTTTATGCTGATCCCCAAAATAAAGGGGAAAAAATTTTGCACTCTTTGGATATTCACAGGCAGTTGCGTTATTATTTGAGCAGAACTAAAGGGTTCAGACTGTCTCAACAGTTGTTTGTTTCTTTTGCTGTGGGATCTCAGGGGAAACCTGTTTCTAAACAAACTATTTCTAAGTGGATTGGCCATTGTATTGCTTTTTGTTATTCTCATCATGGCAAAGAGATTCCGGCTGGAATCAGACCTCATTCCATTAGGGCTACTGCCACTTCTACTGCTTTTTTAAGGGGTGTAGCTACTAAAGATATTTTGGAGGCAGCTACTTGGAGTTCAGTGCACACTTTTTCTAAACATTATCATCTCCCTCTTTACTCAAAATCTAGGGCTGGGTTTGCCACTGCAGTTTTACAGGGCATGTTAGCAGCTCCCAATTCTTTATAATTTTGCCATCCTCCCTTTACCTTTGCTTTGGGATTCTACCCACTAGTTATGACTGCAGCAATGTGAGATGAAGAACATAGTACAGTTTTGTACCTACCATAAATGTAGATGTTCGAGGATCCACATTGCTGCAGTCCAATTTTCCCTCCCTCCTTCCTCACTGTGGTTTGGGGTGGTTGTGTGTTTTGGGTTGTAAATATTGGCTGTACATGGGTGGTTGGATGTTTCTCTGTGTTTTGGCTATGGCCTTTCTTTTTAGGGCCTTCTGACATCTGGGGCAAGAAAGACTGGGGATATGACGTCGGTCATGCGCTTTAGTACCAAGACGTACTGACGTCAGATCTAAGCTCCAGTGACCGATGCCAGCCTAATACTTTGGTATTCGGGCCGACCGAGGACAGCGGACTACCCACTAGTTATGACTGCAGCAATGTGGATCCTCGAACATCTACATTTATGGTAGGTACAAAACTGTACTTTTTGACTTGTTTGGTTCACTCCGTTCTTCTGTCCATTGTAATCTGGTTGGCATTTTGATTTTAGATTGGAGAACAGTTAGTCTTTTCTTGGTCCGTGATTTTAATTCAGATTGGAGAGCAATGTGACATATGCCTTCGCATGCTGGATTTCTGTGTGGTTATTAGTTTTTACTTGTTTTCGTGTTATTTTGATCACAATGTATTAACATTATAGTTGCTATTGTCCAGCCTTTCTTGTCCTGTTATACTGTAAAGCCTGTATTTCTAACAACTAAGAAATACTTGTTTATTTTAATATCTTTAACATATATAACAGGCAGGGAAAAGACTCTCTCCACATTTAAGTACCCCTAATTACATAAAAATTACTATATGTGACATGCAGTTTATATTATGAAATGTTTTATACCAATAGTAAGAAAGTGTTTTACTTAATTATTCTTTTTTCCCCTTTTGGGTCCTACTTAAAGGCTAATGACATAAAGTGGGATATGTGCTTTATAGTCTACCCACAAGTTTAACAAGAACAAATGTTCAGTCTTTCTCGGCCACTTTTGTCTTGCAAAGCCATATTTCACAAATGCAATTAATGCTTTGTAGTAGTATCCCATTTACTCACTAATTTCAGTGTTGCTGGTCTTCCTTTTTATCTCCATCTCCCAGCACCAGAATCTGGTTCAAGTCCAAGGTACTCTTGATTTTTCTGGACAATTTCCATGCTTTTTCTACCTCTGAAGTATTTTCCTTTGGAACATTGGAAAAGTGTTCACTGGTAAAGTCTCTCTATGAGCTTTATTGTCAGAAGGATGAGAAGAGTAGTCCCCTTCTGTTTGTTGGCTCACTTTTTGTTGGATAAACTTTACTTCCTTCTTAGGCTGTTGTGCCCCAAAAAATATCTTAGTTCCTTAAGGAAGAAAATATTTTGAAGACAGCAGAATACAGCAGGTTGAATCTCATACATGCTTCTCAACATTCCCTGATTGCTGAGATAAATTTGCTTCTTTTCTGTCTGGTGTACAGTGAATCATTTTGCACAAGCACTCTTTTGTCTCCAATTTTAATATTTTTTCCTCTTTCCACAGTTTTGTTAGCATCAACTCTTTTTACTAGTATGATTACATCTTTACTAATATAGGTCTAGGCCGCCAGGAGTGGAGCATATATTTGATTAACAGTCCTGTTGTTTATTTGTATTAATACAGTGTTTTCCTTCCAGTTACTGTGGTACAGCAGAAAATCTCAGGTTTTCTTTGTATGCTGTTTTTGAAACCTCTCTTCTTGAGAAGTCTTATACTTAGTCAACCTTTTCTTTATTTCAGCATCTGATTTTTGCAGTTTTATCAGTTCTTCTGAATAGCTAGTAAGTGAGCACTTCTTTGACTGGAGCTGTGATTTTGGGGAGAGGGCTTCAGGAGCTGTGACATTTTCGCATTACACTTTATATACTCTGTTGCAGTGGAGAAGTGAAACAGTATTTGAAATAATTCTCAAAAGTGTTAATATCACTGTAAAATTTTTCAGTCTGGTCTGGAGTTGTGGCATTCTATTTTGCTTTTTGGGTGAAATGTGCACATTGAAAAATCTAATATTGCTCTATCTATTCATGAACTGCACATCATTAATCAGTGACTAGAGCTGTGATGAGGAGAAGGCGAGGGCCTTGTCGAGTTATGTCATGTCATTTTGTGTTGTACCCAATTAGGGAAGTACAGTATAAAAAAGGTAGTCATTTTTTATTTATACGTTGCTTGGTAATACTAACACTACAAGAGTTTATTTATTTATTTATTTTTAACTTTAAACTGCCACAGTATTTGACAGCTATTTTGATATTTGTCAAGCTGTAAATTGCAGCAGATGACAAGCTTTCAAAAGAGCTGCCAAGCAGGGGATCTTCAGATGGTCATTTACTGAGAAGATTACAGAGTTTGTAAGAAGCTTCACAGAGGATTGGTTTGTCTTTGCAAAACAGTATGTGTCCCCCATTCTTTTATAAGGCTTCATGTTGTTATAATGATCCAATGTTTGAGGTTTGACTACTCATGTTCAAGCTTTCTGAATGGCTAAAATTCAAACATCTGGATACAGTTACTTTATTTCATTTTAAGCAGGTAAGTGGACTGATCAGATGATCTTTTTTAGTCATAATCCGGGCCCTTAGTGAGCAACAATGTTATAATCAACATCAGATAGCCTAAGTTTTGTTACAATTAAAAATGTATATCAAGCATATTATGTGCAGCGGTAGCGTTGTTGCCTCACAGCAAGAGGTTCTCCTGTTCGATTCTCGGCTGGAGTGCGGGGAGTGCCTTCTGTGTGGAGTCTGCATGCCCTGCCCGCGGTTGGGTGGGCATTCGAAAGACATGTGTAAATGGGTGTGCCTTCGGTGAAGGTTAAACATCGAGCTGGCACCTCGGCGTTCATGAAAAGCTACTGCCAATCATTAGCGGACCAGAGTTCTGCTGTGGCAACCCCTAACCGGGAAAAGCCTAAAGACAAACAACAACATCAAGCATATTATGTAAAAATAAGTTGGAGTGTAAGTCAATTACACTTTTACAGGATGTAGGACATTTTATGAAGGAAGGCATTCAAATATTAATTCTATATTTTTGGAGCTGTAGCTAGCCATAATTGTTAAACCAAGTACAGGTAGTTTCATTCAAAAGATGTTCATTCAGTGTTTCAGTACCAACTTCATTTGGAAGGTGATTGCATATTGCAGAACAAAATTTGGTAACTGGTCTTTCACCAATTGCTGTACTCAATCTTTGGGCTGTAATCTGTTATTTAGGCATGTAGCATTAATTGTTAAATAGGACTTTTTTGTTCTTATTTTCAGGACAGCAGTGTGGATTACTCTTGTGGGCAGCAACGGTGGTGCAGCGGTTAGCGTTGTTGCCTCACAGCAAGAGGTTCTCTGGTTCGATCCTCTGCTGGAGTGCCTTCTGTGCGGAGTCTAAATGTCCTCTCTGGTCGCGTGGGTTTCCTCCGGGTGTTCCAGTTTCCTCCCACATCCCAAAGACATGCTGTAGGTGGATTGGACACTCTAAATTGGCCGTAGGTGTGAGTGCGTGCGTGTGTGTTCCTTCTGTGGAAGGTTGGGCACTGGGCTGGAAACTCGACACCATAAAACTCCACTGCCAATCATGAGCGGACAGGTGATCCGCTGTGGCGATCCCTAACTGGGAAAAAGCCAAAAGAAGAAGAAGTGTGGATTACTCTTGTGTATACCCTTTAGATTTAAGTGCCTTCCTCTTGCTTGATGAATCTCTCCACCGTTGTGTAAAAGGCAGCTCACCTACTCTCTTCTGCCTGACCAGGTTTAAACACGGGAATGCAGATCTCTAAGGCAGGTGTACTTTACCTGCCCATTTCCTGTCCTTGTGAATCCTCCAAATTTCAGTTTCCTTTCATCCATAATAAGAATTACCCTGCATCTCATAGATTCTTCAACAGTTTCACTGTTTTTAATGTATTTGTTGTGCTCCAGCCATCCCTTTAAAATTTTCATTTAGTGAATGTGCCAGTGAAAACTGTTTTTTTTTTAAATCAATGTACCACAGAATATCCCCAATTCATAATGAAAGTCGTACTGTTTCATCTGACCTTGTACAAATCTTACCAATTAGCCCATTGTGTGCCATACCAAGCCTGGGGTGGATTGTAAATATCAGGGACCAGTCCAGAGTCTGTAGGTTTTTGTAAATCTGCTAATGCAGAAATCCTCTTTGTTGAGGAGCCTGCCAATATTTTTTGTCCCCACATGAATAACAACTGCAGTATTGACTATTGTCTCCTGGGTCTCTCTCATCCATTAGTAGCTTACTTAATGTATTTTTTCTTATCATTTATTTTCCAATCTGTGAATGTATTTATCAGTTCGTAGATTAACTGAATCCAAACAGTGTGTCATGAAATAGTCTAGACTGTATTGGATACTAATAGTACTTACTCTTATGCATGTGGATTGGCTTCCATAGATACTAATAGTACTTATTCCTAAGCACGTGGATTGGCGTCTGTGGATACTAATAGTACACTTATGCATGTGGATTGGCTTCCGTGGATACTAATAGTACTTATTCTCATGCATGTGGATTGGCGTCTGTGGACACTAATAGTACTTATTCTTATGCACATGGATTGGCATCTGTGGATACTAATAGTACTTATTCTTATGCATGTGGATTGGCTTCCGTGGATACTAATAGTATTTATTCTTATGCATGTGGATCTACGTCTGTGGATACTAATAGTACTTATTCTTATGCATGTGGAATGGCTTCCATAGATACTAATAGTACTTATTCCTAAGCACGTGGATTGGCGTCTGTGGATACTAATAGTACACTTATGCATGTGGATTGGCTTCCATGGATACTAATAGTACTTATTCTCATGCATGTGGATTGGCGTCTGTGGACACTAATAGTACTTATTCTTATGCACATGGATTGGCATCTGTGGATACTAATAGTACTTATTCTTATGCATGTGGATTGGCTTCCGTGGATACTAATAGTATTTATTCTTATGCATGTGGATCTGCGTCTGTGGATACTAATAGTACTTATTCTTATGCATGTGGAATGGCTTCTGCGCATGGATTTTATCTGCATTTTGCTTCAATCACTAACATTATAGGTCATGGCATGTATTAGTTTGGGGAGGGAGGATTAAACTAAACATAATATAATAACTAAACTAATATTTGTAAAAAAAAAATGTCCAGGATGCTGTCCTTTTGATTGCTTTATTAATTGGTAGCTAGACTGCGGTGGTGGTGCTGCGGTAGTGCTGTCGCCTCACAGTAAGACGTTGTCCCGTTTGATTCTCAGAGCGTCTTCTGTCTGGAGACCTGTATGAATGGGCGTACCTTCATTAAAGGTTGTGCGTCAGGGCTGGCAACTCGGCACATAAAAATCCATTGCCTATCATTAGCGGACCCCTAACTGGGAAAAGCCGAAAGACACAGCAGCAGCAAGAAATATAGCTGAGGCATTTAATTTACCAACAAGCATGCAGAAGTCTGCACAAGACTGAATAAGCATGTGAAACAATTGATAAGTTACGTGCTTAGGTTGTTAGCTTGTTTTCTGTGAGTTAATAAGCCAGCTACCTTGTAGGATGTGACTTGTTTTAATTATGACCAGAGGATATACATCGAAATCTTTTTTGAGAAACTGAATTTTACACCCATACAAAAGGATGCCATTGGTGCAGAGTTTATGCTACAGTGTGTTTGGTATGTTATACATGTGCACAACTACCCTCTGCCCCAAGATAGCTACTTATATCACAGTTACTTAGGCTGTGGAGAGTGAGCCTATCCCAGTAATAGGCAGTAGAAAGTGGCAGGAATTTGGGCCACTTCTGATGAACAGAAGCAATTTTTACTAGTTTCTACATAAGTGACTCCATTATCAGAGGACAGTTTTAGGTGCTTTTACATAACTCTAGCCATGTTTACATGGTAGTAGAGCATCTCTCAGGTAGCTACCTATATTCTGGATGAGTAGAGCGATGTCTAACAAATCTACCTCCACCGGATGCCATTACAAGCAATCTCAAAAAGTGCATGGTCTATTACCCTTCTCCCAGGATGGAAGAACTGACCATTGACACTTTGTCATGTCCCATAGATGGGTTGTTCAGTGCTTCTTTAACTTGGGACACTGGTTGCATGTTGAGGAACAAAGCTGTCAGCAGGAGTGGTGTAAGACAGTCATATAATTTCAAAGACAAGGCTGAAGGGTGGCAGCAAATTCAGATGATAAACTTTCTTCTGGACAGGCAGCATATCTGTAAGCTCACCCCATTGCAGAAAGATTCTGAGGTATGGATTTAAATGGGGCAGTCAGTATTTTTGCAGTTTGATGGACTGTTTGAGTGTTTACACTGGCAATGCCTTTTGACGTACTTCCATGAGATTGTCTCTTCCCCCTCACTTTACCACGTTTAGTGACACAGCGCGAGAATAACTATGGTGCATTTGGCAAAGTCATTGATACTCTAAAATATTTTAGGAACAACCTCTGCTAGGTATTTCATGTGTTAGTCTGGCTATGTACATTCTGTTTGAATGTTCTACCTCTCAGAGGCATTTATTGTAAAAGTTTCATCCCTCCACTGTTCCAAGTAGCTTTGTAGGTAGCAAGCTCCTCCTTGATACACAGATAGTCAGAAGGCTGTGTGTTCCATTCTCACACCAGGTGCTTATAATTTATGTTTAGTGTTGACAAGGTAGTACAATGTAAGATTCTGTCTTTGGATGTGACTTTAATTCAAGGTACTGTCTGCCTTTTGTGTTATATACCAGTTGATTATAGAAGATACCGTGAAACTTGTCAAAAAAATAAAATTGGGAAATTAACCCAGTGTGCTGGCCAGATAAGTAAGAATACCACTTCAACCTCCTGAGAAATTAGTTCATAGGCATTGTGGACTATACTTAACGAACAAAAAAAAAGTGTCAATGTCATTTCTACCCTCAACTTGGAAAGGTTTCTAGGTGACTAGAGATTCAGAGGAAAAACTTGAGCACAGGTTCTCTAGCTGGAGCCTGGTGACAGTATTTTCTTTCCCCCCAACAGCTGTCCATACTGAACTCGGTTGTCAAAATTCAGGCACTACATCACATATATTAGAAAAGCATCCCATTTCATACTAAGGGAGTCTTTAAGGACCTCTTCATGGGTGACTTAAGAGAACATTAAACATTTATTTAGTAATGGGTGAATGTCCTGTGATCTCTTGTATTGAGGCACCCAACTTTACATAAAATGTTCTGATGCTCTTTGTATGTAATCATCAGATTTATTCTTTTAAATAAATATCCTGTAATGAATATATTCAACACTATCCTAATTTTATCCTGTCAGTATAATTTTGTGAAACAGTTCTGTAGGCTGTCAATCTGGAATTTTCCATAAACACAACTGCAGTATAGCAAGATATGATGTACTTAACTTGTGTCACTGGATTGTAAAGAGGGACATTACTTTCATTTCTGTGTATATTTTTACAGTCAAGTTTAATAGGTTGTAAGTAGGCCTGAATTTAATTTTTTATGCTACCTCCTGTTCCCTGAATACTGCAGATTCTTGGGCTTTACAGGTTTTGTATTTTCAGAATCAAGTAAACACTGTTGGTAGTGTGTCCCAGAGTTATAAAGTCCTGACTGTTTCAGGGCAACAGACTCCCCCATCTTGGGGGGGGGGGGAGCAGTCCTGCCCACTGCAGTGCTGTCATTTATTGGAAGCGAGATACATGTATCCATTAGATAGACCTGAAATGTACTCCTGGCTCTACCAAAGTACTGTCACATTATAGCCTTCATTGGGCACACAAAAGAACATGCCTGCCCAAGTGCTCATAGGAAAAGGCATCGCAGGCCCTTGTGTGTTTGAACATGTATGTCAGTTGTCAGATTTTCATGAAATGTTAAGCACAGTTTCTTTTATTTCTTACTTTAAATTCATCACTCACTGTAGCCTAATTTTTTTGCAGTTTGTCTGTTTGCTCTCCATCCGAACTCCACAACCTTTGAGCCCATTCATTCCTCACAGCGGTGAGAGTAGTCACCGTCCCTTTCGTTCCCCAATGAGACAAGAGCCAGTCACAGAACCACATTTTGTGTCCTCTTCTGTTGGTTGGCTGTGATAATTGTAGAAGAAATTACTGGTCCAATAGTATATTTCAACTTGCTTCTTTAACACACCAGACAAAAGATGGCTGCAGTTTATTTTACAGCTCTAATGTTTGATTGTAATGAACACAAAGGAAGTTATGGCCATGTTAAAGTTTGTCATCTTGCTGCTGTCAGACTGTACACTGTGTAGCCCCCATGTCAGGTCATATCAGTGATCATTTTAAAAGTGGCTATGTAATTGCCTTTGCTTTCACATGCCTCTTCCAAATCTAAGCGGCGGTACCTTCCAAGATAGAGTGCTTGTGAGAGAATGTGCTGAGCAGTGATGCATTTAGACTCGGTTTAACAGTTCCTTCAGGATCGTATAATGCCAAAATGTTTAACATCCAGTACCTACAGAGTTCACATCATACCCGACTACAGTAGTGGTTGCCGGACACACAATGGCCCTGATAGCAAGTCTTTGCTGACGGATGGTCATCAGTATCAGTCAGGATATTGTGATCCATGTATGCCATATTGACTCGTGTGTAGCTTCTTTTGTGCTACATAGATTCTAGCTGGGAGAAAGAGGGAGCGACAAAGCCGTTCTAGGGAATTATTAAAATATCTATTTACATTAATAGTTTCTTCAGGCTTCCTTACTGTTGTGTATATTTAAACATGTGCTGAAGTTCTGGGCAGTTATCTTTGCTTGCTTTACATCCATCCTCCCACAGTGGGTGTCCCGTATCCCAGTGCTTCTATACTGACATTTGAGTTTTATACTTCAGATACATTTACATGTGTTCGCACTAAACGGCTCCTTGTCTTTCTACTTCATTTTACCTTTTGTCCCCTTTGTACTAAATACTCTGTTTTACAGAATTTACAATTCTGTTAATTTAGTGTTTGTATCGTAAATCCTTCTGTTTGTATTGTTTTTACCTATTTTGCCCCGGGCCTCTACTGAAAAGGGATTTTTTACTTAAATTGGTCAGACAAACCCGATAAAAGCAAAATAAAAATAAAGATTTTGTTACTGCTATGTTATTTTAATTTCTCATTGTAATTTCTTGTGTTTAGTCAGAGACATCTTTATTAAAGTTAATATTTTTCTCAGCTGGCAAAGCTAGGCACCAGATTTGAAATGGGAAAAAGTAAACGGAATATGTTAGACCCAAAGAGGTGTATGTGTATGTACAGTACCATTAGGCTTGGGGTTTGCGGTTCATGAATTTCTGATAAATAACCAAAAGAAACTAAAATGTACTTCTAAGTCTGGAGAATGTTTATGATGGGATGCAATAATTCATTTTCTTTTTACGTGCCGTAGGTACGAATGGATTAAAGACTGCTGTTAATGCAGAACAGATGACATTTGTGGTGTCCTACCAGTAATTTAGCCTGTCGCTGTGAGCACAAACAGTTATATTCTTAAATGCTTAAAATGCAATTTTCAGAGTCATTGTCTGAAAACAGAAATATCATGTTGGAGCTTTCCTAATGACACTTCCTTAGGCTGTTTCATTATAACTAATATTCAAAGAATGTAATCTAGTTTTGAAACTGAGAGCATGCATTTTCTGGTATAATTAATTGCTTGGGGCAGATTTTAACTTTTTTGTCTGATAAAGCAACTGTGGGGTGTACTGTTATGTGACAGCTACCTAATGCATTATGAAATGTTTTTCAGCTAATACTTAACATGGTGCAAACAAATGATGTTAGATAATGTTTAGTTGTTTACTTGCTCATCTTCTGGTACGATTGTGTTATGCACAGGATGAATTATAAATATTGTATAACGTAAGTTAAGTGCTTGGTAAATAACTTCATTAAGATTACTCGTGATATTTTTAGCTTAGCACTACATACAATAAAGTTTGATTGCATGTTGTCGATAGCCTGTTATTTACAAATGTTGAAATCAAGCTAAGTTAAGAATTCAGCATTAATGAAAATATTACTTTTCTTCAGTAACAACACAAAACTAGTTTCTCAGTTTTTTCTTTTTTTCCCCCCATCTTTACAATGAATATCTTCAGGGAGCTGTAATAATATCCAAAGTGGTGTTTATAGTATGCAGGGTGATGAAACTACTGCTTTTATATTTGTGTTGTTTCGTTGCATTGCTAAGCCAGTTCATAAATGCATGTGTTTAATTACTTATCTGCTGTAATTCTTTAAAAAATCGTCAGAATGTTATCCAGTTCTTAGTATTAGTTTTGTCCTTAGGTTTGACTTAATTATATCTTCATGTTTGAGTAGCCTGCTTTTTGACAGTGTAGAGGCTTTTCAGCTGTGGTACTAAGATGTGCAATTCATAAGCAGCACTGTGCATTTGCCATTATATGACCAGTGTACAACTCAATGAAATATACAGTATGTGGAGCATGAGGTTAGTATTCCACGTATTTTAGTATTCTACTGAACGCAGTAAGCTGTAAATATTGCCATGTGTTCAGAAGCGAGTCCTGTTTCTAAGTCTGAAACCGTAGTTATGCGTGATAGCCTAAATACTGTAGGTCTTTGAGGAGAAGTGCTGTGTAGGAACACAAGCAGCACAAGTAGTGTTGACACACTGATTATCAGACGAATCAGCAAAGTCACACCACTTATGTGTGTCAGAGTCGCCCCATTACTGGTGAAATCCGACTCTAGCATAGTGTAGCAACAGTGTTAACTGGTTTCATCAGTGAGGAAAAGTTGGAAAATAAGGAGTTCTCATAGTACTGGCATAGCGTAAAAGGAATTCCCAGAAAAGGAGTCGGACAGACTGTAATATATCTAACTTTACCAAATTTTATTCTTTATCTGCACAGTGATTATCCAAAGTAACACTGACTTTAAATGGATCATAAAAGTTCTATGACTTTTTATACAAAAACAGCTCATTGCCATTCAGAAAGGAGCACACTGATTGGACAGTCCAGTCAGCATGCCCACCATAAATTGAACATATACCAATAGAAAAAAAGTCTGGCTGCGGAAGTACCCATTGAGTGGCCGGACTTTGCTGTTGGGATATGCTATGGACACCACATCAAAATATGGGGAAAATTGGGTAGGTTCTACAAAACTAAAACAAACATGCCCGATTTCCTCTTATTTTTGTACTGTCCCTGTATCTATTTTTAACACTAAAAAAATATTAAACAAACAGCAGTGGAGATTCTGTTTTCTCCATCACTTCTCCAGCATGTATGTATGTTTTCCCCATCACTTCTCTCTTACATCAATATTGTGAAGACAATGCGGAAGAAGACAGAAGTGCCGTTATACAACTGGTACTTCCTTAAGTAATGTTATTGTATAAAAGCAATAATTCACACCTCTAATTGTGGATATATCCGGATTTAAGCACAGTTCCTTTTGTTTAATCACTCTGGCTTCACCCTTGTCATCAAACCACAACAACTATGGGTAAATCCTGATATACCCACACACAGTCATTGATTACTGCTTAATTATCTTATCTGTTAAACTGTTCTACAATGATGAAATAGTTCTGGAAATTTATTTTTCTCGCCTTGCTGTTCTGTTCAGATTCAACCTGAAGTTTGAAGATTTCCACCAATTTTGCCCATCTTGAGACTACATAGCCATACATCCAGAACTACTTTTCTTATATTTGCACATGGGGTTGGGGTGTCACTTCAACAGTGAGAGTCATCTAGAGCCAATGCTCATAGCACCGGGTAGCTATCCCTCACTCATCTTGAGAACACGTATATTAAATTGATGTGTATCATTGAATGTCTTGTATGCCACAATGTTGGAGCCCCGGTCACTACATCTTATTCTGAAGTTGGCTCAGGATTTTTGATTTTTTAAACACCTTTATTAAATTATCGCTTAAGATATAGGCACACATACATTAATAGAAAACAAACCGACATATTTTCATTTACATACATACATTTCATATATTTCATTTCTTTACAATTCTCTCATTTAGTCCAACATTGAATAAATTACTCCATTCCTGCCTTCCCTTAAACCTTACATCTCCTCTTAAACATCATTTTGCATGTATTGTCCCCACGAATTCCACTTATTTCTGTGTAATTTGCTCCTCCCCTTTTCTAAAGATCCATTTTCTTGTAATTGCTTTTTTGGTAGCCAGTAGAATTAAATGTAAGGCCTTACTGTAGCTAGGCAGTTCAGATCCTGCATTCCACCTCGAGAGTCATTTCCTTAGTTACAGCCATGGAGTCACTCAATATTTCTGACAGAGTATTCTATAGAGAATTTTTATTGTCCGCCAGCTCATTACACTTCCAAAAAACATGCTCTCTGTTCCCTCTTACTTCCCCATCATACCTGCACATTTGCAATCTACCTGAGGAAAAAATATTTGAAGTCTGCTTTGGGTATAAAAATACCTGTGCAAATAATTCCAAGCAGAAAAACCTTCTAGTTAGCTCAGGATTATTGCTGCAGGTTCTTAAGAAAATGCACAAAATCAGAACAGGACTCCATGTTGGAGCTCTTGTCATTCTCTTATGCATAGCTGGCCTTAGGCATAGGCCAACTAGGTGGATACCTAGGGCGCTGCTCTAGCAGGGGCGCTTTTCCAGTATTTATTTGATGTAGGTAGACCAGGATGGGGGCACCGGGTGATGTGGGGGGAGCACCGTGGAGCCCTTTTGCATAGGGAACCTGTTGACCTAAGGCCGATCCTGCTCTTATGCAGACTCAATTATGCTGTGCATTGTGTGTGAAGGCCTTTTCCATGACTTTGAGTACTAGTGCTATGTGTTGCTTAACTTGTCTTTGAACTTTTCTCCTCTCGGAAGCAAATGCGGTCAGAGTAAGAAGTGATTGCCAAGCCTGTTGTCTAAGAAATTACGGCACATTACATATTTCTATGCATAGTTTCAGTTGCGTAATGCTGTATGTTAAAAATTAACTGTTTTCTTAAAAAAAAGTTCACAGTGATGTCCTCTGTCCTTCAGATGAGGCATTAAACTGTGGCTCCATCTGCCCAGTTGGTGGTAGCTCAGGTGAATATAAAAGGTCCCACAACAGTTCTCAAAAAGAGCAGGGAAAGTTCCCTGATGTCCTGGCCAAATTTCCCCTAGTCAGTATGAATATCTCCTTGGGCTCCCCTGAAAAGAGGCCATTGGCCTAGTGAGACTAAACTGGTTAACGTAGTGTAAATAAAAGTAAAAAAAAAACAAAAAAATGGAGATACCGAGTTTGCAGTACCATTTAAATACTGATGTTTGTTTCTTGGCTGTATGTTTATGCATACATACACTTGTACTTCACTGATGTAAAATACTTTGTCAGACTTGTTTTATTTAACTGAGTTTCTGTCTAACCTTTGTTTAAGATGGGTTCAGTTGTATTTTCTTTTGATCCTCATCTTTACTTTGTTCTGTTTTATGCAATGCCATAGTAGCCTTCTTAAGTCTTGTGCATCCACATTATAAACATTAATAAAATAATTATCGAATGAATACCTTTGTTAGGTACAGCAGTGTTAGTTCGTATGGTATGTAGAGGAATCATCCTTACTCTAATTAACATCAGTATTACTGTCTTTCGTAGTAGTAGTAGTATTAGTACTAGTGTTAGTAGTATATTTACATTATTCCTCATTGCCTTTTTACTATTTTTCGGGTAAAACTTTCGGAAAGTGTTTAAGGCAGTAAACTGCATTTGATGTTTAGCCTGTTGATGCATGTTTGATTTCCACAATCTCCACTTGTATGTTCTTCAACTTTGACAAGTCAGTAAACGAGGCACAGATACCCAATTATCCTTAAAAGCAGGCATTTGTATCAAGTGGGTTTTACAGAATTAAATTATTTAATTACCTACTAGGAAGTGTTAATGAACATCATTTCAGAGTGTTTAAAGATGGTAAGGCTAGATCTGTTAGGATTTCTGTTGTATGTTTAAATCACGAGCTAAAATGCTGTTGATGTTGGAGATGGGACTGAGAAGAAAGAAATAACTGGGAATATATGTTTTCAGAGTGTAATGGCTGTAAGTAAGGAAATGATTCTGTTGAGCTGGGATAGAGGATCTGAATTGCCTAGACAGAGTTAGGCCTTATTACGTTTAATTCTGTTTGGCTTCAAAAACAAGCAATTATTAGAAAATGGAAATCAATTTACACAAACTGTATTTGAAGTACTGAATATTATAAAAAGAGATGAAGGAACTGGAAGAGGAAACTTTAGACAAGGGATGAAACAAATTACATAGAAATGAATGGAAATTGTGGAACAATGCGTGCAGAATAATGTTAAGGAGGAGGAAGAGTGAGGTTTAAGGGAAGGCAGGAATTCAGTAATTTTTGTAATGTTGGACTGATAGCAAAGAAAATATATGTCATGTATATTGTATTTAAATGGAAATATGTTAAAGTGGTTTGTTTTCATTTCTGTTCATTGTATGTTTGTGTCTTAATTGCTAATTTAATAAAGGTGTTTAAAAAAAGAGCTAAAATGCCGTTGGATGGTTATATCTGTAATAATTCTGACAGCATCCTGTTCTTTGCTGTTTTGGGGGTCAGAACATATATAGAAGTTAAGGCCATGCAACGAGTCACCTAAAATATGAGATATGTGCAGTATTAATGCAGAATTGTAAAAAAAAAAAAAAAATATGCAATAGGTTATATTTATTTATCTCACAGTTGTTAACCAGATATGGGAAGTGGTCAAGGGACTTGTGACAAACAGGTAATATGAGAAATTTTTAGAGAGAGATGGTTATACTTGATAGTATTGCAGAAGGCATAGAAAGCAGAAAACATTGTCCGTTTATGCAAACGATTGGCAAAGCCCAAACTGGGGGCCCCATGCATGTAGCGTCAGATGTGATTTGGATGTGAACAGTAAAAAGATGCAAGGACTTCTCGTGTTGCATGATAGGATGTTAAAAGCCATGTTTAAATATACAAGACACACCCCTCTATCTTTGAGTAACTGGGATTGAGAGAATAAATTGAGAATAGGTCAAAGGAAGGCATCCAAGGAAGCAGGAGCATTTTTTAGAAAACACCTGCAAGAATAAACAAACATAATTTGAAAGCAACAGGTGGCAACTTTGTGGAAAGTGTGAGGAGGTGGTGATAGTAGGGAACAACGAGAGAAATTAAAAGTAAGCTGATGAAAGGCAGTTTATGTGGGTAATAGTAAGCTATGGTCGTTTGTCTGTCTCAGAGAGAAGGTGTTATGCAGTAGCTTAGTAGAACTGACCAGCCTTGTGAATCCTAGTTGATCACGTTTGGCTGTGTGACTCTCCAATACTCAGAAGTCACTGCAAGCTTTTTTCTGAGCAGTAGGAGCCATTCCATTTTATATAATTAAGGGGCTGCAGGAAGTCTGACTCTGCTCTTATGTGGTTTTGGAGTGAAGATCCCTAGAGGGGGAAAATAGTAAATTAATTGGGTGTGTGTTTGTTGTAGTGTTTTTTTTTTAAATAAACTACTTTACACTTTCATGGATGATCTTCTGAAACTACCTTACCTGTAGGAGTGGAGTCCTTTTCTTAATTGTTCCAGAGCTGTAAAATCCTGTTGTTCGGTATCTGTACCTTTTCCCTTGTTGTTTTCTTAATTTTAGCTCTGAAAACTCTGCTTTTGTCTGGGTTATACTTTGTTTCACTTTCATTCCTTCCTTTTTTCTCCATCCTTGTTCTTCTTTCATGTCTCCTCTTACTCATGTTGACCTGTTCACCTGTTCAGTCTGTGTTCCTCTTCCTATATTGTGTAAGACCCCACTAGTGTTCCTTTTTTAACTCTAAAATAAAATATGTGCCAGTAAACCTGCTTTTTAGGTTCATAGGTTGGTACTAGGCTGTCAGCCCTAGGGCCTATACAAGCCTAGCCATAACAATTCCCTGGCTATTTCTTCCCACACTATTTACTTCCCTGGACCCCTGTCTAGCAGGGCGACTGACTTGATCCCCAGGGTGAATTTCCCTTCTCCCATCCAATTGTTAAGGTTCCTTTTGAAGAGGGCCAAAGAGGCACTCTTCTTGACATGTATGGGTAATCTATTCCAGGGTCTGGGGAGTCTCTGGGTCAGGAACCTATCTTTCCAGCATGTTTTGTTTATTGTGATGACAAGGTTTAGATCCCTGGAGCATGTGGCTCTGAGGGATTGGAATTTCTTTAAGTGTAGCATGTCCAACAGCTCTGGGTTTGACTTGGCCTTGTATGTTAAGCAGAGATTGCCTCAGAGTAGACGATATGCGACAGAGTATAGCTGGAGTTTTTTAAGGCGGTCAGCGTAGGGCATCTGCTTTAGGCTTGTGATTCTTTTAGTGAGGTATTTCTGTGTCCTCTCCAGTTGTTGCAGATGTCTTGAGAGGTACATACCAAATGGGGCGTTGTATTCTATAATGGGTCTAATGAGGGATGAGTACAGTGGGATAATGACCTCCTTTTTTCTGGATGAAAAGCCGTTAGTGACGAGGTGTGCCACATAGAAGGATTTCCTGACTGTTGTGGCGATGTGGTTATCGAAGGTGAAACCACTGTCCACCTGTGTCCCTAAGTCTCTTATCACACTGCCACCTATATAGTAATTCACGGGTACATGGTTTTTCCCAAAGGGGATAACTATACATTTCTTGGCATTGAGCTTGAGCCCATGGCTCTGGCACCAAGCATCTGTTTCTGTAAGGCCCTTTTGTAGAGTATCCACATCATTTGGGGATTCAGTAATGGCTCCCAGTTTGCAGTCATCTGCAAACTTTGTTAGCCAGAGTCCCTTAGTGTTGGCCTGTACTTCAGAGAAGTAGATGCCAAACAAGAGCGGTCCCAGGACTGAACCCTGAGGTACTCCACTTGTCACTTGTCTGGAGCTGGATTTGGAGTCTGCTACTTTTACAGTGTGGGTTCTATCAATAAGCCAGTTAGCAGCCTATTGGGTGATGTAGGGATTAATGCCCAGCTTAGTAAGTTTATCTATAATTCCAGAGTGGGGGATGGTGTCAAAGGCCTTGGCAAGGTCTAGATAGGCTGTATGAACCGCCTTACCCTTGTCCATGGCTCTGGAGGCTGATTCGAAGAAGTCAATCAGGTTCAGGAGACTAGATCGGTCCTTCATGAACCCAAACTGGGTGGGGTCCAGTGTTGGAAGGTTGCCAATGTCTTTGTTTATAAGTTCCATGATAATACGCTCCATGGCCTTGCAGATAAAGCTCGTCAGACTGATGGGATGGTAGTTTCCGGGATCCAAGGTGGATCCCCCCTTGTGGAGTGGGATAACTGTAGCTCTGCGCCACTCAGTAGGCACAAAACCTGAGGTGAGGCTATGATTAAACATGATACTTAGGTGAGGTGCCAGTTCGTATTGTAGTTCATGTAGTACAAAGCCCGGGATGTCATCTGGTCCCATGGATGCTGTATTCTTAGATTTGGAGAGTGCGTTTTTTACGTGTGTGGCCGTTATTACCAGAATTTGGCAGTCTTCTGGTATTGAGATGGGCCATTTAGGGGGTGAGAGGGGGTGAAGTTGGCACTGAATCGATCTGCCAGGATATTGGCAATCCTTGGGATCAGCATATTTAATGCCATTCTGTTTTAGCTCAGAGCATATCTGAGCACTGACATTTAGATTCTTGACATAATTATAGAATGCCTTGTGGTTGTCTTTGGAATCTTTGTCAACTTTATTTTTGTAACTATCTTTGGATGATTTTATGAGGGATCTCAGCTTCTTACTGAGGCTGGTAAGGGAGTTTTTTTGCATCCTAGGATTTTCTGCAACAGTTTCTTCCTTTTGTTGTAAAGTTTGTTTATGGCAGGGGACCACCAGATTGGCTTCCTTTTTTGGATGAGAGCATCTTGGTTCTATTTGGGATGGCACGATTCATGCATGAGTGGATGTGCTCGTGCAGTGCCTCAGTGTAGGATTCAGCAGTTGTCTGCATGGGTGTCATGAAGTTTGTCATTTCTGACTTGAGTAGCATGAAGTTGGCTTTGGAGAAATTTTTTATGGAGGTTTCCTTACTGGGGGGTGGGGGTGAGATGTGGATGTTAAGGGTGATCAGCTTATGGTCAGACCTCACTAACGAGGGGGGTGACCATAGGTGTGGAGCATTGATTTCCCATGTTGGTAATGACCAGGTCTAGGATATTGGAGCCCCTGGTGGGACTATGGATTAGTTGATCCAGGGCGTTGGAATTTATGAATTCCAAGAACTGTTGGGCAAAGGTGTTGGTAGACGAGTAGTTTACCCAGTTAATGGCAGGGTAGTTAAAATCACCCAGTATTAGGGTGTTTGGTTCTATCTTAATATTTTCCAGTATGTTTAGAAAGGTGTAGTGAGAATCTTGGGGCATGGTGGGAGATCTGTAGCAAGCTACAATTTGGATTGCAGTCTTACCTAGTGTTAGTTTCTCCTGGAGAATTTCTGACACATTGTGTTGGACAACTAGCTTGGTGGTGTGAATATCCTTGGTGAATATTGACACTCCCTCCACCTTTAGTGTTTCGGTCCTGGTTTGGTGACCGAAAAGTGTGGTAAGAGTTGTAGCCTGGTATTGTAGGGGTGCTCTCTGGAGCCTTGAACCAGGTCTCAGTTACTGCACAGATATCGATGTTCTCCATTTTTAGGAGTGCCTCGAGAGAGTGCATTTTGAGGTTTAGACTTCTAGCATTGAGTAGCATTACCTTCAGATTTTGTATACTTGTACCTGTTACGGTGGTGGTTTTGTCCTTTGAACTTTGCCTAAAAAAAGGCACTATAGGGGTGGCAAGAGACTTAACCAGTAACCTGAACCCCAGGGGTGACAGGTGCAGACCATCTCTGGCAAAGCATCGTGATCTGTCGATCATGTTATCCCAGGAAGACAGGTACTGGATCCCCTTTGAATGATACCAGAAGCTTAGCCAATTGTTGAAGTCAGTCATTTTGTCCTTATATTGTGGTATCATTCTGGGCAAAGGCAGGATGCTACTCAGGGCTAGGGCCATACCTGCCTGGGCCACTTGATCCGAGAGCTCTTCCATGTCTCTTTTCATGTAGTCCAGGGAGGTATGTCTCAAGTCATTCACTCCAACATGGACATTGACAGATTCATATTTGTACTTGTTGTGGAGTGACTTGAGTGCATGCGTTATGTGGCGGATCCTGGCACCCGACAGGCAGCTGACTGTAATTTTCTCCTTGTTCAACCTGGTGAGTGGGACATCAGTGTGCCAGACTATAGAGTCACCTATGACTAAAGTGTTAGGTACATTGGCTTGCCTTAGGGGCTGTTGCTGGGTGGCACACTGATGTTGTGAGCTATGTGACACTTTGGTTGTGATTGGTGTTTGTTTGCATTTCAGCTTCAGAGGTCCTTGTCGCTTGGGCAGATTACAGGTAAGGGCCTCTGCATATGTGGGTTTAGTGGTGCTATATGTGGGTGTTGGTGATGTAGGTGTAGTGTGGGTGTTAACCTTCTTCTCTTGGCTGTCTAGCACAATCTTGGGTGGAGAGAGCTTTGCTTCCATTTTGGCTATGTAAGTGCATCTCTCACAGGTTGTAGTGTTGGGTGGTAGGAGGAGAGGGTTGTCTGTGTACATGAAGCAATTGCTGCATTGCCCCAGTATGCCCAGATTCGCCAGGTGGACAGGAGAAATCACCGGAAACTGACCTTTAGACATGCCTGGTTTGGTGCCTTTTTTTTTGTAAAGTACAGGAGCTGTTTTCCCTTACATTAGCAAGGTACTTTGCAATTGTAGGCTGTTTAGTGCCTACAATTAATTTCTCCTTATTAACAAGGAGAGTTGAGTGCTTGTATCAGCTTAAGGCTTCCTAGTGCTTTCCAGCAGGTATTAGAGCAAGTGCTAGTCACAGGGATGCTTAAAGGCAAGATGAAAAAAAATGCACACTGCAGTGCGCACTAGAGAAGTTAGATGGGAAAGTAGGTAACTTAAGTTTTACCTGTTTAAAAAGTTAAGGTTTAGTGGAGAATCACTATTTTTAAAACGGGAAGACAGATTGAAAGAGGTGGTCACTTTTGTATTCTGGTACTATGGAATACAGTAGGATGGCCAATAAATGTAAATAGTTGAAGGGGAGGGATTTCATAAAATGATGATTTTGTGATTACTCACACAAGCCAGTCAAAGCAGAGAGGAAATGAGATATATGGTCAGATTAACATAAGAGGCAGGCAACTAGAAAGACAGTGGTATTTAACAAGACAACTGTAACTGGGTGGCAGGGTGGGAAAAATTTTCTGCCTGACTCAGAAGAGACAGAGCTGTGGTCTCTTTTGAAGTTTTAATATGTAGTTAAAGCAGAATACAAGTAAAACACAAGGTAAAGAAAACAAACCACAGTATTCAAAATATAAAAAGGCAATAAAGTAATACAAAATACAACAAATAAAAGCAAACTAACCTTTCCTTCACAGCAAAGTGTAGCAGAGTCTGGATGAGCCTTTCTAGTAATTTATTTTTAGGTATAAACTTCATAGTATATGATAATAAACAAGTTTCTTTTTTTGAATTTTTGTTTATTATTGACACCTAAATTATACTAAACCTTCATAATAACTGTGTACCACTATATACATTAACATAGGGATACATTTAACAGAGGAATAGAACTTCTACAAATTAATTAGAAACAAACTTGTACCGTAACATCTTCCTCTTTCAGCTTTTTCCTAGTTAGGGGTCGCCACAGCGGATCACCTTGTCCGCTCATGATTGGCAGTGGAGTTTTACTGTGTCGAGTTGCCAGCCCGGCACCTGACCTTCCACAGAAGGCACACACATGCACACATTCACACCTATGGCCAATTTAGAGTGTCCAATCCACCTGCAGCATGTCTTTGGAATGTGGGAGGAAACCGGAGCACCCGGAGGAAACCCACACGACCACAGGGAGGACATGCAGACTCCGCACAGAAGGCACCCCAGCCAAGGATCGAAAACTTGTACAGTAACATAACAAGCAATAATAGGATCTTTAGATAAAATTGTAATCAGAGACTTCAAGCGAATAGTTATTTATGACTGATTTTTTTAATAAGGCATGGTAATTGATGTAAGAGAATATTTCCACATAATATCTAAAGATGTAGATATAATTTTAATGGCTTGTATATGCTTATAGGCCATTTTTATAATTTTTTTCTAATATAATTGGAAATTCAGCCAGTTTTGGAATGTATACAGCTTCTTTTAACATTTCTACTTATTGCTTTACTCTGAGAGTACATTTAATTGGATAGTGTTTTATTAAATGTGTGTGTGTGTGTGTGTGTGTGTGTGTGTGTGTGTATATGTATATATATATATATATATATATATATATATATATATATATATATATATAGACAGCGTCTTACTGTGAGGCGACAATGCTGCGGTAGCTAGAGCGTCTTCTGCGTGGAGACATGCGTGAATAGGCGTACCTTGGTTGAAGGTTGTGTGTCAGGCCTGGCAAGCGGTATGTAAAAATCAACTGCCAATCATTAGCAGACCGGAGTTCCGCTGTGGTGCCCTAACCGGGAAAAGCCGAAAGACACAAACAAGCGTGTGTGTGTGTGTGTGTGTGTGTGTGTGTGTGTGTGTGTGTGTGTGTATATATATATATATATATATATATATATATTTATAGGTTCATAGGTTAGTACTAAGCTAAATGTTCATATATATATATATATATATATATATATATATATATATATATATATGTATATAGTTTTGTGTTATCAGTTATGAATTATTTGCTATTGAACGATCTTCCACATTTGTGTACTTTCTTTTGAATTAATCGACTTGCATCACTATCCTTTTCTCCCTTTGTATCTGAAAGTAAATCAATTTATTGTCCACTGTTCTTATCTTGTACACATTCATAATTGTTGCTGTTGAGGTGTTCACTGTTGACATGGCATAAAAAGTAGATACCAAGTAGAAATGTGGAATGATAATCAGATGGCGTATAGCAACTCCTGCGACTTTGATTAATTGGTATGCTTCAACTGAAAAAATGTTGGGGCGCAACACAAACTTGGTTTTAGACCATCCAAATATAATCTCCAAGGCACATTGACACAGCTAGTAATGCTGAAAACTTGCGCCATATTTTATTTAGTGGCTAGTAGTGTAATAATTCATAGTGCAAGAAAATGGTTATCCTAATTCTTATATTTGTTCTGCCTTTTCATCTGCAAGGCTTGTTTACTCCAGATTATTAAGACTAATGATGTGGACCATTTGTCTCTGCAGTATGGATGGTGCCATTTTGGTGTTTAATTGGAGGGCATTAAATTTGGGAGAAATGCTTGTGTTTTTCTGCCATATTGCTGTTGTTTTTCCTAGTTTCTCTGTATCTAAATTTAAATCATTGTTATGATCACAGAACTACTGTCTTGTCTTTTGAAATTGTTTGAATTACATACACAGTCACTGCAGTAAAATATGGAAAGAAATGTTTCTTTAAAAGCACTTGTGTGACCCTTGCTTGTCAGTGTGCATTTTTTGTCGTGTAAGCCCTGTTGACTCCTGTTTCCTTTATAAATTGTGACATTTCTTTAACTTTTAGGCAGAATTCTATAATTAATAGCGACAAACACTGGTAGTGATAGTGCTCTGGCCTAGCAGTTGGACTGGATGTGGCTTTCTGATCATGTTAGTTACATGCCCTTTATTTAGGTTCATCTTTATGATAATGAAACTGGTGCAAAAGAGCTGCAGTTTTGCTGCAGGACTCCCACCCCCGACTCCCTTCCCTGAGCCTCACAGGCAGTGATATAGCTTAAACTGAAAACATGCACTGTAGTGGAATTACTGTGCTGATACATTAGGATATCATGCTGAGAACATAAGCTGACCAATTAGCAGTCTGAGGACCTGTTAATGAGTAGCAACGCGTGCTGGGATTGGCTTATTATAAAATGTCATTTCCAACGTAATGTATTAAATAGCCATTGTATACTGTTCTAGATACATTCCTATCCTGCTGATCTAGAGAGTCATACCAGAACAAGTTACTTTATAAATATTTTATAGGTTCATAGGTGTGTACTAGGCTAATGGCCCTGGAGTCTTTACAAGCTTAGCCTATAGGATTACCCAGGCATTGTGCCACTCGACCTTAGTTCCCAGTGCCTGTGTCGAGTAGAGCCACTAGAGTGATCCTCGGGGTGAATTTTCTATTTCCCATCCACTCATCAAGATTTCTGTTGGAGGGCCAGTAGTTTCCAGTTTTGATAACTGAGGTAACTGAGAACGCTTCTGCAACTCAGATATTATTTGTTATAGATCTGTAGCAGCAGGGTTTCTGTGAAGATTATCTTGGTTTTATTACAGGCAGGATCATGTAAATTGAGATTGTAATTATTCATTCCTGTAGTCTTTATTAAACCAGATGCAATTTGTATAAGCATTTTTATTCTCACCATGTATTACGTAGCAGGCTACTAGTTTCCTAGTGACAATCAAGGAAATAAAAGAAAATTATTTAAAATGTTCGGAGTCATAGCTTCAAAAGACTAGCATACAGGAGCTTTCATAAGGGCATATTTTATAATATAAGGTATAAATCACTGTATCCCCTTTAGAACTTTATTACATTTAAAGCTGTATTTTAGTCGATATTAAATAAGTTATTTCATGAAAAGTTCTGCCATGTTGTGCCCTTTTGAAAAGATCGCCATGCTCTGCAGACTATTAAATCCTGTTGGACATATTAATATATTCTGAAATTAATTTCTTGACATTTGGGTTTTTCATCCTGTTGTAATAGATAGCCAAGTTCCACTTTAATTTCAAAAAGTTAAAAGAATTTATTCCTTTCACATTCATTCTGACATCAGCAGTTAATGTAATATTTAAGATTAAAATGTGTTACAGGGGCTGATAGCTCTTTGCTGTAGAATGGCTTCCGGAGGGTGAAATTTGGAAGTATAAAAAAGATGAAGTTATGTACATTGTACGTTGCTCTGAAAAACTGTATTGATTGGATCACTTCTCTTTTCACCTCTCAGATATGAATAACTTAAATGTTCATTAAATTCCATACAAGACTGGTTTTTGAGATGTAGGACCTAAGCGACCTGTATATTCACTAATATTTTTTTTATCTTTTCAAACATAGATAGCTATACTGTTATGGTCAGAACTGTGAGGCCATTTTAACACTGAAGAAAAAAATTCCCTATAATTGGAGGGTCATACTCTGGAGTTTGAAAAATGTTTTGCCAAGGCTTGATGTTATTGGTGAGGCATGTTGAAAAAAAAACAAGATTTACAGTGCAATGGTGACTCCCAGGCCAGATTGCATTGGTGAAGTCTGAGCATTTCTTCTCTGCCAAATAAAGAATGTAGAAGAAAGAAGGGTACCTGGCTGATGGTGCACCTTTGATGAATAAGGACTAGCACATGGATGGTAAATGATTCACCCTGCTAAGGCCCACTGTGATTTACTCGACTAGAATGTTTCCAGTTTTTGTGTACTGATTACTTCATAGCAGTAGGCATCGACCGTCTTTCTTGCTGAGATGGTTAAATGATTCGTACTATCTAAGCAGTATAGCTCCAGAGTCTGCCCAGGTTAGGCATCTAGAGAAAGCAGTTTATCCTTCTGAAGCGCTAACTATTGGTAGGTTGGATAAATATAAGGGACCTCCCTTTTTTTCTGACTCAGTTAGTGATGTTTAGTTCTTACTTTCAACTAGTTTACTTCCTGAAAAAAAATGTAAAACTAAAGCTAATCCAGTAAAGTTTGGTGTGGCTGCCATGATAAGGTAATACAGTTATCTCTGGAGTGGCTTCCCATTAAGTAATGCTGCCATCATTAGAGTGGCTGGCCTACTCTTACTTTTCGAAGAAATGTTTTGCTGCCTGTTGAGATTTTCTAACTGATCCCACTCTCTTGGAATTGGGGATGGTGTCCTTCATGGGAGGCTGGGCACTGCTGGGGTCAGTATGAAGTAACTGATATTACAGCATTGGGCATCCTTTTCACAGTGTGAGGATGTGTGTTTTTAACTGTACTTACAAATGGGTGTGTAAAGAAGGTTTGAATGAGCTGCATAAGTAGCCTATAGTGCTGGTGTGTCATGTGACAGAATTCTTCTTTGTTACACATTCCAGTCTGAGCAGTGCGCTATCTGCGGGTGCTTTGAGCTTTCACTGCTGATCTGTGTGTCTCCTTATGCACCATCTAGACAAAACAAGCCTTGCTCCCTATGTATGCATCTAAGTAGATGTATATATTTTTAAGCTTATTCCTCACCTTACACTGATAGTGTTTCAGCCCTTCTCCCTGTGGGAGCTGGACCCACTCCGTTTGCTACGCTCACTCTGCTCCCCTCCCTGCCCCCCATCCCCACCCTCCCCCCACAACATCATCCTTATACCTAACCTTACCCCTCCCACAGCTCTCTTCCACCTATCCTATAACCTCTTTAATTATTTCCTATGGTCATACCTTACTTCTTAACTAATCTGCCTCCCCACCTATTCCAAATAGGGCCATATAGTGTTATCACACTACATTCAACCACCATTATGTCCCTCACTACTTTTTCTATGCTCTCAATTCTCATTTACGCTCTCTGTCCTAATAATAGTCACAACCTTCCAGATACCCAACATACCTCCTACATCCACCTGTACAACCACTACACATAACCCACATTTACCAAGTTACTCAAACATCCACCCTAGGTTATTCACAGTTAATACCTCTGTACTATCCAAAGTAAACATTCTACCTCTCCACAAACACCCCCATTATCACACCACCACCAGCAACTATACCATTTTTAAGAAAAAACTAAGTATAGCTCTCATAATTTGGCAAAGCATTATATCCCACTGTGGTGCTATACATCCCAATCCAGGTCCAACCTTCCCCATCCCTAGCAAACTTAGCAAATCTCTCTTGCTGTCAACCGTAAATCTCCAAAGCCTTAGAAACAAAATACCTGAACTCCAGGCATGGATTTCAGAAAACAACCCTGATTTTATATCAGCTACCCAAACCTGGTTCAAATCATATGTAAAAGACACTGAGTTTCTTCCCCTGAGCTACTCATGCTTGAGAGCCGATTGGCCGAACAAGAGGGGAGGAGAAGTAGCAATACTCTTCCCTAGCAAATATACATTAATTCTGTACTCAATACCAACACCCAACCTTTCCCCAGCCAAAGTGCTAATCTCTATATTAAAGCTTAACAACCGTAAAAACGTTTGCATAATTGCTATGTATATTCCTCCAGGAAACAACATACCAATATTAGAAAACATACTTGCTTGGACTTCGCAAAACATAGATAATGAAACCATCATCTTAGGTGATGTAAACATTGATTGGCTAGACATTGCCTACAATAGTCCCTCAAAAAACATAAACCTTTACAACTTCTCCCAGCTAATTGAAGACATCACCAGAGCCCACAAAAATAACATTTGGGGCTCCGCAATAGACTGGGTATTAGTGTCCCACCCTAACAATATCACTACTGCAGGCATACTACCCAATACCATTAGCGACCACCACCCAGCATATATCCTATGCAAAACCACCCCAACCCCAGGGCAACACCAATACAAATCAACCAGAAGTTTGACTAAGTTCCAACCATTCATATTTAATGAAACCTTAGCTAAAGTAAATTGGGAATGCCTCAAATCCCTGCCACTTAACGAGGCTGTTGAGTTCTTTAACTCAACATTCCTAGACATCCTAAATAGGCAAGCACCCACCCACCGAAAACGAATAAAACATAACCATTCAAGCTGGCTCTCAAAATCCACCAAAGAAGTCATGTCCACAAGGGATTAAATCTGGAAATCATGGCAGAAAAACAAAGATCCTACAACTCTAATGCAATACAGACAACTCCGTAACCAGGCAAAACATCTAATAACCAATGATAAAAAGCCCACTGCCTCCACCTACAAAGCCAACATAAAAATAATCCCCAGAAAAGTCTGGTCCTCCATCAGCCATCTATTACATCCAGGTTCTCAAAGCAACTCATCTCCTGACCCACACAAAACTTCTACCGAACTTGCCACCCTCTTCAGTTCCTACTTCATTGACACCACAGCTAACCTAACTGCCACCTTTCCTATGGTTAACACCACCACCACCAAGACAGCTAATGACCAAACCATCCCAGAAAACAATCCTACACACAACTCTAATCTAAAATTCTCCACCATACCCATTGCCACAATAAAAAAAAACTTGTACTTAAGCTTAAACCCTGTACTCTAGCCCCTGACAATCTACCCCCACACTTCCTGCAGCTAATTGCAAACTCTATAGCTTATCCCATCAGTATACTCATTAACAGATCAATTAGAGTCTCTTATCCCAGACATCTGGAAAAAAAAGCATTCATTCTCCACTTACACAAAGGCGGCACCAACACAGACACCACAAACTTTTGACCCATAGCTATTCTCTCATCCCTCTCTAAAATACTGGAAAAATGCATCCATGCCTAACTCCTCAACCACCTGCTTGAAAATCAAATTCTGTCACCCACTCAGCATGGTTTCAGACCAGGGCACAGCACCACTACAGCCCTCCTCTCCTTCCTTGATACAGTTAACCGGGCACGGGATTCTGGTAAAATAATCGCTTCTCTTTTCCTTGACCTCTCCAAAGCTTTCAGTACCATTTCCCACACTATGCTCCTCTCTAAACTATCTACCCTCATTTCCTCACTTACCCTACAATGGTTCAATAGCTGTCTCTCCAATAGGCAGCAATCCACCAAATGGTAACTTCCACAGGGGTACCCCAAGGCTCCATACTTGGTCCTGTCTTATTTAGCATCTTTATTAACAACTTTCACACCACTCTCCCACAATGCTCAGTAATCCAGTATGCTGATAACTGTACGATAATATGCACTGCAAATTCCAGCTCTGAACTCCAGCAGATCACCCAGAATGCCCTCACCTCTACTGAATCTTAGATGCTTAACAATCATCTTGCCCAAAATCCAAAAAAAAAAAACTAAACTAGTAATTTTTACCCTTAAGAAAACCACTCCCCTAGATAAAAAAAAACTCTTCAGTATACAAGCCCAAGACAATACCACTACAGAAGTTGTCCCACACACTAAATTACTAGGTATCATTACAGATGAAAACCTAAACTTTGACCTACGCATAAACAGTAACATAAAAAAAACACACCAAAAGCTTGGTATGCTCTACAGGCACCAACACTTTCTTAGCCTCTCTACTAGACAAACTCTTACAACCACCTTTTTATTACCCTCCTTTATGGCACCCCTCTCCTCACTAATATCCGAAATTCTACAAAATCCAAACTTGGTATGTGTTGCAACAGAATAGCCAAGTTTGCCACCAAGGCCAAATTCTCATCCCACCACTGTTACTCACTGAAATAATTAGACTGGTTGGAACCCTTTCAGCATTTCTCATTCACCCAGTTAACTACAGCACACAAAATCTACAGACCGACAGACTGTCCTGCTCTCTCAACTCTACTTGCCAAATACCAACCCAACAGGCAACTAAGATTTGAAATTCATCTACTTCTAAAAGTAGAAAAGCCCACCTTACTGGCTGGTCAACTGTTCTACTCCTTCACCATCGCCAAACTGTGGAACTCACTTCCTTCTTCTAAGAAACACAGGCAGCACCACCACCTTCAAACAAACACTGAAAAATCATCTCAGCTCTTCCTGACTATGTACTTGCTATATAACCTAACCTCTTCCTTCTCCTTATATTATAACTAAATTCCTGTGCTTTTTACTACTAGTGACTGATGATACTTTCTCCAGATTTATTATTTTTTTTCTTTCATCACTTGTTGATACTGGCACAATAATGCTGATTTAATTTATCTCCATTTTTACCACTCTGAATTCATCTGGCAACCAATTAAATTCCTGCTTTTATGTATATATTCTGTATATGTTGCTGTAATCAAACCAACTAAATTCCTCACTTATGTATATATTCTGTATATATTAATCACTATGTGTAACACTGTTTCTACTTCTGTATCAATTAATGTTTCATTTTTTTTCTGCATCTATGTTCTTGTCGGAGCTTTTCTCCCCAGGCCTCCACCGAAAATGGGTTCTTTTGGGCCCAGTGGACTTTCCCGGTAAACAAATGCAATAAATAAAAAGTAAACAAAGTACTCCCACGCCTTTGTACTTTGTGCACTGGGTCACAACTGTCTGCCTGTCATTACAAGTGCCTTTCTAAATTGTACTGCAGCAGTATCAGAGGGGTTACCCGTAACTGGAGGTTGTGAAAGCTACTGATCTTTTCCTGTCACTGTTTATACCTTTGTGTGTTACATTTAACTAATTTCCCCCAACTTGGCTTTATTTTTACTAATTTGAAAAGCCTGGTGCCTTGCCAAGACAATTAAAAAATGTTTGAGTGAATTCCAAAATTTATTAGACCTACTAAAAATAAACTCATTTAATTCATGCTGTTACATTGCCAGATGGTTTTGTTACAGGCATGGTTCCCAAATTCTCTAGATTCATGATGTGGAAATCTATATATTGTGCCTATAAATAAAAATAGACGTGCATGATTTAAACATTCATTTATCCTTAGACATTATTTGTCTGATGTTCCAAGAGCAGAATAATTTCCTTTGCAGGTTAAGCCTCTAAGTGTGAGATGTTTTGAAATGAGGATTTTTCATTTGGTCTTGTTTGCCAGTTTTCTTCAACAATTTGTAACACAGCCCTCATGTTTATGAATTCTGCATTCCCTGTCCTTTCCATTTTAATGATTTACATTTATTTGGTCCTACTGTTCATGTAGTCTACTTTGGTTGGTTAAGCATTGCCTCCCAGTTATAGTAAGGAGAGATCCAGAAATCAAATGCAGCCATGTGTAGTAGAAAACATAGCAATGGACTTGAGAGATGATTTGTACCTTATATAGTATATGGCAGCGTCAGGCAAAATGTGACAAGTTCTATAACAAATCCGATAAAAAGAGATTAGTGGCAGTGCAGCATAAGAGATGAGCATTGAACTATATGCACTGGACACGTCATGTACAGAACAGTAATTTCCACTAATTAATGTACTCCAACTCTGCATACAGTGAAGGAGGCTGTCACTTTACTGCAAAATATTTACAGAAAGGTGTTATGGCAGGAACATCAAGAACATGGTTTGGAGTGATTACAGAGAAATAAAACAAGAGTTACAGTGTGAGTGCTTCAGCCAAAATACCAATAGAAGTGAACTGTATTTGAGGCAGAATTAATCAAGTGGTTATATAGTGAATAAGAAGACGCATTCATGTGGCTGTTTATGGAAACTGAAAACACAAACTAAAACATCACAGCTGTAACTTCATGGAGCTAACCTAATAGATTATTCCAGCTCTTTGGAATGTCACCTTACTAGCCTCACAAAACTCTGGTACAACATGTGATCCGGATACCATATCTGTTCGTGATATACAGGTGATTGTATCTGGAATAACCATTACAGCTTTTTTAACTGAAGAGTCTGTGTAAATGTAGCTTCAGTGTTGAAAACTTTACAAGGAAAAGACCAGTCCAAGTTCCCCAACACTGTGTACTGCAGTTTTATGGTACAGTAGCAAACTGTGGCATCTTTATGGCATACTGATTCAAGTTTTACAAGATTCTTGTTCGAGTCTGTAGTCAAGCGCAACAGACGTTAATAAAGAGCAGGGCTTTTGCCAAATGCTGCCACTCAACATCAATATCTTTGGTATGTATTGGCTTATAAAAAAAAAGTTGATAGCAGTCTGTGTCTTGCAGACCTAAGTTTCATTTTCTTAAAAGCCGCAGTGGTGTAGTGGTAGCATTGTTGCCTCACAGCAAGAGGTTCTTCTGTTCGATTCTCGGCTGGAGTGCCTTCTGTGTGGAGTCTGCATGTCCTCCCCGCGGTCGAGTGGCTTTCGAAAGACGTGCGTGAATGGGCATGCCTTCGTTGAAGGTTGGGCGTCGGGCTGGCAACTCAGCACCATAAAAATCAACTGCCAATCATTAGTGGACCAAAGTTCTGCTGTGGCGACCCCTAACTGGGAAAAGCTGAAAAGACAAACTCTCTTCCTGGTCATTGCGTGGATCCAATCCAAGTTAAGTATCTTAACCAAACCTGCAGTCTAGCAGAAATGTCTGATGGATCTTACCATTTACCAAAGACTTGACCAAGTACATGTCTTGGTTGAAAATTGGTGAGTATCTTTTTAAATCTTAAGATCTGTCTTGGTTACTTTATTTATAAATCCTAAGTGAACCTGGTTCTTCTTATATTGGGTGCCCAAGATGTATTGCAGTGAAGTGTTATTCTCCCCTCTGAAATTAGTTATTCTCATTTTGAAACCCTAAGTAGTCTTAGAACAGGAATAGTTACTAGTTAATAAAATAGTTGTTCAACTTATTCCGATGCTGGCCCTTTGCAGAGTCAGAATCCCTCTCTGTACTTGCTCAGGAGAGACTTGTGTACAACATAGGAGTCATTAGGAGTGAGTCAGAAACCTGCTCTCCATAATAGTGAAAGAAATGGAGAGGTTGCTTAGTAGATGCTGTGTCGAACAGGCTGGAATCTGATCACCTGAAGTGCGTAAGAACAAGCATAAATTGGGAATAAAATAAAAATATTGCATGCAGTGTTAGCCCACATCCTCCCCTGTCTTCTAAGGGGGTATCCTTGATTTGGGGCAGTGCTCTTAAGTGTTTAGGACAAGGATGAATGACAAATGCTTGCGTCCTTAAGAAAGTTGTACCTTCTTTCCATTTTAGTAAGATAAGTTACACTCGGTCACTGTTCATTAGAAAGTATAAGCAGTGTACACAGATCTTGAAAAATGTTCAGTGTTAAAATGTTAAACATTGTTGGATAATGGGCTAAATGTACATGGTCAGCGTATTGGAGAATGAAAAAAATACTGAAATTAAATGGTGGGTGGGTGTGTGCGCGTATTTGAAGCAGAAGGACAGAGAGACAGAAAATGCACAACTTGTAATTTCTTTGCTAATGAAAAACAAAGGCAGTTTTACTATGTAACCGTGTTTCTCTTAAAAAGTACAGTTTTCTATCATCTTGCATTTTCTAAAAAAAAAAAAAAAAAAAGTATTTAAATATACCGTCTGGGTTTAGATCTGACACTGTTTCTCAGTAATTTACCTGAGAAATCAAATATTTTTGGGGACAGATCACAAACATGAGGAAATAATCAGGGATGTTCTGTGAAATCAGGGACAGTTTAGACGTATGGGGATTGTAGTGCTTTACAATGCATAATTTTTTTCATTAATTTCATTAGAATGAGACATCTGAGGTGTCAGTCAAGAAAGTGGTGGCTGTAATTGCCTGGCACGTGTGTGTGTGTGTGCGCGTACATGTCTGTGTGTATTTCCGCGTATATGTGTGTGAAAGTCTGTCTGTGCCTCCGCATTTGTGTATGTTTGCCTGTGGATATTAAATACTTAACATAACATGTTATGTAGTCCAGTCTTGCCTACATTCTTACCCGTGGTTTTGGAGCCGAATGTCTGCTCCGACTCAGCCGTACTTTTTAGCTCAAAGTCTTTCTATTGGCTGGGCTAAGATGGTATCCGATGCTGCACTGTTCTCTATCCCCAGATCTTGTTTGCCGCTTATGTAGCTCAGACATGGTCTCGCTCTTGGCTGTGGCTAAGTATCCATTTCTTCTTATATCAGAGAAGTTTTTTTGGCAAAAAAAAAAAAAAACGCTGTGTGTTTTGACTGTATTGTGGAAAAGTTGTGTTTCTTTTATAGCGTATTCTGTGGTATCCCACTAGCTGTTTCCAACGGGCTAGGCCCGTTTCAGTTAGAGGACCTAGTCTGTCCCATTGCTTTCCTTGTGTGCTAAATACTTCATTTGGACTAAAACCGTTTAAATTAGAGGAATTAGTCCTCCCCCTTTGTATTTGTGTATAAGGATCATTTGAGTTAGGTCTTTGTGGTGTTTTGTTTGTTGTTTGGCTTGTTCCCGCGCTTGTGGCTGTTTGGCCGTTGGTCTATTTGGAGTTTGCTACTTGCAGTTTGGGGTAACTATGTCCAAAGATACTAAGGAGCATAAGCCCTCGGGCTTCAAAAAGTGCTCCAAGTGCAGTTATAAGATGTCCATCACTGATGGGCACTCTGTTTGTGTGTACTGTCTGGGAGCGATTCATCTCCAGGAATAGTGTAGTTTTTGTCATGCCTTTAGCCCGCGTGTTCTTCAGGAAAGGAAGAACAAGTTGATTTTGAAGGGACTTCTGAAACCCTCCTTCGAGAAGGGTCTGGAGAGTGCTTCCAGCTCTAAGGCAAAATCTTCCAAGGCAAAAAAGCGATCCCCGGCTCCATCTGTATCCTCGGAGCCGCCGGAGAAAATAGCAAAATCTTCATAGACATGCTTGGCTCCATTGTCCTCGGGGCCGCAGGAAGTGTCAGTGGTTTTGGAACCTGCTTCGGCTCCAATTTTCTTGGAGCCTGTTCGGAGCCGGTCACCTAGCATTAGGCCGGTATCTCCTCCTCGCAGGTCCCCTTCAGAGAGGAGGTCTCAGTCTCCTTCCCCATCCTCCAAATCTTCCAGGAGCTTATCGGATGTGGACGTCGATAGAGTGCTGCAGAGACTTCTTCAGTCATCGGTACTGGCTAAATTGTTCTCGACTCCGACCCAGTCAGCTCCGGAGCCGGTCCCTCAACCTACATCGATACTTTCTCCTCCGAGCACATCTCAGCTTTCGGAGCCGGAGTGCTCGGCTCCGTGTGATGTCCCTAGGTTGGTAACGACAGCCCCTCATGGCTTATTGGTTCCGACGTCGGCTCCGACCCCGTGGGTGCCGTCCACGGGGTTCAGGACTCAGGATTCATTGGTCGGACCTGTGGGGGAGGCTTCGAGACACCTCTCGGCTCTTAGTCTCCCTCTCGGTGCTTTGGCGTGGGGAAGCCTGACTCCTGTCTCGGCTTCGGAGGCTGGTCGTTCTTCGGATCTGGGCGGACCAGCCTTTGAGGCCATGCGGAGCACGCTGGCCAGGTCTTCAGCGACATCATACGGGTCGATCACTCTGTCCCCTACAACACCGGTGCAGGTCTCTGATCACCATCTATCTCTGGACAGCGGAGCCCCAAGGCCTCAGGGTACACCTACGAGTGGTCCCCATATTTCTGAGGGCCCCTCCGAGTTTTTGCCTGAGGAGCCACCCAGAAAGAAAACGTGCAAGAGGAAACACATAAATTCCCAGGATGCGTCTCTCACGTCAGACATCGACCTCGAGGAATCTGAGGGGTCCCCCAAGTCATCCCCTGAGGATGTTTCTTTCTCTGACATCCTAGTGATTTTGAAGCAAAGAGGTGACTGGCCATCCAAAGCCCCCTACGAAGAGGAGTCTGTCTTCCTGAAGGCCTTTAGTGCTCAGCCCTCCACTTCCTGGGTATCTCCACCCTTCAAGCTTCTGGATATGGTTTGTCAAAGGGTGTGGGAAACCCCTGACTCTGTGGAACCAGTCCCCAGGAGACCCAATAAATTTTTGTCTGCCCCTCCTGATAGGGAATTTCTATCCAAGGGAGTCCCTGTGGATGCCATGGTGGTGGCAGCTGCCACCCAGAAGGAATTAGCTGAGACTTCTTCCACCGTCCGTCCCCCTAACAAGGAGTCTAGGGTTATGGACCGGTACGGGATGCGTACATTTTCTTCAGTGACCTTTACCCTGCGGTCTCTGAATTACTTATCACACTTTACATGGCTCCAGAGAGATCTCCTAAAGGAGCTTGGAGACTCATGGGTAACGTTTCTGAGGCGATGGCCCAGCAGGTCAATGCGCAGATGTCTACCCTCAATTCGATTGCGAATTCCTCCATGAGGCTGATCTCTTGCACAGCCGAGGGAGCGAGTAGGGCAGCAAGTTCAGGAGTTGCTCTTAGGAGGTTGGCCTTGATGTGCCTTTGTCATTTCACGGAGGCCTTCAAGTCTTCATTCACCGACACCCCATTTGATGGTTCCTCTTTGTTCTGAACCAAGGTGAAAGACACTCTCACTAGGTGCGAGCAAAAGGGAAAAACTCTGTCTGCCGTAGGAGTCAGTTTTTCCCTTCCGTCTAGGCCTTATCCCAAGGCCCAGAGTGGCGGGGGAAATATGGTTCAAGAAATTACAGAGGTTTTTTCCCGGTGCACAAGGTGAGCCCCCCTCCAGAGGCAGGGGGGGGTAGTTATTCAGGAAGATGCCGCCCTAGGGGCAGAGGAGGCCCTCGCAACTCGGGAGACTGCGATTCCTTTCGTGGTTCTCCCTACCATCGCTCCTGATGGGAGGCCCAACTGTACGTTTCTGGAGCCAGTCGGGGGTCGAATCTCATTATACCCAGAGGCATGGCAAGATATCACCCAGGACCAATGGGTTCTACAAATAATTTCCGGAGGATATGTCATTCCCTTCTCGTCAAATCCCCCTCCAATCAAGAAAATCCCGGATGTTCCACCCAGTCAAAGGGATTACACAGCTTCAGAAGTTTCAAAGCTGCTAGAAAAAGGAGCCATCCAACATGTCCCCTCAGACCAGATCGGATTAGGGGCTTACTGCAGATTCTTTTTGGTGCCAAAAAGGACAGGGGACCTGAGACCCATTTTGGATCTCAGCCGATTGAACACCCATGTACAAAAGTCCAAGTTCCGAATGGTCACGTTGCAGTCTATGCTCCCATTGTTGGGAAAAGAAGTGTGGATGCGCTCCATTGACCTCAAGGATGCTTACTACCACATAAAGATGGACAGGGCATCCAGAAGTCACTTACGCTTCCGGCTGGGAGCCAGCCACTTTCAATTTCGAGCCCTGCCCTTTGGTCTCACCACAGCCCCCCAGGGTGTTTACCAAATGCATGGCAGTGGTGACTGCTCACTTGAGACATCAGGGATTCCAAGTGTTTCCCTACGTGGATGACTGGCTCCTTACTGCCACCACCAGGCATCTACTAGTTCAGACCAGAGACACTACTGTCAACCTATGTCAACAGTTGGGCATCACGTTGAACTGGGAAAAATCTGCCTTGTTGCCCTCGCAGTGTGTGTTGCCCTCGCAGTGTGTCACTTTTATAGGCGCCGAATTAGACACCGTCCTCATGCGGGCGTTTCTACCACAGGAAAGAATCGGAGTCCTACAACAACAGGTTTACGCCTTGTTCCCTCTGAGAAGAGTGAAGGCAAGATTGGTTCTCCAATTGTTGGGGACGATGGCTGCTACAATTGTTAGTCCCCCTGGCAAGGTTACATATGAGGCTCCTTTAGTGGCTACTTTTTGCCCAGTGGTCTCTTCAACGTCTTCCACTTTCTCACCCTATTCTACTCACAGATAGGTGCAAACAGGATCTCAGTTGGTGGCTTCACACCGACAACCTCAGTGCGGAAAAGCCCTTCGTTCCTTCGCCTTCGGTTGCCACAGTGTCCACGGATGCCTCCCAGATTGAGTGGGAGGGCATTATCTGGGCAGGACAGTCCAAGGCACATGGCAAGAGCACGAGATGCATCCGCATATCAGTGTCCTGGAGATGAGAGCAGTGCTACTAGCGTTGCAAGCACTTCAGAGTTTTCTTCCTCTCGGGACTGTTGCAATCCACTCGGACAATATGTCAGTGGTGTGGTATCTGAACAAACAGGAAGGAACCAAGTCATATTCCCTTTGCAGAGAGGCCATGCGAGTGTTGCAGTGGGCAGTGTCTTCCCAACGTTTTCTGGTAGCAATGCACATTCTGGGGAAGTCCAATGTGATTGCAGACAGGCTAAGCAGAGTTATTCTGATGCCTCACGAGTGGTCCCTGAACTGTCAAGTTGCGGAGCAGATCTTCCGCAGGTGGGGTCAGCCTTGCTGCTACCTTTTTGCCAGCCCCCTCAGTGCCAAATGCAGCAGCTGCTTCACCCTTATCCCTCCTCAGGGGGAGTCACCCAGGGACGCTCTAGTCCACGATTGGCCCTCCCGTCTACTATATGCCTTCCCTCCAGTTCCCTTGCTGTCAAAGGTTATTCAACGCAATCCTTTGGAAGCAAAATGATTCCGATTGCTCCACACTGGCCTCGTCAAATTTGGTTCCCCTTTCCCCATCCCCTATCTCATGGACGCTCCTTGGATTCTGGACCCACAACCAGATTTACTGACTCACATGTCAGGGCAGCTGCATCCCTCTCTTCGGACCCTCCGGTTGAAAGCCTGGCTACTCCACTTCCGTCATTAGTTAGGCTTCATCAATTTTCGCCGGAGGTGGTTCATATTCTATCTTCCTCTTAAACCTTCGACCGGGAAGATTTATTACAGCAAATGGAAGAGATTTTCAATCTGGGCAAATGCCAAAAAGATTGACCCTTACACCGCTCCAATTTCGTCTGTTTTGGGAGTTCCTGCCTATGCTTTTTAACCAGGGTTCAGCGGCCGCGACCATTAAAGTCCAGTTGGCGGCGATTTCTACCTTTCATGTCGCAGATGAACCTAGCCTAATGGCACATAGACTCTGTAAGGCTTTCCTGAAGGGCACTTTGGTTCCTCCGGTCTCAGAACCTGTTATGCCTTGGGACTTGAACTTTGTTCTACAGGGTCTTACTTCACCCCCCCCCCCCCACTTTGATCCTGCAGGCACTTGTGATTTAAAATTCTTAACTTGGGAGACTGACTTTTTGGTAGCCATCACGTCAGCCAGACTTGTTTCGGAGCTTCAAGCTTTATCAATCAAACCCCCTTATTTGATTTTTCATAAGGACAGGGTTTCTCTCATACTGAATCCCTCCTTTCTTCCCAAAGTAGCGTTAGTTAGTAACCTTAACCAAATCTTTTGAATTACCAGTGTTTTTTCCTCAGTTCTTAAACAAGGCAGAATTCAAACTTCATCAATTGAATGTGCACATACAATTACGTTATTATTTTCACAGAACGAAAGAC
Organism: Protopterus annectens; assembly: GCF_019279795.1. Classification (NCBI taxonomy): domain Eukaryota; kingdom Metazoa; phylum Chordata; order Ceratodontiformes; family Protopteridae; genus Protopterus; species Protopterus annectens. The sequence continues at coordinate 926,432,920 of NC_056739.1, forward strand.
CTCAGCAAATCTGATCAGTTGTTTGTTTCATTTTCGGAAAACAGAATTGGGTCTCCTGTTTCCAAAGTCACGTTGTCCAGGTGGATTTCCAGTTGTATTTCTTTCATTTATACTTCAGGGGGAAGAGATTTACCATTCCGGGTGAAGGCTCACTCTACCCGGTATGTATCTACATCTACAGCTTTTCAGGTCAGATTGTCTATGGATGATATTTGTGCTGCGGCTACTTGGGCATCTCCTCACACCTTTGTTACTCATTACAAGTTAGATGTGGTATCTAGGGGCAGGGCTTCTGTTGGTTCCACAGTGCTCAGGAGTATTTTCCACTGAGCCTCCCAGGATTTAGGTGCTGGGGACGCTGTCCCACGGATAAGAATGTAGGCTAGATTGGACTACATAACATCAAGAAGTTATGTACTCACCATAACGTTCGATGTATGTAGTCCATCTTGCCTCACATTCTTACTTACCTTCCCCCATCCTGGAGGATCTGGAGGTTAGTCCTGGTTTCAGAGTTCCCTTCATTCTTGGTTTGTTTTTCCTTTCCTTAGGATTTGCTATGCATGGGGAATGAGTGCTTGTGCTCACAGCAAACTAGATCTGGGGATAGAGAGCAGTGCAGCATGGGATACCATCTTAGCCCAGCCAATAGAAAGACTTCGAGCTAAAAAGTATGGCCGAGTCGGAGCCGACATTCAGCTCCGAACCCACGGGTAAGAATGTGAGGTGAGATGGACTACATACATCGAACATTATGGTGAGTGCATAACTTCTTGTTCTGTTTGCGATGCAAAGTACTTCCTTCAACAAAAATTACATATGCTACAGGAACTTTGAATCATATGGTGGAGGAAATGTTTTACCAAAAAAAAAAAAAAAAAACTTCACAGATAACACATTATCTAAGCTTGATAATGCAATTAGGGTGGGAAATACAAAGGAAATAACGTCCCACCCAAGGGTGGAGAGGCCCTTCACCTGTGGCATCCCAACACCCCTGGGTGGGCTGTTATTTCCCAAATAACAACTTCAGGTGCTTGCTTGTGAAATATATGACAAGATAGGAATTCAAACAGAATTGTTTGTACTTTAGAATGCTGCAGGTAACCCAAATCTGTAGATGTTTTTGGCTGATGCCCCGTCTCTGGAATAGACTTCCTATAGACGTCAAACAAAGCACCTTGCTGACCCTCTTCAAGTGTAACCTTGGTGAGTGGAAGGGAAACCACAAATTTGTCCCAGGGGTTTCACCTGTGTCCCTCACTGACAGGGGAGATAGGTGCTGACTGAGGTTTCTTTTTGGAGATAAACCAGGGTTGCCAGACGTCCCTATTTGGGCAGGACTGTCCTAAGATCAGCAGCCTGATCCCGAGTCCCGCACTGCCGGTTTAAATCCCGAGCAGCCTCTGCTTTGTTTTTTTTTTTTTTTTTTTTTTTTTTTTGATTGGCCCGTATACCGGCATATGGGCCAATCAAAAATTGCTAAACACAGAGCTTCTTGTGTTTAATGCGGAACATCACCAATCAAAAAATCGCAAAACAGAGCTACTTCTGTTTATTGCGGAACTGCGATGTTTCACATTAAACAGAAGTAGCTCTGTGTTTATTTATGATTGGCCTGGCCAATCAAAAAAATAACAAAATAAACACAAAGCTACTTTTGTTTAATGCAGAACTCTGATGTTCCGCATTAAAGACTTTGTGTGGAAGACCTTTCTTTTTTTTTTTTTTTTTAAATCTTCACTTTGCCCTACCTGGCCAGTTGGAAATCTGGCAACCCTGGGGATAAACTCTTGGCTAGGCTTGGAAGGGCCCCAAGGCCATTAGCCTAGTAACCTCCTATGATTTAAAAATGCTGCCTTGCTCATTAAAATAGAGCAGTGATTGAGCTATTAGATGAAACAAAGTAGTCATTGTTAGCTATTTACTACTGGAAAAGGCTCCATTTAGCTGAACACAAATGTAACTTTACTTTCCATGCTTATTAGATCAGTGGATTTTCTGAAAAATACTTAAAAAGAAATATTACACCTACTGTGAGAGACATCTCCTTTGTAACTACTGCATTTTGTTCTGCTAGGGCTTCCAAATGGATAAGAATGTTAAACATGAGTCTGTGGTGGCAAGCCCAGATCAGTGGCACAAACCACAGTCACCACACTCATCAGCCCAATATACTACACATGTACAAACTGCATACTGAAGATGGCTCCTCTGAATGTCAGAGCAATTACGTGAACTCTGGATTTAGTTGTATTGTGCAGCAGTTTTTTTCTTTTACCAGAAAAGTAATCAAAAACTTATTTTCTGTTTGTACAGCCCTAATAGTTAGTGTCTGAAAAGTTGCAAAGGTAAATTTGCACACCACTGGAGAAATGTACTCATTTGGTCTTTGCCCTGATGAATAAATTGTACCAGGTTCATGGGTGTAGTCATAAGTGGTCTTGTAAGAATGAACCGTTCTGGCCATGTGTACTTGGATGAGCACCAGGTTTACAGTCTGTTGCCCTTAGTACTTTTTACATAATGCTCCTTCCTGATTGCATTCAAAGACAAGTTGTGTGCATCATTTAAATCCACAAGGTATTTTGAAACTCCCTCCTTTTTCAGGGTATGGTAATGATAATTCAGTTATTATCTGCATACATGGATTTCCCTGTTAACAATGTACACACTATTTGTGGTAGTAATGGTAGTCCAGTCATTATTTGCATATGTGGATTTCCCTGTCAAATGTTTGCATACTGTGTCTGATTTGTGGTAATGATGGTGTAGTCCAGTTATTATCTGCATATGTGGATTTTCCTGTCATGTATCCACTGTGTCTGATTCATGCTAATAGTGGTAATCCATTTATTATCTGCATATGTGCATTTGCTTATGAGCAATCCACACACTGTCTGATTAGTGGTAGTAATGGCAGTCCAGTTATTGTCTACATACATGCATTTCTCTGTCAACAATGTATCCATTGTGTCTGATTCGTGGCACATCTTTCAGTCACCGCTTTGTACTTTTCTCATTAGTATCTTTTGTGAATAGTAAGATGTTTGTCTTGTTTACAGAATAAGTCTCATTTTTGTAGTGCTTTACTTTGTTGCTTTATAACTTCTTTGAAGAAGGTGACTTTCTTTTCTCCTCCATCTGAAGCTGTTGTCAGTCCCTCTTGTGGTTCTGTGCAAACTGCTATGAAGTCGTGGTTACCTAGACATTTTGTTGGCGAATGGACACTGATTTCAGCTCCTTGTCCTTTACAGATCCTTTTTTTTTATGAGTACAGATTCTATTTTCCATTTTTAGATTTTATGATTGGGTTCTGAGAGGTCCTTTTCAATATCCCTTACCAGACCCCTCACCCTTCATGGTAGAACTGCATTCCTTAAACATTGTGGAGGAGCTGTTAAATGGTAACACTAGACTGCCAAGAAAAATAGCTTTTATAAATAAGTAAATCATTTTGTAAGCTAGACTAGTGGCATACTAAGTCTAGACAAAATTCACTGATTTGTCACACTTTGTCTCCTTTGTTAAAGGTGACTCAGTCACTGTTCTAGAACCTTTAGTCTGAAGTCATTATTATTACTCCAGCAGTTACAATGTCTCTGATTCTGTGTTTAGCCGATGTCTATGCCTGTATCAGATTCAATGCTGCCTGTTTTGTAATTGTACTGTCGCACTATTTGCAAGTTTTTGTACAATATGTTTTGCCTCTGCCTTGTGGCACAGGTTCTGGATGAAAAGGGATCTAGAATTGCTGTACCCATTAAGTTAACGTTTTAAATAAACAATTAAGCTTACTGTTTCTGCACTATCCTTGCCTTTCTGCAGACTGTTTTGAACCATTTGCTCCTTTTGGTAACCACTAATATGTTAAAGTAAGACAACCTGTTTTCTCAGAGGTTTAAGGTTCTTGCAGATGTTACAATATTGCAATTTCAGCATTTTCCTTGAAACGCAGCCAGGCAACATTTGTCTCACTACTGTTCCGCCCCAATTATGTCTACCCCTGCTTTTTTTTGTGTGTTTTATGTACATGTGCATTATCCGTATAGTGAACCAGTAAGTGTGACAGATATGCATTTTCTTTTCTTCTGTGAAACTAATAAATCAACATGTATGTTACGTGCTTACTCAAGTGAGGAGCATGTGTCATTATTTCAAAAAAAAAAAAACTGTTGCCTTAAAGCTGTTGTGGGAGTGGGGTACATTGCATTTTTCAAGTTACATTTGTCATGCTTCTCTGGATGGTATTTGTAAAGCTGTGCATTCAGAATTTCCTCTATTTTTCACATTCTGCACTTTTCCTAACATAGATTGTTCCTCAAGTCTAACTTAGTTTCCAGTGGCTTTGAAGGACTGTCATAATACCTCATGCAGGCATTGGAGCTAGACTTTTTAAAAAGGACTCTGAAGATTTATGTTTTGCTCTGATTTTCTATTGACAATTGTTTGCATACACAACCCATATCTGTGGAAGTTCACGTTGTTTACAGTAACTTGGGTGCTTTTAAGGAATTTTTTAAAAAAGAAATCTCTGACTTAGCCTTCATTTCACTCCAATTTAAAAAAAATCCTTAGGATTTTGCATTGTTCTGTCTGCTGATATTTAATCAAATGTAGACAAACTGATTAATTTCCTTGTTTTATAAGCCTTCAGGGATACATGTTGATCCTGTGCTAGAAACATGGCCTCTCCCCTCCTTTTCTGACTCTATATTTTATAACTCTAGAGAGCCAACCATCTGGAATGTTTGTTCTAAGGGCCAGCGTTTCTATATTTCTGTGTGTATAGTCTTGACAATTTTGTGTTTGATAAGTAGGTAGGTAACTGAAATGGTCTGTGGGACCCTTTTTAGCCATGACCTAATCCTTTGGTAACTCTGTGCAGTACAGTCTGAATTGTAATTGCATTGTAACCAATTGGCAGAAATGATTTGTGTCATGTAGTAAGAATGACCAGTGAAATGCAGGAAAGGGAAACTTTAACCACATTTCCATATTTCTAAATATTCTGTCTTGATTTTTTTTTCTCTATGTAAGCCAAATTCTCAAGTGGCTAACCATTTGAAATGTAGGGATCCGCGAGAATGAGTCCCTCTCAAAATTTAGAGACAGAATGGGCGAAAGGTGGTTTTACATATAACAAGTCCAAGATGGCTGTTTCCTGGAATATTCCATTTTCTACGAGGTATGGCGATCTTGATGTTGGTATATAGATGTCTGAGGTGTGTGGTGCGCTTGACCCCCCCCCCCCAAAAAATTAAGAGTGATGGTGATTCTCTCTTCTCCTGCGTTTTTACTTTTGTCTGCTTGTCAGCCCTCCATATTTTGAGTGCCAGCATTCCAATAGGGAGGATTCAGCTGTCCCTGATTTTGCAGAACATTCTTGATTTTTGTCTGTTTGCCCTGTCTCTGACAAAACGTTTGATTTTTTTCCTGGTAAATCATTGAAGATTAGTTACTGTAATGCTAAACATAGTTTCATAACTTATTCTTGAAGTAATTCATGTTGATACAAAACCTGTTTGAGTTGTTGTGTCTTTCGGCTTTTAGTCAGGGGTCACCATAGCGGAACTCCGGTCCGCTAATGATTGACAGTAGATTTTTACATGCCGAGTTGCCAACCCTGACGCACAACCTTCAACGAAGGTACGCCCATTCACGTATGTGTCCATACAGAAGACGCTCTAGCTGAGAATCGAACAGGACAATGTCTTACTGTGAGGCGACAATGCTACTGCAGCACCACCACAGCAGTACACAAAACCTATTTGAGTAACTAAGTTAATTAGTGTAATATTTGTCCCTTATTTTGGTCCTTTGGCCCTCATTTTTGATGTTTGTCTCACATTTTTGGTTTTGTCCCTTTTTATTGAGCCATAAAGTTGAGAGCTATGTATGGAAGTGAACACCCTTTTGCCATAGACAAGATTGTACAGTACAGTTTTTATTGTAGAATGCAAAGTAAATTGATGCAACTTGCAAGTAATATTTTCTGTATAGTGGAAGCAATAAACAGCCAAATTGAAGGCAGTGACAGTTTTGCTTAGCTGTTAGGTGGTTGACTCATAGGTAGGTACTAGGCTATTGGCCCTAGGGTCTATATAAGCCTAGCCAAAAAGGTACCCTGGCTTTCGCCACCAAGAAAATTATTTCCTATGCCCCTGTCGAGCAGAGCCACAGAAGTGATCCTCTGTGTGAATTTCCTATCTCCCATCCGATCATCAAGATATTTCTTGGAAGAGTGCTAATGAGGACCTTTGTTTGATAAAGATAGGTAGTTTGTTCCAGAGTATGGGAAGTCTCTGGGATAGGAATCTATCCCTCCAGCATATTCTGTTTATTGTGGTGACAAGGCTTAGGTCCCTAGAGGGTGTAGCTCGGTGGGACTGAGATTTCTTTAAGTGGAGCATGTCCAACAGCTCTGGGTTTGACATAGCTTTGTATGTTAGGCAGAGATCGCCTCTGAGTAGGTGATATGTGACGGAGTAAAGCTGGAGTTTTTTGATACGGTCTGCATAGGGCATCTGTTTGAGGCCAGTAATCCTCTTTGTGAGGTGTTTATTTGGCCTTTCCAATTGTTGTGGAAGTCTTGTGAGGTACATACCAAAAGGGGCACTGTATTCTATAATAGGTCTAATGAGTGACGAGTAGAGGGGAACAGTGACCTCTTTTTTTTTTTTCCTGGATGAGAAACCTTTTGTGATGAGGTATGCCACGTGGTTCCCTATTAGAACTGCGAAGGTCCACTTATGCAAATACAAAAACGTCGACACGTATTCAGCGAACCGCGAAAACACCGATCGTCCTGAAGTGCGAAATTCAAAATGTCGAATTCTCATAGTTGGCCCTTGTGCGGTATAGCTCCTTAAGGTAAGTGTGTGACAGTTACGGACCTTAGGGTTAGGGTGCGGGTTATGGTAAGTGCATAGATAGTAATGTATGCAAGGTTTAGTGTAGGGTTAGATGCAGAGTTTTGTTTAGGGTGCGGGTTATGGTAAGTGCATAGATAGTAATGTATGCAAGGTTTAGTGTAGGGCTAGAAGCAGAGTTTTGTTTAGTGTATATATGTGGTTTATTTTGTTTGGGTAGGTAGTATGTAGCGGGCAGTGGGGTTGGCCAGCTATGACTATTCGAAATTTTGAATTTTGCGGTTTAGAGCATTTGGTGTTTTCGTGGTTTGCGCAATATGTGTCGCTGTTTTCATATTCGCTGAAAAGGTCTTTCTTGTTTATAATATAGACCCGTGCCACTTAGAAGAATTTCCTGACTACTTTGGCAATGCGATTATCAAAAGAGAGACTACTGTTCACCTGTGTCCCAAGGTCTCTTATCACACTTTCAGTGTTAGGTAGACTACCGCCTATGTGGTAGTTCATGGGTACAGAGTTTTTACCAAAAGGGATGACAATGCACTTTTTGGCGTTGAGCTTGAGGCCATGGCTTTGACACCAGGCATCTGTCTCAGTGAGGCCCTTTTGTAGGATGTCCACATCTTTAGGAGTTTCGATTATGGCTCCTAGTTTGCAGTCATCTGTGAACTTTGTTAGCCAAAGACCTTCTGTGTTAACCTGTACTTCAGAGAAGTCAGTACCAAACAGGAAAGGGCCCAGGACTGAACCCTGTGGTACTGCACTTGTCACTGGTCTGAAGTCGGATTTGGAGTCTGCTACTTTCACAGTGTGGGTTCTGTCAGTGAGACAGTTGGCAACCCATCTTGTGACATAGGGATATATACCTAGTTTAGTGAGTTTATCTATAATTCCAGAGTGGGGGATGGGGTTGAAAGCCTTGGTGAGATCTAGATAGGCTATGTGAACCACCTTACCCTCACCTACGGCTTTGGTGACTGCTTCAAATAAGTCTATCAGATTTAGGAGACATGATCTGCCTTTTACAATCCCGAACTGGGTGGGGTCAAGAGTATGGAGATTACCAATATCATAATTTATAAGTTCCATGGTGATACGTTCCATAACCTTGCAGAGCAGGCTCGTCAGGCTAATGGGGCATTAGTTCCCAAGGTCTGTGGTGGCTCCCTGTTTATGGAGTGGGATAACCATCGCTGTGCACCATTCAGTAGGCACAAAGCCTGAGGTGAGGCTATAATTGAATATGGTACTTGGGTGGGGGGACAGTTCGTTCTGTAGTTCATTTAGAACACAGCCTGGGATGTTGTCAGGTCCCATGGATGCTGTGTTCTTGGCTTTGAAGAGTGTATTTTTTACCTGTGCAGCCGTGATTACAGAAACTTTGAGTAAGTTAAAAACACAGAGGTAAAGTGTAGGATAAGGAATTGCACGAAGCAGTTACTTAAGATGTACAGTAGTTCCCATTCCTTGTTTGAAGCAGAACAGAAATGGCTATGTTGGATGAGAAACGGACTTTAACTTACAGAAGTCAGTTGTTGGTTTGGGGTGCTGAAGGTAATCGTCCAGGTGAAGTTGTGGTACAGCCTGCAGATACTTATGAGCAGTGTTATTGAGTTTATATTGCAAACAAGATATCAGTAGTAGCTGGGGAGCAGTTAATGCTTAATCATCATAAAGGAAGAGTCCAAGGAAGTGAAAGGGGTGGTGTACTGGTAAAGGAGACGTAAAAGATCAAGAGGGGGTTTAGTCAGTCGTTTTCATCAGGCATTCACACTAAAGTGTGGGCTGTCTTGGATGTATTCATTTTTGTCTGCACCTGACCGTGCCACAGTAGTCAGGAAATCCTGATAATCTGCTTTATTCTTGACAGGGTTCCTTGGGTGGCAGTGCTGGGGCTTGCCCTCTGCACCCAGTGGGCATAAAGTGTTGAAACCCATTCCGGATACGGTACCAGTCTGTCACAGAACATGTACAGTCAAATGCACAAAGTGTTGAAACCCATTCCGGATACGGTACCAGTCTGTCACAGAACATGTACAGTCAAATGCACAATCACATGCTTAAAATATACACAGCTGTGGACAGTTTTGAGAACTCTAGTTTACTTACTGCATTTCTTTGGAAGATGCGAGGAAAGTGGGGCACTGAGAAAAACATAGCCAGAAACAAGGATGTTGTGCAGACAATGCAGAGTAGGCACTCAGGTAAGAACTGAACTGATAAACCTTTTGTAAGAAGCCAGTGCTACTCACTGCATCAACACTGCGGGTCATAATCATCACATCAAGAATTGGTACTTCTGGGTGCTTAGCCAGCGTCAGTGCTTAGAAACAAAGCTTTCTTACTCTGTCATTTCATATGAATTTGGACATAGTAATACCATGGAGACATGCTGTGTATTTTTACCTGGAAATTTGTTTAAAATCTGTTGTAACAGTCCCTTTAAAGTTACGTTTCTTTTGTGTCTGTAGCCAAAATTTGGTTTCTTTTTGTGCCAAGCTCTGACATCCTTTTCCGGAAGCTGACATAGTGTGAAGTGCATTTTTAGCTGCTGCTTTTTTACTATGAAAGTACCACTAAGTTGTAGCATTTCATCCGTGAAAAAATGTTTAATAAAGTCATTTCCTGGCTGGGAATGAGTTGAATTGTCCATCCGTATGAATAATGTGTGGACCCATGCCCCCTGTAGGGAACTGACAAGGCCTTATGTTCAGATCAGGTGGTCTCAATTAGGGACCACCAGTAAGAAGTGTAGATGACTGTACGGTTGCATACTAATTGCAGGTAGATGCATTTATTTACTTATTTAGTCTTGTGATTAGAACGGTTAATGAGCATGTCTGTCTTTTTTTTTTTTAACTGGTCTCTTGTGTTTGTTTATCATTATATTTTTTCCACATTAAAATCAACAAACTGGGACAATATTGCTGAAAAAGTATAGCCTCTGCCACTGGAAAAAAAGGCATCCAGGATTTCACAAGCAATCTATTTTGTTCTCCTGCCTTCATTTTTGATGTTGGGCCAGCCGTCACAAGCCAAGCTGAAAATGCATATTCGTTGTGCTGTCTCTCCTGCACATGCTGTGATTTCTAAATCCCCTCGATCAGGTTTTCCACTGTCTTCTGAAGGACTTGTGCTGGCCTTCAGAACTGTAGGAGGAAGTGTGGCACATCATGCAAAAGGGACGTTCGAGACAAGCATTCAGTTGCATCATATTAAAAAGTCACCTTCAGTTAATCCTGACACTTCATGCATTTCATAACCAGACCGTTAAGTATCGTGCTGTCAGGGCCATCTTCTTTGTGTGGGACAGAAATGTACTAGGGAAAAGGCACCTCTAATGGAGATGGAAACACAAGGCTGGTACAAAGGCAGTCTTTTCCTGCATAATGTTACATTCAGGACTAAGTCAGCAAGTGTCCTACCATTGTATGGGTTTTTGAATTTTATTTAAATCGCATCTCTCATAAATTAGATATACCAGTTTCGTGCCAATTTATTACAAAAAATAAACAAGCTTCATCTTCTGTGACCACTGTAAGTAGTCTAAGGCAGTTTGTGTAAAATAATTTTACGCAAAGCAAGGACTCTAACATGACAAGAAATTATCATGTTTCTTGAAGGTGGCTAATTAGTCAACTGTCAAGCAAGGGCAAGAAAAGAACTCTGCAAAAGACCGTCTCACTGCACCATGAGGAACACACACAAGTTAGTGTTCTGCGCAGTTTTGTTTTGGTGCATGGAATATTTTAACTTGATGGTCATACCTCTGTTAGCTGCTTACATGCTTACTTTAGTTTTGTGTAATTAAGTCTAAGTTCAGTAGTAAAATTCATACTGTAACTATTCATGTCTGGCCAAGGCACAGATTTGGAGAGTTGGACAGAACTGAGAAGTACGCCGGCCATATCCTGAAGGGTTATGCCCAGCTGTTATAGGTACGAAGTTACCAGTTGCATTAACAAAAAAAAATGTACTTTCTAATAAGTGACTTTTTATTCTAAAAGAAAAGTCAGTAATACACAGGTGTGACTGAGGTGAGTTAAATTGGGTATCGTATACTTTTACAATACATGGACGTCAAACACTATTCCACAGATGTCAGTTGCACCCCAGGGTAAGAAAAGGTCTGTTGCATGGATCCTTTGTTCAGAAATGGGGCAATGAACTTGGATGTTTGTATGCTGCACTGATGGAATCACTTGCATTTTCAGCTAGGTAATGCTTAATTTTGATCATCAGAGCACCCCTTTCCCCTCTCTGATTTCTGGCCTTGTCTGTCTGTTATGTGTTGCTGATATAAAATAAAAAAAATAAAAAAATCTTGTTTGAGTTTAACATTCTTCTTGCCCATTTTGTATTTCAGTTCGTTCACCACTTGAGTAGATAAGCAGTGATTCAGTTGATATTTGTATTCTAGCATTTCAGACATCTTTGGATGTCTGCCTCCTCGGAATCCTTTGGCAGAATACTTGCGACATGTATAAATCCTTTATTTCTGCTGCTTTGTTGTGCTGTTTTCATCTAATGTGAGCATGGCCAGAAAGGAAGACAAACGGACACACTTCCAGAGTGGGAGTCCAGCACTAGTGCAGCTTCAAAACTAACAGATGTGTTGTAGCGTTGGCTTCAGGAGAATGCAGATTGAATGCTAGTAGATACGTAGAATAGGTAATACGATGGGAAAATACATTATGGCACAGGTACCAAGAAACCTTGAGATAACTGTGTCCCAGCTGATGGCACATGCGCCTTTCTTGAGCAGACGTTCTTAGGTTGTAATTCTGCACTGAGACTGTGTAACAGGTTTTGAGTACTAAAGCAGCAGGTGTGTGTGTGTGTGTGTGTGTGTGTATGTGTGTGTGTATATATATATATATATATATATATATATATATATATATATATATATATATATATATATAAAATTATATGTGTGTGTGGTGTGTGTGTGTGTGTATATATATATATATATATATATATATATATATATATATATATATATATAAAATTATATGTGTGTGTGTGTGTATATATATATATATATATATATATATATATATATATATATATATATAAAATTATATGTGTGTGTTTCTTTTGGGGCACTTATTTTATGGAAAATTAAACAAATATCTCTTCCGTCTATGTCTAGACTTCACTTTTGATTATGTCAGAAAAAGCTGAAAATAGAGGCGCCTTTTGAGATCCCCCCCCCCTTTTTTTTTTTTGTGAATTGTCCTCGTTTTGTCAGTGTAGTCAGCAGCACCTTTGTTTGAGTACTTGCAGAGGGGAATAATGATTATGGAAAATACTTTTAAAGGCACGGTGTTGCTTAACATTTACACTTTTTATAAAAATTGAACCTTGTGGTACTTATAAAGCAGGGGTACGTTTCATGTTTCACCTATTCTGCTGTGTATGCCACATTCGTTTAAACTGTTCATTGATAGTTTTATAGTTAGGTGTACAAAGTGCCTACATTATAAAAGAAGTTTGAACTGAATGTTTTTCTCCATGCAGAGTTCGTCAAGGAATTAAAATCTTTCATCTGAAAGAGTATACTGCAGTCAGGGGTGGACTGGGGCAAAAATTAGACTCCGGCCCATTTTTACTAACAGTGTGAGATAGTGAAATTCTTAAGAAAAACGGGGAAAATGGATTAAAATAAAGCAAACTGGGAAATGTTAAAACAATCAATAACAAAAGTGTCTTCCCAATGTGGACTGTTTTTAAAACAGACAAGAGGCAAAAAAAAAAGCTTTTCCCGGTTAGGGGTCGCCACAGCAGAACACTCTAGCACGAATGCCCTCTGGTCCGAGTTCCGGATAGAATCGCATTCAACTTTACACACTAGCCTACAGTTGGAACTGCTACTAGTGTGTAACGTTTAATAATTAAACTTTTTTCTTTCTTATTTTTTTTTTTTTTCTTTTGGGAGAAGGTTGGGGGCTTCAGCCCAGCAGTCCATTACTATGAGCCACCATTGACTAAGACTTAGCTTGATATAAATTTTGCGTAGAATGAAATGCACCATTAGATGGGAGTAAGGACGAAAAACAGCAGGCAACCGCTTTGACGCCTGCCACTTCCTTTGAAATACACCAATAAACTAATAAAAGTAAACACATATGAGTATACAACTATGTAGATACATAGTTGTAAATACATCCTACCCACCTCACCGGCCTTTTCAGCTATAACATTTTACGTTTGAATATAACTAATAACACTTAGGATGTGTTTGGACCAGAGCTGGATCAAGGTCAAATGCGGCCCTAGGCGGAGTAATAAACCAGGGACCCTCCTGTGGCAAACCATGACCCCTGCAGCAGCCCTTCCCCAGCCATTCCAGTGTTCCATTATTTGTCTATTTCTCCCCAGTTACCGTAAACACTGTTCAAACCTGTCAGTGTATATTACTGCCTTCTTATTTACTTCTACAATGATTACAGATATTGAAATAAAATAGCAGAAACACTAATAGCCATTTGCTAAACAAACAATACAGTCTCACAATGAAAACAGACAGTATGAGCAGTAAACATCTCTGTTATTAAAACTCACATTCATTGAAACGGCATTAAAACCCGCATTCAAAGAAAATGCATCTGGCCAGTGAAAAATTAAGTTTTACCTTTGGGCTGTTTTCAAACCATAAGCTCCTTGCACACATTTTTAGGGCCATGCACACATGCTTTCTTTGATTCACCTTTCTGATTGTATTAGATTATATTACTTATATACTACAGCACCAATTGTTAGAATGTGTTTTAAATTTGTAGCTTTGAACATTCTTTCAGTAAGCAATGAAACAAAATGTATGAACCAATAATGACAAAACTGCGCATTTCAGAAAATTTCAACCTTAAAAGGCCACTCGGGCATCTGTCATTACAGACGACTAATGTCTGTCAATAAGCACAATCTCTGCAGCAGTATAAGTCATCTGAATAATTCCACATTAAAGAGAAGTGTAACTAATGAAGAGGTTGCAACTGGCAAACCACTTTACATTTCAGTGTTATATCTACAAATTCAGTGCCTGTTGACTTTGAAGAATAAAGTTACCTATGTTAAATAAAAAAAAAAATTGGTAAGTTGGTAATATTGCATTACAGAATGACAAACCAACAAGTTCATAGTTACTAGGAATCTCATACAAAGGAGGACACAGCACAGTGATTGCAGTTTGGTAAACAAAACCATTAGTTGCACATTGAAAACAGGCTTAGCATGAGCAACAGTAAACGTCTCTTCCCTTGAAGCTCATTTTCATGAAAATGCAATGAAACTCGTAATCCCTTGAAAATGCACTGAAACTCTTAACTCAAAATTCGTCAGCAGTGTGGTAGTTGGTGTAGAGGATTCAGGCTCTTGTCTCCTGTAACTGAGTTACAGGGTTAAGGCTGATCAATTTAATTGACTAACCCACTGTCCCCCAGTTAGGGCATTACATACCATACCCCCAACCTCATAGCACAAGAAATCTAGACAAAGCCTAAGATAATGGGGGAGGCCCAAAAATAGTGGACAGACTTTAAAGATTGCTCTTAATAGAATTAGAAAGTTGCTAGAATAACAGGATTTGTGTTGGCATGTATTTTCTGAAGAATATGAAGTCAAACTTGTGTATATGTCTTTATTTTTTAGCTACTTTAATCCTCTGTGAATTGCCAGAAAAACACAAATTTTATGATAAATGGACTAAACCTATGAGGCTAAATCTGGACAGTCGAGATGTATTTTAAACCCCACCTTCTCTCTCTCTGTCTCACACACGCACAGTATCTCACATGTTAACAGAACGGCAAGTTTAAATTACACACACGCACACATACACTTTCTCATGCAGAAATGGAACAGCTAGTTTAAATTAGTTTTCACTAATACAGCAAACCATTTGTGTGTATACTCATATATATGTACATAAACACTTCCTCCCTCATTCAGAAATGAAAGGTACCACAAGTTTAAATTACACACACACACACACACACACACACACACACACACACACACACACACACACACACACACACCTGTCTTATTGGAGTGGCTCTTTATAAATTCCACGCTCAAGTGGGGAATGATTTTACATCCGAAGTTGTGTGTGCATGACGTACACATGGTCCTCCTTACAGGAGAAGGCGTTCGAAGAGCATCGGTCCATTTTGGCACCGGCCCTTCCGGGATTCGCTAGAACTGCCAGATGTCCATTCTGCCCCGACTTTTTTATAACAGAAATAATTTGTAAAATGTTGCGAGTCCAGGGTGGAGATAAATAAGCTATGCATGAGGAGGTGAGGTAGACATTGGGAGTGTCTTGCTGGTGAGATTTTCATCCTACCACTTACAGGGATTTGAAGAGTACTACAAAAGCAAACTGCACGTTGTGACTTGCAGCCTGTATTCCAAGACTCTATGCCATTGGCAGTGTAGTTTTCACTAATACAGCAAACCATGTGTGTGTGTATATGGTTGGAACAGTACTGTTAGCTGTTTTAGATGTAAGGTAGCAGTGCCTACCACATGTTCAGACCCCCCCCCCCCCTTAGATGAAGGTACTAAATGTGGCAGTATGTCAGTATTCTTAAAAAATATTCACCTCCAAATTCATTAGCTAACATAATGACATGGAGCTCCACCTTGGCCAGCTTACTATTGACAAAACCCCGTAAAGCATAGCATAACTAACTGTAGGTGCTCACCTTTGTCCCCCTTAGTTCATACCTCTTATATAACCACTATGAAGTTCCAGTGCATTAAGCCAAACTCTAGTGCATTAAGAATACATGCAGAATAAGGTTCCAGAAGCAGTGAAATTTACGGGAAATAAATAATAATAATGTATAATGTGCATAGATAAAAAAAATTGTTTGTTTTCTTTTCTATTAAATTGTTTGTTTTCTTTTCTATTAAAGTATATGTGCTTGTGTCTTAACTGATAATTTAATAAGTCTTTCGGCTTTTCCCGGTTAGGGGTCACCACTGCAGAACTCTTGTTCGCTAATGATTGGCAGTGGATTTTTACGGTGCCGAGTTGCCAGCCCGACTCTCAACCTTCAAAGAAGACAAGCCCATTCACGCACGCACCTACCTGCATGTCTTTAACGTTACTCGACCATGGGGAGGACATGCAGACTCCACACAGAAGGTGCTCCAGCCGAGAATCGAAAGGGAGAACCTCTTGCTGTGAGGCGACAACGCTAACCGCTGCACCACCTCGGCCTGGTTAACTGATAATTTAATAAAGGTGTTTAAAAATGGAGCAGGTTTGTTTCCCATGAACTGTATCTTCCTTCCTGGTTAAATCTCACCATAAATCAGTCGTGTTCACCTTTAAGACTGAAGGCAGAAGGCAGAAAAACATCTGCCAGTACATTGGTATTCAGAGATTACACTAAGATTAATCTAATAAAACTGGGTGATTAGTTGTCTAAATTCAAAAGCCTCTTCCATCTTGAGGGTCCCACTGTTTATGGGGAATCCTTTACCAACAGATTCTATGCACATGTAAATAGCTGTATAAATGCATTCCCCCTCTCCCCAGAAGTAAACGCAACTCCAAATTTTAAAAACAAACCCCTCCCCTCCTGTGGTGCAGAGTAATAAAGTAAACACCAGATGACCAGTGTTGGGCACGGGAGCTGGGGTGAAAGGATGAGAGTGAAATGTCATATGGCTTGCCATCCTGGGGGAAGGGAGGGAGGCAGCTTGGCCTGCCACTTGGGTGATATCCAGTGGGAGCCCTGGGTGGTGTAGACAGGAGAGGCTGGTTCAGAGGGACATGCTATAGCTATGTGCAGTGTAGGTAAGAAGGCATTCGTGTAGGAAAGCTCACGTACTCCTCGCTTCAGTGACTGACAACACTAATGTTCCAGAGAGCTGCAGTGAAGGGAGTTTACGAGTTCCATGGGAAACAGCAAAGGGTGCCCCTACATCTGCACAGATGCCAAGCATAATAGACTCTCACTTCATTTGGGGGGGGGGCACAAAGGGCTGGTCAGTGGCATATTCCCTGTAAAGAAATGAATGGGCCAGCTGGTCATCTGTATTGATGGCTGGCAGACAGTAAGGAAGGAAAAACCCAATGATGAACCCTAATATAAGGAGTCTCTATAAGTAAAAGAAAAAAAATCATTGCTTGCAAAAATGTTGCTCTTAAGCAGCCAGTAACACTCTTGTTAAACTTTGCAAAGAGCTCCAGACCCTGATCAAATCAACCAAAGCCAGATATGAGGAAGAACAGCCATCCAGGCAAAGGATAGCTACAAAGCCTTATTTGTGTGTGTTAGAAGTCTCAAACAGTGGCCAGCATTGCACAGAGCTAATTGGAAAGGATATCCCATAGTCTGACCCACAGGAACCAGCCAATATAACAGCAGCACCAAAAATGGGGACAGATTTTAAGTATTGCCATTATAAACTTAAAAAGCTGCTAGAATAACAGGATTTGTGCTAGCATGCATTTTCTGAAGGTTATGAAGCCTGAAAGTCAAATGTATATCATTATTTAGTGACTTTAGTCATCAGTGATTTGTCAGAAAACTACAAATTTTATGAGGAGCATATCAGCAATATGGGACAAAAATCTGGACAGTTGAGTTGTGCTGTATATGTACTTTTGTATAAAGGTGGGGTGTTGGAATGGCTGTGC